>NC_067205.1:22716250-23061729 GCF_026262505.1 Trichomonas vaginalis G3
AGACGTAACAAAAAAAGTCACACAACCCTTCCTATCATACTACTAATTATTTGTGAAAAACATTTTAGATATTCTCCTGAATTTCGATTTCTAAAATATAACAATATGTGAGAGATTTAAATGGCAAAATAAAAAAAAGTTGGAAATGCAATATATAATATTTGAATTCAGAAAAGGATCGTTGTAGAATTTCATTATTAAGCTTCTTCGTATAAAACTAATTGAAGCTTCTCATTATGAAACTTTTTGTGCTTATAACCATAGTCTTCTGATGCATTGAATACAATATCATAATTAGCACATACATATTCATATGTATCTTTACCAATTTAACTATGATAAAGCATGAAAATGTATTACACACAAATATCAAAATAATTTATTTTCATTTATTGATGATGCATTTTCAAATACTTTCAAAGTGTCATTTACAAGTTAATAGATTTATTTATACATTCCAAGAAAAGCTTTATCAAAAATAGAAGATTTATATACATTTTTGACCATCTTTTTGATATCTTCTAGATCAAATTTATCAATTATTAATGTTTTATCTGCCAATGGATCATTATAATATGCGCTAGGACATCCATCCGTAATATAATGAGATATTGTTGAATCTAATGGTTCCATTGTTTCAATTGTTAATGAATCATCATAGAAAGTTTGTCTGACTGTGTTTTCATTAAAGTAACAATTTTCGAAAGACGGATTGAAATAAAATAAATAGTTTCCTTTGTTTCCAATGAATGAACAATTTGAATATGTACATGTGCGTGAACAATAAATTATTCCTTTATCAACTCCTCGGTATTCATTGTTTAAATAATTACAATTTATAATAGCAATATTGCCTAAATTCATCATTCCTCCCATACCTAAAGATGACGTATTTGATGCGGTGGTAAAATTAATATATCCTAACTCAGTAGGATATTGAATTCCATATGCAGCATATTCAGTAATTCCATGATAAGAAGAATTCATGTTATTTATTCGGATATCTCCTTGGAAGTGATAGAAGGCAGAATTATCACCATAACATTGTGATATAGAGCATTCAAACGCATAACTTTTGCAGTCGCTTTCATAAGGTAATTCAATTTCGTATGCACATCCATAACTATCACATGATGACAATGAACAACAAATATGAACTATGATGCAATCGGAATTTTTGATATAGAACGATCCACCTTCATTGGAACTATTATTGTAAAAAGAACATGTTTCAAGTAATACTTTACTACTTGAATCAATATTAATTGCTTGATTTTGAATATGGAAAGAAAATACAGCATGATGAATGTAATAATTTCCATGCCCAGATATGGTTTCGTTTGCAGTGTTATTAATAAACTCCGTCGAATCGTAATATTCTGAAAAACTTCTTTCAAGTTGCAAATAACTTTGTTTTTTGATTTCTTTCGTTGATAACTCATTTTCTGGTATTGCATCATGCCGTATTTTCTTTGAATGAGATTCGGATCCTGTTATGAAATCATTTGATCAGAATTTCTGATCAGATTTGAAAAATTGTGCTAATTTAAATACAATTAATTATATTAGATTCTTGGTAAAGAATATTTTGAATGATCGATATTCAAATTTTCTCGTAAATTTTTAAAATTAAAACAATATAGTTATTTAAATAATTTATTTTAGATCTAACTATTTTTTTTTGAAAAAAGGACGATAATAAATTGTTTATTTGAATTAAATTGTGAGCTTTACAAAATTTGCTAACAATTCTGCTAAAATATGAATATCTCTTTTGGAGTTATCTTTGAATTATTTTACATACTCTGCATTTATTTTTCATGATTAAGGATATTATGCCATAATTTTGCAAAGAGTTGTAACAAGATGAAAAATTCAAATTTTCTAATACCAACATTGAAGATATATTTATTTCTGTAATGTAGTAATGATTTTGTTAAAAAGAGATGTTTTATAAACATTAATAACAATTTTTTTGATGTCTTTAATATGTAATTTTTTAACTGATATATCTTTTTTGTAAAAATATGTAACAGAGCATTTTTCTGTTGTATAATGAGATATATATGAATCTAGTGGTTCAATCGATCTAAAATAATTGTGCATCATACCCATAAAAACAGTTTGATATACAGTGTTTTCATCAAAATAACAATTATCAATATTTGGATTTGTCATAAATAAGTTACTTCCTTCATTTCCCAAGAATGAACAATCAGAAAACTTACTATCCCAAGAACAATAAATTATAGCAGAATTCCATTCAAGGCAAGAATTGTTGAAATAATTGCATTTTGTAATGATATTGTGAATGCATATTTGATACTGTTGTGAAATTCATATAACCGACTTCTTTTTCATTTAAGATTCGATATGCCGATGCCATGGAAGCGTGGTTATAGGATGTATTCATATTACTTACTTGGATATCTCCATGACTATGGGCAATTGAGAATGAAAATCCTTCACATTGTGATACTGAACATTCAAATGCATAACTTTTGTTGGTACTATTAGGATATGAATCAATGAAATATGCGCATCCGAATATAACCACACCCTGAGGATAACTTTTTGACATTGAGAAACAAATATGAACTAATACGCATTCAGAATATTCGATATACAATGATCCCCAAATTTCACGGGAGCTATTATTGTAAAATGTGCATGTTTCGAGTAATACTTTGCTGTTAGAAGTAAGGTGGATTGCTGTTTTATTATAATGGAAAGAAAATATTGCATGGTGAATGTAATAATTGCCATTGCTTGATATTGATGCGTTTTCTGTTTTATTAATAAAATCATTAGAATTGTAATATTCGGAAAAACTTCTTTCAAGTTGCAAAAAGCTTTGCTGGTTGTTTTATTTAGTTGATTACTCGTTTTTATGCATTTAATCATACTGATTCGCTAAAATTCTTAATTTCTTCAATTAATTGAATTCTGTTGAATGTTTTAAAACTTCACAAAGAGAAGGACCAAATGAACATAAGATTTCATCTGCATGCTGTATTAGAATACTCATTGATTAAAGAGTTGCTATTGAAATGAAAAAAAAATTGATACATTTTTTAGTCAAAATCAAATTGAGAACCGAGATCAAAGGAATGATAAATTATGGTAATTGTCTTGAATATCAGTCACTTTTTCGTGTCGAAAATTTTTACAAAAAATTTTTTGATGACTACTAAAGCATGGTGTTATAATTGTGAAAAGAGTATAGTTCCTACAGATGCTGGTCTTTGCCCTATATGTAACACAGATTTCATTGAGTATGGAGATTCAGAGTTTAATGCAGATCCTCAACCAGCTCCAGCTCAGCCAGCACCAAGTAGACCAAATCCCCACCCAAGAAGAGTTGTCCGCAGAGTCATTGTTTCACCATTTAATTTCTTCGGCGGCTTACCAGGAATGGGAGGAAATGGAAATCAGCCAAATGGATTAGCAGATATGTTTAATAACATCCTTGAAGGTATATTTGGCCGCATCGGAGGAGATAACCAGAACGGTGATGGCCGACAAATGGGAGATTTCTTCTTTGGAAATGAAGAACAATGGCAAGCTCTCGCTGACAGACTATTCAGACTTAACCAACAATCTCTCGGTTCCCCACCTACAGCAGACGATTTCTTGTCTTCTGACTCAATGAAACCAGTCAAATACACTCCTGGCTGCTGCGCTGAAAATGTATGCTCAATTTGTCTAGAAGAGTTCAATGAAAACGATGAAGTAGTTATTTTGCCTTGCAAACATGGTTTTCATGAGCCATGTTTGCAGCCATGGTTAAAAATGCACAGCGAATGCCCAAGCTGCCGTCACAAGCTTCCTACAAAGGATTAGAACTGTTATATTTATATTATTACCATTTATTTGCAATTAAATTTCTTTTGATTGCATTTTTTGTTTCTAAAGCCATAGAAATAGATTTAACTTACTACATGACCAGAATACACTACAAAACTCTACAACTATTATACAATATAATAGTTGTATTTTCTATGATTCATGCTGACAAGTTTGCAAAAGGTTTGTTTTCCATAGATAACTACTAATAAACTTTACTAATCATATTTGCTATCAGAATTTTCTAACTATGATTGAATTATTAAAGTGGTGTCGATATCTATATGTCTCATGTTACCGAATCACTTAGCAACGTTTCATGAAACTCATATTTTTATTAGAAATTAAATTTTTTCCTTCAAAAATACAAGATTTGTTGTTTATATAAAGGTATTTGGATCATATTTTTTAATCCTTGTATAAATGGCTAGTTATTTTGAAGATCAAGTATTTAATAATTTTTTACTCTCAGTATTTAGCTAAAAAAAATGTATTTTAAATGAACTTGCTGAGCCATCTGAAGCCTTCAGCATAGCCACTCTTATTCTTGATAGAGCACATGAAGATGCGAATTGCGCGTTGTCCGGCTGGGACTGTTGTAGCCTGCAAATCTGTCTGGGAGAAAATTCCGAGAGAAGAAGCGAGCTGGTCTGGAGATACAGCTGTTGGAATATCAACTTTGTTACCGAGAATTAAGAATGGAACATTCTTAAGAGTTTCATCAGAAAGAAGCTTGTCAAGTTCTGTCTTAGCTTCTGCGAATCTGTCTGGAGCGGCAGCGTCTACCATGAAAACGATAGCGTTGGCGTTGACGTAGTAGTCTTGCCATGATTGGCGTGCAATATCGTGGCCACCAAGATCGAAAGCAGAGAAATGAATGCCTTCGATTGTGAGATCGACAATTTGATATGTCTTTGTCTGCTCGAATTGCTGGAAGTTTCCAGTCTTGAGGCACTGAAGAAGTGTTGTTTTACCGGCATTATCAAGACCAAGAAGGAGCATCTTGGCATTCTTGTTGCTAAGGCCAAGCCAGCTAAGAACGTTTGTAAGCCAATTCCAAACTGAACTGAAGTACTTCATTTGGTTTTAAAAGTGACGCAATATCGTTGTTCTTTTTATTCTATCGTCTTGACCAGGCCAAATAATAAGTATATTTATTGCCCTTCAAATGATAAGTATACGGTCATTCTGTCAGAAAAATAATCTTTTTCCATTGAAAATTTAGCTCCCAAAGCTTTTGAAAATTGTTTCCGATCATGACGATAAAGAAGCAACCATAACCATTTCCCAAAGAAACATATGATTGCGCACCAATTTATATATTTAAAAACCTAACAATCAGAAAAATGCGCAATGCAATGTAAGCAAACATCAGCGCTAGATACTCAAATGACTCTCATAATACATTGAAAGATCGTATTGAACTTTTTCTATCTAATGATTTAGCATAGCGCAAAACAAAAAAAGCAAAATTATGCATTTTAAATTCATAACAACAAATTAGCTTTATTACAGGGAACTTTTAGTTGGGTAAAAGAATGGTTAGGATTTCCTCCAAATTATGTACTCAAAAAGAAAAATTAATAAAAAATCAAAATAAGATGTGAGTTATTTTATTTTTTAAGATACAATTATATATAAAAACCGGTTTAATGAAGAACAGAATAAACATTGTTTATATTTATTCTAATTTTTAAAAAAATATTGAATCAATAATGCGAAATAAATATCTAAAGTAACAATGAAACATCAATTTTGAAAGGACATTATGTAATTAAGGCTAAACTCTACTCAACAACGCGATTTTCGTGGAATTATTATGTTTTTGAGAAATAGTTAGGTTTTCTAATAGTAATGAAGCACCTTCAAGTAGGAGAAGCAATGGAGAATATATTTTGAGTCGAAATGAAGTTAAATAGTTAGCAAGCTAAAAGTGGTATTACTTCTGTTTGATTTGGAGCAGTATTAATTTGGGTTTGGACTTTGAGATGAGGACAAGGAATTTTTGTTTGATAAGTACCAATCTCGGAAATGAGAATTTGAATTTTGGAAAATATCCGGAAAACTTGTATCTCTAGTTGTGATGTTAAGTGGAGTGAACTTTATCCTTTTTGAAAGAATCGAGACATCGTCAGCTTTTGAACTATTTGCAAAAAATCTATTTAAAAGCGTATGGATTACAAAGTATACGACGATGATAAAGAGAATTGTGAACGAAGCTAGAATTGCTATGCTGATTGACTTTGGAGCCATTGAAAAAAAATCCGACGATTTCATAATTTTTTTGTCAATTTTTTTGATTATTTCTCCATCAAAACATCCCCTTTCTGACTTTAAGTCATTATTTAAGAATGCCTTGACTAATGGCTTTAAACTAATCTATAAACATTAGCAAAATTCAGACATTTTTATTTGAAATTGCTAGATCTACATATTTTGAAGAAGAAAGTCTTGTTTTCATTATGTGTATTATGTAAATAAGTAAAATATAACTAATGTGTAATATAACGCAAACATAAAAACAATTTATTTTGTAACATTTTTCAAACTAAAAGCTTTTTCAATTAATTTTCGAACATATTTAATAGGGACAGAATTATTAGCTACATGAAGATAGGAAATTCTACTATCACGGCCAACAACGTATATCTTTCCGGTCATTGTTGCAATGTTTATAAAAGTGAGCAGCCATTGCTCCATTTGCAACTCTATAACCATAGTATTTGGTTTCATATACAAGATATTCGTTAAAAGCGATCCATGAACAGCAAAAAGTAATTCAAATGAATTAAAATAACGAACTTGTTCTGCAAATGAAGGATAAAACTGGAAAACTTCCCAGTTATAAGAACTATATTTTCTTTGTACTGAATTAAAAATACTTTCAAAATTTGAAATAGATCTCGGCATATTTGACTTTCTATTGGCCAAAACATATCTAAATGGTTCTATTCTATCAAGATACAGTAGTCTAACAACAGTACTTCTCATGTTAAGTATCAAATCTCTGTTTAAATCTCCACACCACACAGAATCTATTGTTATTAGTGTATTTGCATAAAACGGCATATTTAATCCATCAATTATTCGGGAAGATTCGATACCGAAAAAGTCTAAGTCATCAATAATAAAATTATAAATTTTTGGCAACGCAATTAATGAATCTTTTAAAAATTCTTCGGGTAGAGCTATTAGTGCAGGAAGTACTTCGATTGACCAATGCCCCCATTCATGGCTATGTTGGTGTCCAAGGCAAATAACTTTATCATATTTTGCATAACGATAATTTAAGCTTACAGTAGTTCCATTGAGGGTATATCGTGGATGACATGATGGTGCTATCAAGAAAAATCCATGTTTCGAGATAATAACGGATTCGGTTGTACAAACTACGTTTTTATAGATATTTATTGCTGTTTCATATTCATATTCCTTTTTTGGAAGATATCCTGCAGGATAACCTCCAGTAACATAATGAATATCGGTATAATTCGGATAATTTTTTTGATTAAAAGTAATTATTGAATGATAATCTGGTGTTAATGCCTTTGCATAGTATCTGACGTCAATTGTATGAATAGATCCGTATCCTAGAATGCTTGCTTTGAAGATAATTTTTCCATCAAAAAATAAATCGCTTTTAAAGGTACTATGTAAAAATATCAATACTACTACATAGAAAAAAATCATCCTACTTGTTATGATCCTGATGTTATATTTGTATTGATGACTTTTCCTCATGAGTGTTTATGTTATTTTTTTATTTCGAAATTTTATATGAAAGCTGCTTGTATTTATGCAGATGTATCAGATATAGATCTTCGGAGCGAATACTTACCAAATTATATGATCCTATCATATGAAAGCATCAAAAATGGCCTTTCAAATCCTTTATTATTTCAAAATCAATTAAACCCATCGAAAATTATTATCGACTGCAATTGCAATGATGACGAATGTTTTAAACTAGGCAAATACCTTGGTATAAATAAGTTTATTATACAATTAACTGGAAATATTTTGATAGAAATTGCTCAATTCATTTTACAAGCATTAAATGCAGATGAAGCGTTCGAATTTATTGTAATATGCGATGAATTTAACCAATGGATGCGTTTATCCGAGTTATGCAACAATAATAAGCGAATTACTTGTTGTCCTGTATTATCTAAGAATATTAAGGACAATTTCTTTTGGTTTACAGTTCCTATTAGCTTTGTTATACTTACAAAATACCAATATGATGAAAAATGTAACATAAATCAAGAATGGATTCAATTTATACAACAACTACATGAAAGAAATTGTGTATTTGTTTATTTATCAAACATGGATAATGTTGGAATACTACTTAATAATTTATCTTCTATTGTTTCAGATATAAATTCAAATTCTCCTTTAATTCAGAAAGCTGATTCAGTTTTACCACCAAAAGATATTGTCTGTCAAATATTTCAAATGATTTTAAGTGAAAAACCTGATTCTTCCCTTGGAATTTATAGTTTAATGATGGAAGAAATTTCTTTAGCAGCTGCGCAGTTGGGATTTACGAATTTGTCTCTTATATCAAAAGATAATATCGTTCTTAATAAGCTTAAAGCTGTTTTTGGAGAAAAAATCAAAATAAAATTAGAAGATCTTAAAAATTCAAAGGCAGATTGTATGTTTCTTGATTGTTTTGATGGTTTTGGACAATACCCAGATATTCTTGCTTTAACAAATTGTTCCAGAATCATTCCATCAAAAATTGTCATAGAAATAATGCCTGTGATGTCACAATACTACTGGATGTATAGTTCTGATGATAAATCTGATATATCTATTGTTAATCCTGCTTTCGCAATGAGTATCAGCGAACCAAAGTTATTATTTGAGATTTCAAAGCCAGAAGATGCAAATAAGAGTGCTAAAATTGATTTTATATCAAATGTAAATGCAATTCTACACGGATTTATGTGTAGAACTTCATTTTGTATCAATGAAAATGATGAAATTTCAAATTGTTTCAATTTTATACCAATTTTGCATGCAGTAAAAGTAAGAAATGGTACTCCAATATCCTTTAGATTCGAAAGGAAATCAAATGGAAAGAAATTTTTCTTCCAATGGAATTTAACGAAGCCAGAGCTTTTACCAATACAAAACGCTAATGGTTGCTTATATAAATATGATGTTTGTTTGTAAATAGAGCTTAAATGTTATAAAATTATTAAATTTTTACATAATCATTATATATGAACTCAGAATACGTTAGTTTAAATCTAACAAGATCATTTGAGACCAAATGTATAAATCTAAAAAGAATCAATAAAATTTCTGAAGATAAAATTCATTTTATATTCATGAAACTAAATAAAAATATGCAGCTCTATCAGTATGAAAAAGGTGTGGGATTTAGGTGTCTATGTTCAATATGAATTCCTCGGAAAATATAATTCTGACAATAAATTTCAGATAAAATAAAGTACAGGATAATATGATAATGAATATCACTTAATTGGGAGGTGTGATTTTTTTTTCCACTCATTTTTTTTCGAAAACAAAAAAATGAGTGTTCAAGAATTCAAAACGATGCTCAAAGAAGATACATCGAATCTCATTGTTGTATTGTTCACAAGGGATGAAGATAAGGATGATGACTTTAACAAATACTTTGAAGAATTAAAGAAGAAAAACAATTACAAGTTTACAGTGTTTTATGTACTTTATGTACAGGATGCTGCTGAAATCTTTAAACAATACGGCATTACAGGAGTTCCAACAATGATTGGCTTCTTTAAACGAAATAAAGTCGGAAGAATTGAAGGTGGAGATAAAGATAAACTTGCCGAACTCATTAAAAACAATGAGCCACAACTATATAAAGGCAAGGCTCGCGTTATTACTGATGATGGCAAAGATGATAGTGAATATCTTGATAAATTAAGACGTCTTGCTGAACAACAAGCCGCACAAAGACCACCAGCGCCAAAACCATCCCCTAAAAAGCAAGCACAGCCTAAGTATACTCCTCCTGCTTCTCCAGTTAAAAAATCAAATCCAAAATGGGATGAAACAATAAGAAATAACATGCGTGGTGACCTTCTTGCATTAGAGTCACTTGATACAGAAGAGGAAATCGACAAATTACTTGATTATCTCGAAGCAATCGGAAAAGCAAATATAAGTTTCGATGATGTTCAAGTTTATTGCATGGATATACGCGATGGTAAATTTACAATACCAGACAAGATCCCAGAACCTCAAAATACTGAACAAGAACAAGAATTTTCGATCAAAAAGGAATTGACTCGGAAACAGAAAGAATTTGTCGAATTCTACAAAGCGATTGATGTTGATGAAAGCACTGCATACAATATCGCAAAGGATTTAGAAGATAATACAAGTGAAGACAGGTTGATTGAGAAATTAGGCGAATTCAACGATTATTGTGATATTATTCAGAACAAATCAATCGAATTATACGATGGTTTCATTTTACTTTGCGAATATTTCGATATTTCTACATCATTTAACGAAATCAACGAAGGAAACCACAAAAACATTGATTCCGTTAAAGAATACATCAAAGAGTACATCAATAACCAGAAGAATAAGTTCTTTGCATCACAGAAAGTGAAACAACTCCTTAATTCACCACGATCTTCATCAATTTCACCATTTGATTATGGAAATGACAAAGAAGAAGAAGAACGAATCAGATGGGAGCGAGAATTCGCAATTCGAGAAGCAAAGAAGAAGCGTGAACAGCGTGATGAAGAGATCAGACACAAACTTGAGATCGCAGAGAAAATCAAACAACAGCGAGAATCAAACAAAAGAATTGAAGAACAAGAAAAGCGACAAAAACAAGAGAATTCATTAACAGCACAACAACTTTTGAACAAAGCACAACAGACGACATCCAGTGGTTCTAAGTGCAAAGTCGCATTGTTTGGAGATGGTCAGACATTCACATATTTGATGGTTACAGGTGACACAGTTGAATCTCTCTTCGCAAAGTTATTTAACGATTTCCCAGAAGCGAAAGATAAAAACATTGTTTTGTTGCAAGATAAAACATGCGAAGTTGTCGAATACAAACTAACAAACACACTATCAGAAATCGGAGTGAAAGGTTTCACAAAGTTCAAAATACAAGTCAAAGAAAAAGATTCTCCACTCACACAATCTCCAAATGAATAAAAATAATTAAATTTATAATGTTTGATTAAATTAACATTTATTTTTTACAGTTATTATTCTAAATTTCACTAGAGAAACAATAAAATTAATGAGATCAATAAAAAATGTCCATATATCTTTTTGTATTTTCTTTTTCATTTGCATCTTCAATACTTTAAAATCTAGTTTTTGATTAAGGGTGCCCTTGTGCTCATTTCACTTTATTTCAGAGTATGACAACAGGATTTGATGAGACATTGATGAATAGCCTTAAGCAACAGAATCGAAGATATGTAAGTGCACATTTAAATTGATAAAATATATTTTTCATTGATAATTTATTTACTATATTCTCAAGTTTTTTTGCGCATCATGTAGATAATTTATCTCTTAGTCAAGCATTTAATTTGCATTGTATTCAAATATCGAATAATTCAAAACTTAAGTGCACATGTTCCCATATTTTAAGGTGTATATATGTGTATTCAGTGATGCTTCACGTCCGATGACAAGAATTAGAATTACTGTTAGATAATAGAAAGAATAAAAATTATTTAGAAGAAGATATGTTTACTGATACAACAAATGATGTTTTAAAAACATTATGAACAATGTTTTTGATGTCTTTCATTTTTAATCTTTTTTCTGATACTTTCTTTTTATAAAAATATGTAGCAGAGCATTTATCTGTAGTATAATGAGATATAAATGAATCTAATGGATATCCTGTTTCAAATGTTTCCGGAAAAAAATCAAACTTTAGAGTTTGATTTACATCATTATTATTAAAGTAACAATTATCAAAAGTTGGTTTTACTGCAAATAAATAGTTTCCTTTATTTCCTATGAATGAACAATTTGAATATGTACATGAAGTATCACACCAAATTATTGCATCACCATTATTTGTATCTTCATTGTTTAAATAATTACATTTTTTAATATTTAAATTACCATAATTTGCTAACACACCTTGTTTTTTAGATGATGTATTTGATATTGTTGTGAAATTAATAATTTCTGCTTCTTTTGAACTGTGAATACGATATGCAGCACATTCAGTAATTTCATAGTGATAAGATGTATTCATATTACTTACTTTGATATCTCCTTTGCATTGTGATACTGAACATTCAAATGCATAACTTTTGTTGGTACTTTCATCAAGTGAATGAATTTCATATGCGCATCCCCATTTATCGCTTGATGAAAGTAAACAACAAATATGAACTAAGACGCAATCAGAATTTTCGATAGAGAATGATCCACCATTATCTGTGGAACTATTGTTGTAAAATGAGCACGATTCAATTAAAACTTTGCTGCTAGAATTAAGGTAAATTGCTCGATTTTGGCGATGGAAAGCAAAAATTACATCATGAATGTAATAATTACCGCTTCCTGATATAGTTTCGTTAGTGGTCTTAGTAATAAAATCATTTGTGATATAATAATCTGAAAAACTTCTCTCAAGTTCGAAATAACATTGATTTTTGATTCCTTTTGTTGATAATGCATTTCTGAGGATTGATTAATGTTAATCACTCTGAAAGTATTGTTCAATCAAGCATAGAGATTAAAAGCAAATCAAGATTTCATTTTATAAAAAAAATGCTAAGGAAATTTTATGAAAAACTTGCCACAAAATATTGAACCGGAAAGTTTAGACCAAAAAGGAATTGAATCTTGAGGAGATAATTCTTGAATATTCATTAAAGTTAATATAATCAAAGAACAACTCATAGGATACTTCACATATTTGGAAATAACAACAATTACTTTAAAGATGATGGGGTCCATTATAAATTCCCCCATTATTATGAATACGGTGCCATTATTATAAATTCCATTTAATACCCATAATGGATTAATTCGAATAAAGGGTCAATTCGAATAACCGCCAAAAATGGAATAACGGGTTTTATGGAAATTCCATTTATTTTATCGGAATTTCGAATAACCGCTTTATTCGAATTTCCATTCAAATTAGAATTTCGAATAAACGGGTGTTATTGGAATTTCCATTCCAAAAAATGTTCTATTTTGGCTTAATACTCACACATCAAATATAGCAAATATGGATTATCATTTGTTTCCAAAAGATTAAATATATTTGGCATGAAATTTTGATTAGCTAGATCAATTACATATATTAGATACTGCATTTCTGGGAATACAAATTCCAATAACACCCGTTTATTCGAAATTCTAATTTGAATGGAAATTCGAATAAAGCGGTTATTCGAAATTCCGATAAAATAAATGGAATTTCCATAAAACCCGTTATTCCATTTTTGGCGGTTATTCGAATTGACCCTTTATTCGAATTAATCCATTATGGGTATTAAATGGAATTTATAATAATGGCACCGTATTCATAATAATGGGGGAATTTATAATGAACCCCGATGTATTTAATACTTGACAATGAGAGATTAAAATGAATTAATACTCGCAAATGTATAATCAGCAAAAGAAGCTTCATCGAACCAAACTTTTTGTATATCATTCATTTCTGTGAATTTTTCATTTTAATCGTTCTGAAACTATATTTGATTCAAACTTAGATTTTGTCAAAATTGCTTGCTGCATTCAAATTTTCAGTAATTTTTGCATTCATGAAATTTTTCTAATGTAAGGATTTGCAAACGATTCAAGATGTTGTTTTCAATTTGGCGGTTGGCATACTCTGTCCAATTTTTTTAAAAAAATTGAAATAGAATGCATCCCCCTGCGAGTGGAGAAATTATTATGAAAAAATAAATGTAAAATAAATCATAAGTTTTCAGTTTATTAACTAAGCAAAATATTTGTATCTATTGATGCGAATTATGGAAAATACCTTGAGACTTATACATCTCCATCAACTGAGATGTTAATGCGAAAATATCTCTGTATATTAAATTATTATGTAAGTGTATGCATGACGAGAAGCCATCAGTTTGATATAAAAATGTTCTCATTTATATTATTTAAATGAAGAAAGGTTTTGGACTAGGCAAAATGATGCTTTATAAACATTTATTGCATCAAATGTATTTTCCTTATAAAATAATGGACCTGAACAATAATATGTTGTATAATGAGTTATAAATGAATCTAAAGGTTGAATCGACACAAAAGTGATATCGTTATTTCTCACGTTTTGAGTTACACCTTTATTATTGAAGTAACAATTATCAATATATGGTTTTTGGGAAAATAAACAAATTCCTTTATTTCCGATGAATGAACAACCTGAATATGTACATGAATCAGTACAATCAATTATTAAATCAGCACCTCCAGTACATTTATTGTTTAAATAGTTGCATTTTGTAAAATTAAACCTTCCAAGATTATCCATTCCAGCACTTTCTGTAGATGATGTATTTGATGCTGTTGTGAAATTAATAATTCCTGTTCCTGTTGGATATTCAATTTGATATGCAGCATAAGAATAAATTTCATAGTGATAAGATGTATTCATATTACTTACTTTGATATCTCCTCTGTAATGATATAATGGCGTTCGATCCCCTTTGCATTGTGATATTGAGCACTCAAATGCATAGCTTTTGAAGGTACTCTCAGAAGGTAATGAAATTATGTATGCGCATCCCCATTTATCGCTTGATGAAAGTGAACAACAAATATGGACTAAGATACAATCTGAATTCTCAATACAGAATGATCCTCCTTTTTCTTTGGAACTGTTATTATAAAAGGAACACGTTTCAAGTAAAACTTTGCTATCTGAATTAAGGTAAATAGCGCGGTTTTGATAATGGAAAGAAAATATTGCATAATGAATGTAATAATTCCCATTTCCTGATATTGTTTCGTTATTGGTTTTATTATGAAAATCAGTTGAGATATAATAATCTGAAAAACTTTCTTGAAGTATGAAATAACTTTGATACTTGATTCTTTTTGTTGAAACTGCATTTCTGGAATTTGTTTTATATTAATCTTTTTGAAATAATCAATAAATCGAGCTTATTCACTGTCAAGAAAATAAAAAATTTCATGTGACTTTTTCTCTCAATTTTTTCGAAAAAGTCGGCAGGGAAATTTTGATTCTAATGATTTTCAAAATTATTGGACAAATCAAAGATAGTCATATAAATACTATATTGCCCTTTTCAGAGTATGGTTGGCATTAGATAGAAGTGAAAATTCTCCCCTTCATTTTGCAGTAAATTAAAATCAAAAAGGAAGTTTCATATTTAAATTGATAATGGAATATGCCTTTGTACATTGAGTAGCTTAGTAATTGTGAAGAAACTGCAGAGCATTATGTTTCATATAATAATAAAGAAAAAAAAACAATTCATAATAATTTACATCATTTCGAATCATAAGTCTTATTCAAAATACATGGATTCTATTTATATTTTGATGAATATCAGTATGTATATGATTTCCATTAATTTGAACTAATTGCTAAGTATGCATATCTTATTAAAATTTGTAGTCATTGATTAGCTTTCTTCTTTAAGGACTGTAACAAGCAGAAATCAATCAAAACTAAGTTAAATCAATCATTATCAAGATCGAAAATGTTCAATATCAAATTTTATTAATTTGCTTTAATATCACTGCAAAAATGAATCGGATAAAAGAATTATCTATACAAAATGTATTTTTAAGTTGATAAGGTCTAGAAAACCTATGATTGAGCATTCTCAAATATGAAAGCAAATACATGAGATTAAATTAAAGATATAAATTGTATTCATGATAAGACAAATGAAAATCATAAAATATTTTTCCAAAAATATAAATAACTGTACTTTTTGTATCGCGAAAGTGTAAAAAAATGAATAATGATAAAATAGAAGAAGTTATACGGAAAAGGCGACTAATTTTTGATCAGGCACTTCAAGAGATACGTCGTCCTAACAAGGAAGATATATTTGAGCACTTGTTGCTCATTGGAGTTCCGCCCGATGAAATAAGTCAGCCACGGTTTAAAATTTTATGTTTATTCCCGTATTATCCATTGAAGATAGAGCCGTCAGAGTATGAATCTATTATAGATTTTGCATTTCCAGCAGGTTTAAAAAAATGCGAACCATATTCACAGCATCATTCAGCAATAATCGATGAATTCGCTTTTGCTTTCAAGAAGGAAGGCAACCTACAATATGGGTTATGCGTACAGTTTAAAGTTCCATCAGATGTTGATCCTTTTTTTGTTTCTGAGACAAATAGATGCTATCCATTCTGCTTACTTATGATGACTCGAGATATGTCATTTACATCACATTTCAGATTCCTTACATGCCTCGTAAAAAATTTTATTGGTTGGGAGGCGATTTATCGAGAATTCGAGTTTATGAAAGACTTTACTCCATTCAAAGTTGAAATACAAGAAGGAGATGAACCCATTTTCTTAGAATCAATGGGCAGAGTCTCTTCCTTTGCAAGATACGGTAAAATGCACATAACAAAAGATTTTGCACGTGCTGCAACAGCTTACAGATCTATTATTCGCGGAAAACAGTACATTCAATGCAAATTTTCCGATTCTACAGAAATTTTTATTCCTCCAAACGTTGAACACGAATCCAGCGCATATCTACTCGGTTTGGCAGCTCTTGACTCGTTGTTTAGCCATTTATCCACCTACAATATCGTCAAACTCTTTACAGCCGTTGTTTTAGAACATATAATCATTGTAATTACAGATAAACCATCATTAGCATCGAATTGCATACTTGCACTTAGATCGTTAGTGCATCCCCTCAAGATATTATCGCCAATTTCCCCGATTTTACCAGCAAAACCGAAATACGAAGCAATTCTCGGTTGTCCGTCCCCGATTATATGCGGTGTACTTAAGAATCCCAACCTAGACCTCTCAGAAACATGCGATGAGAAGTGTATCGTTGATATTGACAATGGAAGTGTAATTGATGACGAACTTGACGTATTAGGACAAATTTTACCTAGAGCAGATGCGATAAAAGAAGATATAGAGCGTATTCTCGCTGCAAACCATAATCTAATTGAAGTTCCTCCGCGTCATATTTATAGTAACGGAAAAAACATCAGAAATCCCGACTGGGGAAGTTTCTATGCCGCTGACAACCATGTTTCCATGCCTTTGCACTACATGAGTTCGATAAATCCGAAATACATTTTCACAGCGACCGTTGTAGGCAAAATCATGAAAGTTTTCCAGAGAAGATTCATTAAGGAACTTTACGAGAACATGGAAATGTGTTTTGTGACCGAAACAACTGATTCTTTGAAACCTGTCATCATATTCAACCAAGAAATCTTCAAAGGACAGCCATACGCTAAGACAAATGATAAGTTCATCAAGAGATTCATGCAGACATCTATTTTTGATGAATATGTACAAAGAAAACTTGATTATTTGACAATTCTCAAAACTGCTGTTATGAATGAGTCAAAATGCAGAGAAATGGAAGAGTTTTTGCGAGTTTATGATGAAATTACATCAATGCTCGATTAATATATTACTTTTCTTATATTATTTTTTATTTGTTATTTATTTTGATAAAGTTTATTGTTATTTTATTGTTTTATAACTATCTAATATCATGTTCAGTCTTAACAAAGCAAAATACAACTTTATTAAATGAGTAATTTTAATTTTCAATTATTATGATTCACATAGATTATATTCTAGATGCAATAGCCTAGAGTAGTTAAAATGAAGTAAAGATTAGGAAAGAATCAATCTTATCTTATTGAATCACTAAGATGTATGTAAAATTGATGATTGGTATTGCACTTTGCTGCATCTTCATGAAAACTTCGTGAATATAATATGTTCTTGAAATTTAACTCTATTTCTTTCATATGAAATCGTAAAATTTGATTTAAGATAAAAAGTGACAAAAATGGCTTCTGTTTCATTATTTCAGAGAGGATTTTACTTCAGAATCAGAAGAAGCCCGTTAAGAATATTAGGCGACGTGATTTCTATCATAGGTCTTATTATTTATTCGCAAATGCTCTATTTTTACTACAAACATCAAAATGCAAAAGAATTTAATCCTTATTTACTCTATGTATCGATTTTCATGCTTGTTTCATCAATTGCTCTCTATGCATTTATGTATTTTGATATGATTTTAAATAAAAAGCCAATCAAAGCGATTCCAATTGAACGTTGGTTCACAACTCGTCCATTTCATTGCATAATGATTATTGTTTTATTCATCATTTCATTCATTTTTGCTCAAATCGCAGCCTGGCCAATTTTTCACATTTATGGCGCTGTTTTTCTCATGTTATTGTTCGCATTCATTAGCCAATTGACTGATTACATACCATATTAAGCTATACTTCAGAATATATTGTAATATTCTTTGAAATATTTTTTGTTTGAATTATAAAATTACTTTTATAAAGAAACTATACACTCCCTATAATTTGATACTAATATATAATATGTAGTCGAAAAATTTTTAACTTTTTCCCTCATAACTATTTCTCAGATTTTGTGGTCAAAATGAAGATATGATATAATCGGATTTAAATATAATAGGTTTATTATATTCAAAATCTAATGACTTCTCTAATCAATAAGGAGTCATGATATTAATATTTTCATTAGCTCTTATATTTGATTAATAAGAACATTTTAAGTTTCTATATACTATATATGCAATTTGTCTTGTTATTATCGATTTTCACAATTCAAATATCTATTCATAAATTTAGATGCAAAAAATATGAATTATCAAAAAGCCATCAATGAACTGCTTTATGAATAGCTATTGCCATATCTGCATTTGTATTTTGGTATATTAATGAAACCTTCCATGATTTTTCTTCAATCTCAGAATTCCCTATTGCTATTGCATAATGAACTATAGTTATTCAATCAATATCTTTTGATTTGAACTACTCTCCAAGTGAAATGTGAGGTTTAGATATTCCTCAACATATGCTTGCGTATGTAGAATGAAACATAGTTCATAGATAGCTATCATGTATTCACCTTTTTTATAGCATAAAACATATAGACAATTAACATCTGATGCAAAATGAAGTGCTGTCTTTCCATTATTAACTTTTGCTTCAATATGTATATAATGCTGTATATTAATGTTCGAATGTTAATTATTGTAAATATGATATATATATATATGTCTTAAAAATGCAAACGACAAGAAATATAATTTTTATCTTTTGATCATCAACATAATAGAAATGTAATACTTGCCAGAAAGAAAATTCATGGATGGACATAATGAACAAATTTTATTTTCTTTCTTTGGAACAAATAATAATACTATTTCATGAATCCCTTCACATGGACGTAATCCAATGAATGTCAGATTATTCATAAATGAATATTCCCCTCTCTCCGATGTATCAACATTTCCAGTATCTGAGTAAGAATCAATACTACATCGATGTATATAAATCTTTCCTCTAGTTCCTTGAAATAATTTTCCTTTGTTAATCTGAGGATCGTTTTGGAAAGATGAATCGAAAATATCAAGTCTATTACCAATAACAAAAACTATTCCCCAATCTTTAGTACCTTGAGAATTATTTATATAATTACATTGATCAATTCTTCCTTGGCAATTCCAATACGTTGTAATCATTCCGTCAGTTGCGTTTAAATCCTCAAAATTACAAAATGAAGCATTTGTTGTTGATTCAACTCTATCATAATAAAAACCTGGATCTTGTTTTGAAATACAATTAGATAAGTTTGTTTTAGATAGTGATTCAAAACCATCTTTCTGGAAAATTATACATACTGCTGAACTCTTTCCCCCATTACAAATTGATCCTTGGAGGATTGAACTATTGATTTTGCCTTCTAAACATGTAAATTGGCCGGTATAAGGATTTTGGCTTTCAGATGAACAGAATTTGTCAATAATAACTGTAGTATTACTAGAACTTTTAATATATACTGTACCTGGACCTTGTGAAAAAATATTTTCCAATAGTAAAATCGAGTAGTCAGCTATATTTCTGAAATCGACTGCTCTATCTTGAAGATCAATGAACTTACAGATGTATGCAAAACATCGATTCTCGGTCGATATGACTTGTTTGTTTTCACCTGTAATGACTGAAGAAGGAGGACTGATTCCCTCATAATAAAGATACCAAATACTATTTGAAACTTCTTCACGATGAATATGTTTCCTCAAAAGTATTAATTTAAACTTCGCAATGAATTAAAAGATCTCATTAATTAAATTTAAAAAGGCAGGATGTAACACTTTTTTTCGTATCTAAGAGCTTTTAAGGTGCCCTTATCCGTATCTTTAATTCAAATTTTGGACAGCGGGCGTGAAGCATAATTGAAAATTAACCTTAAACAACAGAATTGAAGTCGGTTTCATACGGGCGTAAATGCACACCTAATATGATCAGATCATAAAAGAGTCGTGCAGTCCCTTACATCATAGTCCTATTAGCACATTAAATAATTTTATTAAATTTTATATAAAAATCAATGATTATTTTGGAATGTAAAATTTTTTTCTTTTATTTACAAACAACAACAGTAACATTATGACTGTAATGAATTAAATATAAATAATAAATTATTCAAATCAAGAAAAAATTGAATAATTTTTTGAAATTTTCTTAAATTTATCGAAGTCTTCTGCAAGAATCAGATCTAAGGAGTCTAAAAGTTGTTTCTTTGTTCAATTCTGTGCAATTAAATTTTTCAATTAAAATACACAAATTTCTTGCGTCATTTCCATCTGTGTGCTTCGCCTGCTTTATAAATCCATCAACTAAGATACAAATATTCTCTTTATTGATTGCAGAAACGTTTATTTCAGGATATTTAGCAGTCAAAAAATTCATTGCGTTTTTCTTGTAATTAAATGAGCGCTCGTTGATTTTCTGAAGAATATTGTTTGAAACATCAGAGAAATGGTCAGATAAACATGAAATATTTCCAGCAATCGACAAAGTAGTAAATCCAATCTGCAAAACGTCCAAATTATTTGGATAATGATCAATAATATTGGAAATTCTCTGTAACTCGTTATTATGCTTCTGACAAATTGAATTATCAACTGAAATTTTTCCAAATTCATAAATTTCAGAAAGAGTTGCTAATGTATATTGAACTATAGCTGTTGATTCTGATTTCAGTGTTCTTTCCATCAATGTTAATAAAGTATCTGTAAATGTTGAATTCCAAGCTGTTTCTATGAAGAATTGCTTGAATTCATTATTTTCAAAGTTCGATACTATATGTGTTAAGTCTGAAAAAAGAGTTTCATATGATTCTCTTCTGTAAATTGATTGTTTTAATTGGCTCATTAAAATTGTAATGTTATGTGCGAGATCTGTGTTAATTCCTGGGACTGCACTTCCTCTGGTTCCAGTTATGATTGCTGTTCCAACTGCTAAAATGACTCCAAAAGTATATAATAAAGCAAGATAGTTTTTATGCTGTTTCTTTGGTTCTTTTGATGTTTCTTCTTCATCTTCCTCTTCTTCTTGTTTTATTTTTTGTTGCTCATCCGCTTCTACAGTTCTTTTTGTTATTTCTTCTGCAGTCATCAAAAAAAAGTGTCTAAAGACTCCTTAGTGATAGAGGTTATTTCTATCTATTGTAAACTCAGTATCCTAATTCTACTTGAGCAGACTAATGATAGTATCAAATAAAGTAAACTTCTATGAGATTATATTTTTATTGAAGAATAATTAAATCATGCAATCATAAGCATCCTATGCATGTTGGTAATTTTTTGAATGTGTGATTCATTTGTTCAATGCATTAAGTATATCTACTTTAATTTCACAAAAAAGATATCTTGAATTACTTTAAGTTTGTGATAAATGAAGGTATATGGACTCATCTGTATTTGGTTATAATATTTTTCATGATATAAGAGATATAAGAGACATGTACACGTTACAAATTGAATGGAATTCGAATAATGTTAATATGATATAGCCTATTTTTAAAGCAAAAGAAAGCATATATGATATGAATACTCATTAGATTAGATATAAAATAAAATTTTTGAATAATATTTATTGCAAAACATTAAAAATCAAGCATAAATGTATTTGCTTTTTGGTAGAATATGAAGATATTAAATGAAAAGTTAATATTGAACATTTTATTCCATTTTAAGCTCCTTGAAGAGCATTGTAACAAAGATTAGAGATGAAAGGAAGCCAGAAGCTCCATTAATAAGGAAGATAATAATTCCTATAAGAAGGGAAACAAGTAAAAATGAAATAACAGCAATTTTTGTTGCTGGTTTGTAAAAAGTGAAGAGATAAATAATAGAATAAACAAAATAATAGGCTCCCGAATAAGCGGCAGTGTAAAATGAAATCCACCACCAATTATAATTTTCATGAGCCAAATAAAGATAAACAACTAAGATAGAAACCTCACATGCTGTTGCCACCATCGCAAGGAAGATGATAAACAAGAGCAAATACAATCTGTAAGGAGAATGAGAAATCCAAATTGAATCCATCAATGTATGAGCCTGGAACGCGAAGGATAAGAATGTTACGAGGCTTCCAATATACATTACCAAGTATCCGTTGAGATATTTCGGTTGGTAAGGAATTTGTCTTGGAAGTTGGTTAACTCGTGATGGGAACTCGTATTGGCGCATTCTAAGGCCATATACAAATCCAATTATGAATAATAATGCTGAAATTCCGCCATAAAATGCATATAATAAGATATATGGAATTAAATGCATTGTTATTGAGCTATCTAACTGTATCATGTTAATAACACCATGAATAACAAAGACTGGAAGGATAGCAACGATGGAAGACCTGAACATTGTATTTTTCCATGCTTTTGTGCCAATTGTATGGAAAAACGCACCGGAAATGATACCACTGAACAAGTTTGATATAATGAAGCAGTAAACAAAGGCTTTCATTAAAGAAATTTCTTTGATATAATCAAAAATTCCGAGAGCAAGCAAAAAAAGCAAAAGTCCGACCGCAAATAGTAAAGATAAGCCTCCAGACAAATATTCTGTAAGCCTCTCGATATCAATTGGACGACGGAAAACGTCTCCATGAACTAATTTCCATCCGCTTTCTTCTAGTGGATCATCTTCATCGTCAAGCATCTTTCTGTAACGTTTAAAGTCGAATTTGACGTTTCTTAGTAACAGAGCGCCCATAACAACCGCTTGAGCGATTATAATGACTAAAGTACTGAGAGCTGATAGCCAATGCATATTGGATGTGAATCCTGATGTAAGTTTGGCCCATCTGTTCTCGTATTGTGTCTTTGTTGTAAAGAAATGAACAGAATAAGTGAAATTAACGGATGTCATGTTTTCTATGCTTTCAGAGCCTTCTGAGGATAATATAATACCTGTTTCGAAGCCAACGATCTTGGTTTTACCATTGTCTAATGGTGATAATTCCACATTGAAATCGAAATGATTGTAAAGATAATGTTTGTTGTTAGAATCTTTGATACCAAGTGGTGCGCCAGCCAAATATGTAATTGATTCGTTGGTTTGGAACTCATCTCTGATAAGTAATTTATCTAGTTTGTAAAATAACCTGTATTTGTTATCAATGAGATTAATGAGAGCTTTCTTTTGGGCATCTGTGTATGTTTTGTTGCAAACTGGAATGTTTTCGATGTCTTTTCCGATTTCGAGTTCATAAGGTGTCTTTTTCTCGCCAATTTCGAGTAATTTTGTATTAAATAAGCGTGATGGTTCGGTTTTGTTATCAGCTTGGCATAACAAGTCAAGATAATTGTAATCATATGGATATGCAATTAAAGAACTTTTAATAGTTCCTGCATATATCGACAACTTTTCATTTTCTGAGTACAATTTCGCCTTTGGTGGTAGAATTGTAATCATTCTCATTGTCTGAACAATTTGGGATAACATTTTCTCTTCTTCTATTGGCGTGAAGCGCCGCTGAATTATATTTTTATCTTTGTTATTTGAAATTTTAGCCAAATTCTATTGAGAATCAAAATCTATTTCCAAAAGTGTATTTTTTAATGATGGAATTTTGATATATTTCATCCCGTTTGAAAGAATTATCAGATTTCTTGGCGTTTTCTAACTTCTAGAAGTTATTCATTATGCAAGAGAAAGTAGTAATAAACGAAAGGACTTCTTATTTCACATGGTGTAATTTTCAATGAAAGAGTTAAACATGAAAGAACAACTCTTCATTATGCAGCAGAAAGTACACTCTCTTAATTATCAGTACATAACAATCAAATCGACGATGTATGTCAATATCATATCATAAAATGAATATTTTATCAAAATAATGCAGTAAAATTGATGCAATTTACAGTATTTATATAAAATTGAAGCTTCTCATATCATGAGTTTAATAATAAACAATTAAAGGATTCCATAAGTTAACTGCAATTTTAACATATAACTTGTTTGAGCTTCGAATTTTTTTTTCATAAATATAAAAGTGACAGCTATTATTATAAATGGACCAAAATACTCTTTACTTGGCATGCACTTGCCTTGGCACCGTCATTTTCGGACTTGTTTTCCTTAACTACTACTTTGGCGCATTGGACGAGGAAAATGAAAAGAAAGCAAACAAAAAGAAAGAAAAATAAAAAATTAACAGCGGATACCTACCAATTAATGTAAAATTGCATGCGTTTAGGCATTAAAACATGATCTGTCACGTTTTAAAGAGAATAAATGAAAGCAGTACTATTATAACATATTTTTTTTAACATAATATAGAAACATCGAACAAATATTAGTAATTATAGAATATATTTATACAAGGATTGTAAAACACACTAAGAATATACTCTCTTACTTTCGATATTTCTGTTTTCATATCAATTAGATTAACCTTTGTATTTAATGAGATCATTAGCAATCTTTACTTCTTTTTATGAATATTTTGTGAGGATATCAGCTATTAATTGTATTTCATATAGAGAAATTTAACAAATTATTGAATCAATCAAAATAATTAAGGATATGATATAAGTGCAATGAAGAATGTTGATATGTACATTTTCAGAATGAATTCTTTCTGAGTTCATTTTGTTATTGCAAAAATTTTGATAAATGGGATATGAAATTGTAAAATTATTAAGAAACATAGTATAATAAAAGTATTTTTTGCATTTGGTAAGATACGAAAAATGTATCTAAAATGTTTTTGTTTTTATCTTTTGCTTCTAGCCTTGATTGGTGGGAATTTGAATTAGAGAAATTCGATGAGATGGTTGCCAATAGTACCTCTAGGCCTATATTTGCGTTGATGTATGCAGATTGGTGCCCAATGTGTCATGGAAAGAAAGAAGCCTTCAGAGAGTTTTACAACAAGCAAAAAAAGTCAACAAACATTACATTTACATTGATCAATTGTCTTGATAGAGGATGGTGCGCTACAAAAGGCGCGTTTTCGATTCCATATTGGTTTGTTATTAACGGTAACGATCCATTTAAGTGGGATCACACTAATTCACCAGATCCTAGAGAGTGGCAGCGCTTAGTTGATGAAGCTTCGCAAGGTCCAGTTATAGAAATTCAGTCTGGAGGACATGGAAACAGAATTGTCAACACAATGCATGGAGCATCATACTTCCATCTTGTTATACAGAAAGATCATCATGAAATTTTAGATAAATTCACTAAATTGGCCCAAATTTATTCCCAAATTGGCTGCAAATTCACAGTAAGATACAAACAAATGACCAAACCATCACTAAGAGTTTACAGATCCCCATTTTGCATGTACAAGATCAAAGGAGACATTGGAAACTTTGATTGGTTTATTACAACGAACAAATACTCATATTTACATTATTACAGCGCGAATGAAACAGCTCTAATGAATACTACAAAGCCAAGAGCCCTTTATTTCGTAGATCATTTAATTGTCCAAAATCAATTTAATTCTTTCGTAAATATCACACGAGATTACTGTGGAAAGATAGAATTCGGTCTAGGAAACTACATGACATCAGAATTACTGATAAAAGCCGGTCTTTCGGACAATGATATTCCTTTGATGTTAATTCACAGTAATTCTCAAAACTGCGACCTCTATTACAAGAGGTTACTTCTTGATGGCCAGAGATTGAGGTATTTCGACCATATAATCAACAACCAAACGTGTGAATCGTTCAAAGAAGGATATATTAAAAAGAGAGATCCAAGTAGAATTCTTTTCTATTTCATTGTGATAATAGGAACTGCAGCACTCGCTGCTTTGTTTGTCGAAGTCAGAAGACTCTTGATTAGTCTCAAAATGGAATAAAATGTTTTTTATATTTTTTTATAAATTTCAAACTTTTTTTTTAGAGTTTAACACCCATCTGACTTTTCATTCAAAATTCTGACAAATGACATTGAAACGTCATTTGAATTGAAGACCATGTCATACAGGAGTAAGTACACTATTAATTCTTTTTGTAGTTTCGCAAGAGCATGTTAGAAAGTGGTAAAGATCACCATTAATTCTTTTCGTAGTTTCGCAAGAGCATGTCAGAAAGTGGTAAAGTGTACCATTAATTCTTTTCGTAGTTTCGCAAGAGCATGTTAGAAAGTGGTAAAGATCACCATTAATTCTTTTCGTAGTTTCGCAAGAGCATATCAGAAAGTGGTAAATGCATCCTTAAGTAGTTTTCTTGAGAGAGAAAAATTGCGTGTCATATTGTCCGAGTACTTTATTATATTTGTATTTTGGTTGAAGACTAACTTAAATGTTTTTTATATAATATATCTATGATGTCACAACTTTCTCAATCAGGATATACTAAAAAAATTGAATGTGTGTAAATGTAGTGCATATTTCCGCATTAGATAATTATATCGTGATGCAAAAGTTTCTTTTTGATGTGTCAGTTATTTTTAGAGATGAAACACAACAGCTTTGACATGTATTAGTTCAATTCATATCTCAAATGATAAATAAAACTGTAAAAATTTTAAAAAAGACTAATTTTATATAAAAATTAAATATAACAAAAAAAATATGAAACAGATAAAACAATTAAGCAATGTCATTAGCTGCTTGAACCTTTCTCTTTCTTGAAAACATCCAAAGTTCAGTGAAATAGAAAATTACAATTTCAAAGATTCTCAAAGTAACGTTTTGAAGCTGCTTGCTATCAGATATTGGAGGAACAGTTCCATTCCATGAAATTCTCATTTCATTGACTCCATTTTGGTTATCAAACGCCAAAACGAGCATTTCAACGAATGAAGTAACTCCGCCGATATGAACATTTGTTAGTATGTCTCTGGCGGCCTCGCGAGTCATCAGTACGTAAGGACAAAGCGGATCTGACATTAATTCTGCATTTAGAAGGGAAAGTTGGAATTTATTAACTTTAATTAGTAGTTTTTCATACATTGTATGTGAAACGAATAAGTTATTTAAGTTTCTGTTTCCAATAACTAATGAAGCTGAATTAAACGATTTTAGATTGTCTAACTTCTGTTCTGCTGACTCAAGATCTTTAATATTAGATGCGCTGTATATATCTGTTATGAGAATGTTCAATCCATGAGCATTTAAAGCTGCAATAATTGGAGCATAAGAAGGATCAATTTTTGATGTTGGTTCGACGAATAATATGTTAGAAGATTTGGACACCAAGTCAAGAATGTATGTTTGGTTGTTAGGAAACTCAGAATTGGAATATATAATTATTTCCCACGTAAAATTTGGGTTTTTATTATGGCGTTCGTTTAAGCTATTAATGATTGTTTCCATAGTTTCCTTTATGTTCAGTATTTCTTCTTCAAAAAATATAATTATTGATAAAGCAATAGTTCCTGCTTCAAAAATGATTGGGTATTGATCTCCATCGCTTTTCCATTGACCTGTTTGAAGTGAGTAGGAAATCTTTTTTGGATTTGTTGAGGGAAACAATATTCGATCATAAATTGAAGTATTCGAAATATATCTATCGCAGTATAAGAATAACGTGGCTAATATTAACAGGAAAAGAAGAGTGTATTGAATTAGATTGTAAATAACATCATAATCCATTTATTTAATTTTTTTTTCAACAAAAAAAGAACGATTATTTTGTAAATTTGCACTAAACATTCATTCATATTTGTAGCAAATGAATGCACAGAAATAACATATATTTCGATGTGTGTCATCCTTGGGAACGTTGTCTGTACTCGTCTCCCTAAATGGGGCATTGTCCTGTATACACTATATGATTGGGGAAATTTGAGCGGTAAAGCACTATAATACTCTATTTTTGGTCACTATGTGTCATTTGCTTGGACATTGTCTGTAAAAGTCCCTTGAAATGACACACTATTCATAACATGATAGCGGAACTTTAAGCCACAAAAGAGGCATATACTCTCTTCTTTCTCTTGTGATGTCCTTCTTGGAATGTTTATTGTTCTAAATAATCACTATGATAAAATATCTATATAAACTTTCTATCATTCATTTTTTAGAGTTTAAATTTATTGACTCGTGTCGGATTTGCTTTTTAGACTTAATATTACTGTATTCATGCATAAGCAAGTCTCCACAACTCATATTTACTCATTTCATATTCGATATCCTGACAGATAAAAGAAGAAACTATAATTACATATTTTACCTCACAAAGTATCATTTTACCCAAATGTAAGTGTTCAAAACCTATTTTCTCCACAGAGAAAAATTTTAAAAAATAAGGAGTACATTCACATACTAACATCACATGTTGATGTGCAGTTCATAAAAATATTGTGATGATATAGAAATATGTTTGGGAGCGCAAAAATCTATGAAAAAAAAATCAATTTCTTTGATAAATCAATTGAGATTGAACAAATAGATTTTCCTCAACCTAACATGAGCTACTGCAAATATTATTATGGGGAATGAAGTACGATTATTTTTTCGATTGATAATCAAACAAGTTTATTTAAAAATAAGCATTTGATTATCTTTAGAATTGTCTTTGTAGTCTAATTTAATCTTGCAACATAATGCATATTGGGAAAATTTGATCGCATAATGTATAGAGTTATTATTTCTAAATTTGTAGGATGAATTCCATGTTTCAGACTGCCAAATGTCTTAAATGACTTGAGATTGTACGCATTATTTGGACTGTAAAAAGATATCGATGGGTTTTTGAAATGAAAATATATGGCAAATATTAATGATGTTCTATAAATTCGTGACATAGGGTATTATTTTAGTAATTTCACATGATTAATCAAAGCTATATCGATGATCAATGAAAAATTGAATAATGGCAAGAATTAAACAATGAAAATATTTGTCCATTTTGTTTTCAAATAGCAGAAATGCTTGAAATGGAAATGAAGTGTGCTTTGATTTCGTGGAAATTTAATTTTGCGGTAAAAAGGAGTTTTTTTGAATAAAATTATGAGAATATGTGTTAATATGTAGTGATGATTATATTGCAATTAAATTGGATTTAAAAATAGAACTTTTTGAGGTTTTGATTGATCGAGAAATGAGATTAGTGTGATTTTAAGAGTAGACATACATCAAATAAACTTATTGTTTCATTATGGAAATTCTTGATAAGTGATGTGATGATTTTATTTGTTTTATGATAAAGTGTAATTAATTCGACCATTTATCAATATGTTCAGTATAAATCCACTTTAATAGCTTTAATAAGAGTATCTTTTCAAATTGAAAACTTTATCAATCCCGACCAACTTACATCATAATAAATATATCATAGAGTATATATAAATTTATGCATAAATATATAAAAATGCTATAACCCACATGTCTCTTCAATATAAAATGAATTCCACTAAATGAAATGAATTTTATATACCAATATGAATGATTGGTATGGAATCGAATCTAAGAATTTAGTTGCAATGAACGTTGAAATGCTATCAAAACTCCTTCTCAAAAAATCTAGTTCTGATTGGGTGAATTATGACAATATAATATTCTTTATGTTTTTTAAATAAAATAATTTTGAATATTTCACAATCGGTTTAATTCAATTATGTATACTTCGTGAACTATAATTAAAATGTTATTATATATAGAGTATAGATCATTATTTATTTTATTTATCAAACCATGATAAATTTAAAATTTTGAAATTATGCTTTATATCAAAAACTAATATCTTTTAATCGATACACTATCAAAACGATTTTCAATACTAATCAATTATTCAAAATAAAAGCTAAATATCTCTTCATTTTTATTAATGTTTGGACTTCTTGGACTCTCAAGACTTTCCTTATCTGATGCACCAAATATTGAAGGATGCACAATCTATAACCCAATAGTGTTCAAATGGCTTAGTCCAGAAAACAAGTTTGATGGCAAAACCTCACAATGCTTCCAAACAACATCATCAACACTCATTCTTGGTGAAAATATTAAAGTCCAAGGTTACTTTTATAACTCTAACACTAAGGCATACACCGAGATTACTGAAGAATCTAAGTCAATTGGTGTTTCCATCCAATGCACTAATTTTCATTTGGATGATATTTGCGTTTCTTCAAATTATACTGCTTTCTTCAAGGTTACAAATGAGAATGATAACGCTCAGCCTGTCTACTTCTACCCCATTAAGACATCCTTTGAAGGTGATAACGAAACAACAACCCACTATTACACAACAATCAAGAAGTTCAAGCTCCCACTTGCCATCTCCTCAGAATACACCCTTAATGCTGATGGAGTACTAACAAAGTCAGATGTTCGCGATCTTACCATCATGATTCCAAAGGATAAAGAATACACAGTTGAATGGTCAGGAAACAACGGAAAGATTAAGTTCCCATTCCTTGGTGATATCTCTATCAAAGAATATGATACAGAAGAAGGTTCTGAGAAATATAGCAACGGCCCACATCGTGTTTTAGTTACAGGCGAAAAAAAGAAGGGTGAAACCGTTAAGTACAAAGCCAGCCTTAAGTTCACATCTGGCGCTCCAGACAACTTCCCATTATTCGTTGGTTATGTTCCAAACGAAAACAAGATCTTAACACAGTACAACATCAAGCTTGTTGGTGGCCTTCCAGTTTGGGCTTGGGTTCTTATTGCCATCGGCATCGTTCTTGTCATTGTCATCATCATCATCGCAATTTGCTGCTGCTGCAAGAAGTGCTGCTGCTCAGACAAGGTATAAATAAAGTAAAAGATCTTTTTTTATGTAATTTTCACAGTTTTTTTTATACAATCAGATTTTACATTTTTGTATAAAATCAACGATACGGGAGGTTTGGTCAAAAAGTTCTGCCAGTAAAAGTGACATTTGATTTTTCAATTTTTTTTTATTCTGATCAATGAATCAATATTTCATGCTACAATTCCAAATTCCAAGGAAGACTCATCCTAAAGTCAAGTTCACAGTCGAAGATGATGCTAAACTTAAATCTTTGGTCGAAGAATTCGGCGAAACTGACTGGAATTTGATTTCACAAAAAATGCAAACAAGAAACCCTCGCCAATGCCGTGAGAGATGGGAAAACTATCTTTCTCCTAAAGTTAATCATGATCCATTCACTCCTCAGGAAGATCTTAAACTCTTCAATTTATACGAGGAACTTGGTCCTAAATGGGTTGCGATATCCAAGCGCTTCAACAATAGAACAGATATCAGTGTAAAAAGCAGATGGATGGTTCTCAAACGTCGAAATATTACGAAAGAATCTGTAATGCTCCAACTTAAGAATCAAGCTCCAGAAAACGATGACCATGAAGAAAGATCTAATAACGTTGACAAGATAATACAGAGATTAGCTGACATTGCCGAATATTCTGACAATGATTGGTCTTGCTTCGATATAGAGCCTGTTTATACCATGTTTTAAATGCAATACTATAATTCACCAACTTTCTATGGTTATTATTTACTAAAAAAACTTCTATCACTTATATCAAAAATTTTTAAATTATTTACTGTTTTTCTCACAACAGATATATTAGAAATTTGTATTCAAACGTACTTGACCGAATTAAGGGTAAAGTAAATCAAGAAAATTCGTCAAAGGTGAAAATATAATCATAAATTCACTAAATAAATAGTAATTTGTCATTTATCATATGATGAATCTTCTAGAAATTGCCTAGTAAAATAAGTTTTCATGTAAGAATGACTGAAAATAGATAAAAAAATCTCGGTATATATAATTCTAATAAAAGAACAATTTTTAATCAGCTTGTATGTAACCAAAGTTAAGATCTTGTAAAAGGCATTTCAGTAAGCAATATTCTTTGAGTGAAATTGGAAAATGTATTCCATTATGTTTCATTTTGGAGCTTTATTGATTGAAAGCTGTTATTTCAAAGCTATGGTACTAATCCATCTTCATATGTATTTCCAAACTTTTTTCGATTTGATGAAATACATAGTATCTTTCTGTAAATTTAATTTCATTTTAGACGTTTTAAAATTTTTTTGGAAATAAAAAATAAAAAAAATATATTATTTTAAATTTATCTGATCAAATATTTAAATTTATAAGATTTTAAAATGATAATATAGTTTTATTATTAATATTAAAACAAATCAACTTTGAATTTTTCCTTTTCCATCTAAAATAAGTATTATTTTTTTTGATGTTATCAATTAAATGAATTAGATATCTTTGGAATTCATATAACATATAATAACTCTATCAACACTTTATGATTTTAAACAATACAATAAGTCTATTGCTTTATTTTGAATAAAGAAAGTAAATTAACAAGACTAAATTAACAATATAACAGATTTTATTAATAAACAAACAAGATTATTCCACAATAACAAGAGATTTCTCTATTTTACCGACTCTACCGGAAGTATTTTGACAAATATAACAGTTATTGTCTTCAGATTCAATAACTAAAAACTCTCCCGGGAATACTCCTAGCCACTCTCCATTATAGGAGGAGCATTTCAAAGATAGCGCTGTTCTTTGTATATTAATTTTAATACAACGCGAAGGAATGTATCCTTGAGGGAATTCCTTGTTAGTAGAAGCAAGAGTCCACATATCATTGGGCGGTTCATATATGTAAATCGTCTGTCCGACCCTGCAAGAAATTTCATTTTCATTTACTCCGTCAAAATCCAAAATTGCTTCAGCAGTGAATATTGGAGGCTCATAAAATTGTCCTGGGATGTATGGTGGAACAACATAAGCTCCAATTTCTTTGGATTTGAACGTATATTGTTCATATGATTCACTTCCAACGGATGTTCTCATTATTTTATGAGAAATTGCGTAATTTATAAGATCACTGACAGAAGCATCCTCAGATTGTTTCGATGTATTGAGTTTATGGATCTCTTTGTAGCGATCATTGTAAACTTGGCTTGAATTGATACAGTAATCGGATATAAGGTCTATAAAATCAATAACTGTATTGGTTCGAGCACTGTTTGATGCTTTCATCAATTCATAAGAGCCTTGAATTGTTTTATTGAACTTTAGATATGCAATATTGATCTTTTTAGATAGATATTTTTGTTTCTTGATTAAATTGGAAATTCTCACTGCATAAGTATGTTTCTTAATGAGATTTTTCTTTGACTTTAGCTTTTTGATCTGAATGTTAAGATTATTTTCGTTTTCTTCGATCTCAGAATATATATTCTTCCAGTTTTTGTAAGTTTCATTTACGTTATTCGAGATATTATTCACATTTGTCGTAGATGAAATTAATTGGCCTCGAAAATTAGGCAAAAATGATTCCTCGACAATTTGAACAAGACCAAGTAATTGACAGCATGTTTCGCTTATCATTGTATTCAAATATTGAATCTGTTTCTCAAGATTTCCAGGATATCCGGGAGCCAACATGATTTTAGCAATTAAAGACTTTCTGTACTTTTCAAAGTTTGAGCGCATTATTATTGGTCCTTCTAACCCGAATTTCTTCAAGATAAGACAAAAATTGCCAATATAATTTGGAAGTTGCCTGTGATAATCGAGAAGAGCAGACTCCAGGGAATATACTCGGTCAAAATCTTCTTTTAATGATTCGATATATTTCCCTTGCTCTATACAGATATTCATTACAAATCGACTTGTCACTTTTAATAAATTTTTATGTAAAACACGGGGATTTCGAAATCAGATGACATTTATATTCGAACAATTGTTTTTCTTAAAGTCAAACAAATCTATTTGCATTGAAATTTCGCCGCAAAATAAAACAATTGCGATTATTTTTTTTACACTTGACAGTGAAAAACGAAAATTATTGGTCATTCACAATGTCCACATCAATACAATCATGATTACATAACTAAAATACTATCTTAATCGTAATTGTTAAAAATTTGAATTCATATGAATTCTCTATTTTTTGAAGATATCCAAACTATAACCCAATATGACATTTTGTATTTTTAGTCATAATGATTCAAGATAATTTAAATTATCTTAGATTTCATCTCTTAGATAATATTATGACTAAATTTATGTTTCCAATTTTAATTTTATACTAGTTAAATGAATGACAATGCAACAAATACAATTACAAACATATATTTTATCAATAAATATGTAAATGTATACATTTTGAAAGAGAAAAGATCGACACTAACTCGAATTATTATGCTTTACCAGAGGAACATATGATGAGTGCTCAATTCTTGAATTAATGATTGAAGTTAATATCCTTCGAATAAACCCATGATGGCGGCAAATCCAACAAATGTTTGACTTCAAATAACAACCATAAGTGATATTCTCTAAAGTCAAAAATCTGCCAACAGATTTTTCTCCCCTAAAAAAAAATGAATTCAGCTGAAAATAACGAAAACAATGAAACACCTACTGAAGAAAAACCAAAATCAACAATTTTAAACAAAGTTCAAGAGGTGGCAAATAGTGCAAACCTAAAAATAGAATCAATTTACGAATTTTGCGATAATATTTATTTAAAAGTTAGTCCAATTTACATATATTTACTCGGAACAGTTTTATCAGGATTAATTTCATATTTACTACATTATAATATGTTCGGAAATCAAGAAGAAATAGAAACTCAATGGAAATTCGCTTTTTTGCTTACTTGCGTATTCTTTACTAGCATATTTTATATGACAGATGATTTCCTTGTTTCTCTCGTTATTTCAATTGTCAGTTCCTTTGATATTAAATTATCTCACCCTACATCACTTGCACAGTGGCCAATGAATCTTGTTTCCATAGTTTGCATCACTTTCATCTCAAAACTTACCAAAAATTCCAATCCTTTCGTATTAATTGTGCTTCTTATCATGCCAATTTCATATTTCATCTTGAATAGAAGTTTAGAAGGCTATTCTTACTTGTTACCATTCGGGTATGCTGGAATGATGCTTTGCAGATACTTATTTAGACATATTTTGGAAATAAACTGCAAATACTTCATGAAAGGATTTATGACATTATTCGCATATCTTTTAATACTTTTAGCTACCAATCTCTTTATTTTCATCGCTCAAACTGGTCAATCTCCTGAATCAGCTTCACCTGGCAATCTCTCGATAGAATTAGGTACCAGAAACAAAGGTTTAATCATAGGAATGCTTATTTCATTTGTTATTTCTGGAATTTACATAAGAAATAGCTTTTTATGGTTAATTATCGTTTGTGCCTATGTTTCACGCGATTATGATGGCGATAATTTGGCTTTTAACACTATTAATGAGATAGAAATCGCTCTTTTCTTCGCAGTTGCGAAATCAATTTCAAGAATTAAAATTAACTGGCTTGCAAAGATTTTTGCACTGTCCGTACTATTTTACTTCTCAATTTACTCATTTTGGGATCCGGAAGCCTTCAGATTTTGATTAAATTTTGTTTCAATTTTTGTAAAAATTTTTTACTGTTATTTTTTAAAGATTTTTCCTGTACACTCCTATCCTTATACAGAAAACCGAAACTTTTGCCAAGTTTATGCATAAATTTAGAACTTTGGTCTAATGAAATTCGGAAATATCAGGACATAGAAAGCAAAATATTTCCGGTTTTAAACATGTTACAGATAACATGATATATCGAATCAAAATCAATTCAAATTCAGTATTTTACTAATTTATCCGCAATTTTTTTCAAATCTATTCAAAAATTGATATCGGACGGGGAATAATTTAAATAGACCAAAATTTTTTTTCTAGAAATATGAATACGGATCTTGTAGCCCCTCCTGAATTTAAAGTTATCGTATTAGGTGATTCCGCAGTAGGGAAATCAAGTATAGTATTACAAATCAGCCAAGAAACGTTTGATTATCAAATGGATACTACAATTGGTGCAAGCCACGTTCAGAAAAGGATGGAAACACCAAGAGGTCCAATAATTTTGAATATATGGGATACAGCAGGACAAGAAAGATACAGAAGTCTTATCCCTATTTATCTACGAGCTGCACAAGCAGCATTAATATGTTATGATGTAACGAATAGACAGAGCTTTCTTTCATTAGAGCATTGGATAGAAGATGTACAAAAGATCTGTCCATCAGACATTCATATATATATAGTTGGAAACAAATGCGATCTTGAAGATGTGGTGCCGATTGTTGAAGCTGAAGATTTTGCAGCTTCCAGGAAGTATCCATTCTTTAGGACATCTGCGAAATTAGGAAAAAACATTACAGAACTTTTTAATACACTTTCCTCTGATTTACTTGGAGGAGACGAGATGCATCAGATTGTTATCAATATTACAGAAGATAAGAAAGAAACGTCACAAAAGAAATGCTGTTAAATTGTTATTTATATACTCTATCTAATCGGAATTCTTTTTTTACTATTTTAACAATCCTACTACTACATCATAATGATATATGTTACTAAGGTACTCTGAAAAAGATATTGACTGCATTTTATATCTTTCATATTTTTCTTGAGTTTAATCAGATCTAATTTCAGTTCTTCTTTAGGAGTGAAGTTGTTTTATTAATATTTAGAACAATCATTTCGCTTTCGATAAATTCTGAAATTGAAATGAAAAGAAAATATTCATAAAATATAAAAGTATATTTCAAGACGAATTGTAACAAGTATCAATTTTAAAGTTATTTGAAAAAATTGAATCGGAAAATTTCTGATTTTAGGATAATTTATGAAATTTATTTGGAACTACTGACCTTATCAGATGCACACGCAATATTCGCATCAAAAAATCCAATTCATGCAAAATCTAGCATAAAATTTCAATTCAGAAGGAATTTTTAAACGTATGTTACGTTTAAAATTCTTCAAAATGTTTGATTCTTCCTCAGATACAGAGCATGAAGTAACAGCTTCTAGTCAATTAGACACTACAACTGATTCACAATTACTTGTTGAATCAAGAAATGAACAATTACAAGAAGAACTCGCATCATTAACGAAACAATATAACAGCTTACAAGCTCAGTTCGAGCAAGCTGTCAAGTTAACACAAAGTGTTGATACAATACATAAAGAAAACGAAGGACTTAAAGTTCAAATCCGTGAATTGACAAATGAGAAACAAGATCTTTTGCATCGCCTTGAAATAGCAAAATTGGCTCATGAAGAAGTATTAAAGAAGTTCCAATCTGCATCAGAAGAGAATGCAACTCAGAGAGATCACGATATCTCTGGAATGCAGAAAGAATTTGAAAAAGTCAAGCAAACATTCCGTGCACAGATTGACTCCCTATATGCCCAACTTCAGTCTGTACAACAGTCTAAGGAAAAGGAAGAAGTTGCTCAAAAGACATTGATTTCTAAGATTCAAAAGTTGATTGATAATTCCGGCATTTATTTCTCAACCAAGTTTGAATCATTTGAAGAACTCTGCAGCTTCTTTGAAACCAAAGCAATCAAAGGTCCATCTTCAGTTCCAAAAGCGAAAAATGCTGAAAAAGCTCAAACACCAGTCAACGTTATTGAAGAAAGATCTCCAGAATACGAAGCTAAGATCAAAGAGCTCAAAGTTCAACTCAAGAAACAGATCTCTGTTACAAAGGACCTTGAGGAGCAAATTAGAATCAATGCTCGCTCAACAACACAGCTTACAAATAAGCACAATGCTGAAGTTGAATCATTAAAGGCTAAGATTGCTCAGATTAATGAGGATAATGCCAATACAGTTAATGATTACAAGCGCAAGATTACAAATCTTGAGAACAAGATTGCAGCTGCAAAGGACAAGGATCAGAAGCCTGCTCAACCAGCTAAGCAAGCTTCAGATAAAGCAGTTCCAGCTCAAGAGAAACAACAGCCAGTTAAATCAAGGAATGTTCCTCAGCAAACTGAACAGCCAAAGGCTGCTCAACCAACAGTTCAAATTCCATCAATTTCTCAGAACGATTTAGATACAATTACCCAACAATACACAAACCGCATTTCTGAGTTGAATGAACAAATCCAAACATTGACAAAGAAGTATAACGACGCAATGGAAGTCAACAAGACATCAGAAGCTAAGTGCGGCCAACTTATTGTCACATTAGATAAGAATGCAAGCGAATACCAAGCCCTCAAGAGAGTTCATGAAGAAACTGTTTGCGAAATCGAAGCAATTAGAAAGGCTCTTCATAGCAGAGAGGCAGCTCCAGACAAGAAGGCCGAAAGAGAAAGAAGGAAAGAACAACAGAAGCAGAAAGCAACAATTATCTGCTTAGAGAAATCCGCTGAAGCTCTCAAGAAGCAAATCTTCGATATCCAATTCGATAAGGAAGAATACAACCGTAAACTTGCTGAAAAGGATGATAAAATCAGATCTCTTGAGAATGAAATCAAGGAACTTAGAAAGTCTCATGAAGATTTGAATGCAGACTTATCTTATGCAAACAACAAACTTGAGAACATCAAGATCCCAACAGAAAAGGAACTCCTTCCAACAGCTGTTTGGACAACAGGTGAATTCGAAAATCCATTGCAAGGACAAATCGAAAAGATCGCTGATACAGAAGCTTTATCACCAGCTGCTAAGATCCAGCACATCTACAGACAGATCAACAAATACTTCACAAAGAAGACAGAAGATTATAAGTCCGCTCTTGATGATGCATATGGTGATTTAGACAACATCAGATGCATCATGGGAGATTTCATTGTCTCATTAACAATTGCTTTGAATGACAATGCCATTACATTCGATGATTTCTTACAAAAGAACCTCAGTGAGAAAGTTGTTAAGGACATTTCAGCTCTCAGATCACAACTTGTCGATGAAAAGAGACGCGCTGAAGTCCTTCAAGCTGTTGTTGACAAGTTCAATGCAAGCTTTGGCAACTCACAAGGAGATGTTACAGATAAAATCCATTTAATCTGCGATAAAATGGAGAAGAAGAAAGAGATCATCGCCACAAGAACAGAGAAGTGCAAGGCATACAAGCAAGCACTTAACGATGCAGAGATGAAGATCACAGAAATGGAAAGAGACAACCAATTCAACCTTGAAACTAAAGATATGGAAATCAAGGACTTGACAGAAAAGAACAAATCTCTTACAGAACAACTCAAGCAGCTCAAGGCAGAGAACAAGCAATTAAAGGACACAACAACAGAACAACAAGAACAAATTGAATCCATCAAGCAAGAGCTTGAAGAGAACAAGGAAAGCCTTGAAGAAGAAAGGAAATGCCTCGAAGAAACAATTTCTAGGAAGCATGAAGAAGCAAACACTAACTTGCAATCAGAGTTATCTGCAGCTTCTGCAAATGTTGTTGAATTAACAGAACAATGCCAGCGCCTTAAGGAGGCCGTTACAATGCAGAAGGGAATCATTGCTGAAAGAGAAAAGGTAATTGAAGAACTTAAGGCTGATTTGGCAAAGACAACAGATTCATATGAAACACGCCATGAAATAGAGAAGAAGCAGATCATCGAATCATATGAAAAGGCAATCCAAGAAATCACAAAACAATGCGAAATGCACAGGAGCGATGTGGAAAAGCTCAGCGTTGCAATCGCACAGACTGAAAAGAAGCTCAAGGATGCCCAAGCATCAAGAATGAAGGCAAAGAGAATGAAAGTCAGAGCTGAAGCCGAAATCAAGTCTCTTGAGGAACAAATTTCTCGTGAAAAGAAGTTAACCGAGTCAGCAATCAAAAACGCTGCAATTGCCAATGAAGCAGATGCTTCTAATAAGATCAATGCTGTAAAAGCTAAAGCAGATGAGGAGAAGCGCAAGCTTATTGCTACAGCAGCACAAGAATTTTCTCAATTCTTCAATGCTGGAGAAGCAATTGACGAAAGAGCATTCAAGAATCTTATACAGAAGGCTAGAGACGAGATTTCTAGATTGACAAAGATGGATGCTGCAATCAGACGCCTTGTTGGTGCTACTGGAAATCAATCAACAGATGATGCAGTTGCTCAGATCTTAATCCACTAAGTTATTATTAGTATTACGTATTTGTATTATAATCTTAAAGCTTATTATTATATTTAGGTTATTTCATTCCAAGTTTTTTAATCTATTGAAAATTAAATATGATTTAAATTCATCAATTGAAAGGAGGAATCATCATTCTACATTGAGGTGGTTATAACCAAATACAAAAAACAAAATATAATAAAATTCAGAGTTTTTTTGATTTTTTTTTCAAAACGACAAAGACATACGAAAACTATGTCTCTTTCATCACCGATGCAGATTAATATTATTTTCATTTTCAGTAAAACCCTTTTATTAAAAAATGCTCAGAAGCGTAATAAGAAAAGCAAAAAAGTGCAAACCGCTGCTATTAAAAATCACATTGAATTTTTTGAATACTTAGCACAAGCTGAATCAAACATTTGATAAGAAAATTTCTTTTGCGGACAAAATCATATTTTTATTTTTGATAAACTATTATATTTTAGTAATATTTTTTTCAAGGGTCGGAAGTAACGTGCTTTTTGCACTTTACACACGTCTTTTGTATAATATTAACTGTACACCATATATACAACTATATTATTAAGTTTCAACAACTTTTGTGAATGGCTAAAAAAACAAAACTATCTAATGAAAACTATCGGTCCTTACGAGCCCCGCCGTTTCCTTGGAGCAGGGTCGTTCGGCGGTGTCTGGGAGTGCCAGAATAAGACAACTGGTGAATCCGTTGCTTGTAAGCTGATCGATTTAAATACGGCCTTATCTGATAAGGTTTATCCACATTTCCGCAATGAAATTTTAATTCATAGTAAAATCAACCATCCATCCGTCACGCAGCTCAAGGATGTTATTTTAGATAATGATAATGTTTACATCTTCCTTGAATTATGTGATGGTGGTGACATGAACGACATTGTACAAGAGTTTGGCGGCCTTTCGGAAGATGAAGCCGAGCACTACTTCCATCAGATAATGGAAGCTTTGTCCTATATTCATAAATTAGGCGTCGCTCATCGTGATGTGAAATTAGAGAATATCCTTGTTACTGCTGATGACGATGCTAAGCTTACAGATTTTGGTCTTTGCAAGCAGCAGCATGGTAATGATCCAATGCTTACAACTTGCGGAACTTTAGTTTATGCAGCTCCCGAAATTATTCAAGAGAAACCATACAACGGCATGAAAGCCGATATATGGTCTGCTGGTGTAGTTCTTTATGCCATGGTCGCTGCCCACTTCCCTTGGATTGTTCCAGATGATATGCCCCCTGAGAACATCATGAAAGAAACAGCAAGACAAATAGTTGAGGGTGATATAGCACTTCCTGATGGAATATCATACGAGCTTCAGAACTTGATGGCTAACTTACTTAACGTTGATCCAAACGAAAGACCGACAGCAGCAGAGGTCTTGGAGCACCCATGGTTCCAGAATGTCGTAGAAGATGAAGCAGTAGATCCAAAACCAAATACAGCAATCGTCAACTTAGTCGAATCGTTTTTGAGTGATCTTGATAGGCGCCGTAAGCTATCTTCATAAATTACCAGGTCAGTTGTTTTTTATATTCAAATGCAGTTATAAATTATTCTTATTTGACAATCAAAATTCTTTAATATTTCTTACAAAAAAAAAAACATAATTTCAAATTTCAATCGTTAAAAAACAAATTTAATAATTGGCACTATGAATTACTATAATTATAGGAAACAAATAATTATTTTTTTTATAATACATTCCTTATTGATTTTCACTTTATTGAATTAAAAGTCATAATTTGTTACGATATTGAGTATTTTTTGATAATGTATTGAATTTTATATAGTATGTAGATTATATTGTATCTTTCATATAGGTCAATATTCGATTGTTTTGTAATTTTTTGATGAAATTAATAAAAAAATTAATTGTTTTTGCAATACATAGCATTTAATTGCTATAAACATGAATGAATTATTGTTGTTCCTTGCTATTAGGTCAATCAAGACATTTATTTTTAATATAATTTATTATGCACATTTTTGTACTGTAATCAATATAGAATTCAATGTATTCAAGGGGTATAAGGACTAGATATCTAAAATGTTCTTAAAAATTCCATGTCTTATTTTAGTTTAGCTACCAAGAGGTAAAATCTTTCTTTGAAATGTGAACAGTCTTGTTCTAAGAAAAATTCCGTGCATGATATTTAAAAGTGGCAGTATATTTATGGAAGATCATGAAAAAGGAAGTTCATTTCAAATAAAATCCGTAAATTGTACATTAAATCTCAATTCTATTTTATAAATCAATTAGAAAATATTGTACACGAATCATTTTCGAATGAATTAATCAAATCTAATATTAAAACCTTTGAATTAACTATAATTTTGAAAAATCGTTCGGTTTTCTTTAGTTATGATATATTTATCTTTTCACACATTAATTTTAATTTGGTCGTAAAAATTTTGACAATTTTCTGACCGGTAAATATTTTATTATTTCTCATATCAAGCCTTATAATAAATTTAACCGAAATAAAAAAAACTGACAATATTTTTGAGAAATGAATATTTATGAGAATTACTCCAATTCATGCTGTATATCATAAATTTCTAATTATTTTGTTTTAAGTTTAAATTTTTCTTAAATCGATTATCTTCTGAATTTCAGTGAAACAACATTCAATATTTCAAAATACCAAAAATTGATAGCGGTTATGAAATTCATTATTCATACATTTCTCTCATTATATAAATATTAAATTTTGAATGAATCAATGAAAAAATTGTGACAAAATACGATCATTTAATTCAATACAAATCTCAGATATAACAATGATCGGGGAAGGAAGATATTTTGCTCTGAAATGCTATAAAAGTATTAGCGACGAAGAGCTGACTAAACGATTCTCCGCAATTACTCCCCTTACTTTTTGCAAGACTTTTGTATCTCAAACCTCATATCAACTAATTTTTTTAGTTTTCAACACATATGTCCCATTTAACATCATAAACAACACCGCATTAATGCATATTCATACGCATGTCGATGTGAAGCTAATAGAAGAAAGACCTGACATACAACCGGCAAATGAAATTTATTTATTCAATTTACCTGAAGCTGTCAACCATTCTCATTCAGTACAGTCATTAATAGGCATATTTGATGAAAAGGCACTGATCAAACATCCTCCAGGTCTCTTCGTTGTTTCTCCAAGTGATGAACAATCATCAATTTTGCTTCAGACAATATTACCGGAGATAGACTTTGGCAACGGAAGCCACTTGAACATGGTGGTCAATGACGCTTACAAAGTTCCCTACATTCTTATTCAGAACCTTCCGTTTGGAACAACAAAAGAAAAATTATATCAATTTTTCGAAGCAAACAATTTCGATGTGAATTTCTTGGAACTTATTCCAAACACAAAACTAAACAACATGACCGCAGAAGTTATCCTACCTTCCACACAAATTGTTGATGATTTTACTTCAAAGATGAATTATACTCAATTTGAGAGCAATACTATATTTATCAGACACTACTTATCGCCAAAACAACTAGAAGAAATGAAAAAGTGGCGAATTAAGGCTCTTGGAATTAAGAGAAATATGAGCCTTAAAAATATTTGCGAAATATTTACGAAATACGGCGAAATATTTTCAATTACAATCCGAGACTCAACGGGCGTAATAGAATTCAGAGATTTAGAGTCTGCGGAGAAAGCAATATCAGATCCCCCGAAAGGCTTTAATTTATCCTATCTAGTGATGGAAAATGCAAAGATGATATGTCTCAACATGCCATTGAATACCACTCAGGAGTCTGTTTCGAAGGTTTTCCCAAACGCGATCGGAATCAAAATCATTTCATCAAAATACGACGGCGTTCGTCCAGTTATTCACGTTGTATTCAAGAGCAAAGATGAGATACGGACTGCGATCGAAACAGGAAACAAAATTTCGATGGACGGAATGAGACTGATTTGCCTCAAATTTAATGAATTCCACTCTAAGATAGGAGAAATCCAAGCTTCAATGACACGAAAGAACTCGGTTTTCGCGATCAACCTTCCAGAGCATTTCGTAGCCGAAAACATTGTTGAAAATCTGAAACAGTTCGGCGATATATTGTATATAAAGTATTCGTCAGCCAATGGCTCAAAACAGGGTTTTGCTGGTGTTCTCTTTGCTGAAGAAACGTCGATACCCAAAGTTTTATCTGCCTCTAACGAGGTTAGAGGTATCTCTATCAAACAATTTTGTCCTAAATAAATATGCTATTTCTTTCAATTATAATTTTGCAATTTAATTTTTTGCCATAAACTCATTATTCTTTGATATTTATGTGAGTATCAACTATAAAATATCTATTGTTCCCCCGAAACACGTCATAAAGCCATAAGATGAAAACGATGGATTCAAACAAAAACATTTTAGAATAGTTTTGAATATTTTTGATCTGCAAATTATATTTACTATTGAAATGTTGAAATAAGGAGTGTCAAAACCTAAAATATAGAGAATTGTTTTTGAGGATAACAATAAAATCAGATTTTTCCAACATAAATCTATTTATTAAGTATTGTATATTGATTTTTATGCACTAATTTCTCTTAATAATATATTATTAAGTGTTTGACAATTACTCATTGCACATTATGATACTATTTCACTCTCATTAACTAGATGCATTTCGTAATTGTTTATTAATGAGTCTATTAAGGGTGCACCCGCATGTACGTTTATTTGAGAGGAGGAGAATTACCCTCTCAATTTTGAAAGCTTCGTTAACTTAATATCTCGATGAATATTGGATTAAAATTGAATTTGCCCATACCAATATATCTGATACAATATCCTTAAGTTTTACTAAAAAGAATTTTTTAAAATCCCTGCAGATTCGGGGATTTTTAAATTTTTTGATTTTTTTCGAAAATTTTTCGGAAAAAAAAATATTTTCAGAAGAGCCTTAACGGCTAAGTTTTATGTTTAATGTTGAGTATCAAAAAGAATGGGCATCTGATATAGCCATCATATATCCCAGAAGCAAATAAAAATTCTGACTTTTTAAGCATAAAAAATGAAATTTTATTTTTTGCAAAAAACAGGCCACCCGGATGTACGTTTATTTCAGAGGAGGAGGATTAAATTTTTGAAAGCACTAAAATTTGTAAATATGCTAGTTATATAATAATATGCATTATTTTAAAAAATAAAAATTAAAGCACGTTAAAATCTTTTTTGATGAATTTTTACAAAAGCTACTCAGGATAATGCAAGATATGAGTAGTTAAACATAAATTTCAAATCAGATTTTACTTATAATAAATATTTTAAATTTCCGAAAATTAAGTTCAGATCGACTCTATACGTAGTAAATACTAAATAAGGTGCCAAAAACATATTAAACAGTATCAAAACTATCAAGATTGTAATGTTTTTGAAGAAAAATTTATAGAATTATGAACTTCAAACAGATATTATGTAAATAAAAATAATATAATGAATTTATTTATTCGTATAATAGCAGTAATAAGTCGATTATTCACTTCTACTTCTGAGATTTGAATTTAATTTCGACAGAAAAAGAGATTCAAGAGGAAAATACTAGGGGATACAAACAGCCACCATGACAGGATTATTATGGAGCCAAGTTGTATTTTTTGATATTTTTAGAGTTTTCCTACCTATTTAGGTACCAAGTTATTGCTTAAAAATTAAGGTTCTAAATTCTGAAGTTTACATGATCCTCCCGGGCGCACCCTTAATTCTCTATTCTCTTTTTTAAGTTTTTCAATTTCAAAATTTTGACTTTTGTACTTCCATTCATTTGAGTCATTTGACTTTTCTAATCCGTATATTTTGCTATTTAATGCCGATTTTTCTGATTTAAGATTTTTGATTTCGTCAGTTTGTGATATGTTTTGCTTCTTTAATTTATCATTTTCATCCTTTAATGTGGTGTTTTCCCTTTTTAATCTTGTCAATTCATCATTTTGGCTTGAGTTATTATTCTTAAGCTGTGAGTTTTCTCGCCTCAATTGTGCGAGTTCGTCATTAATTGTTGATTTGTTTTGGCTCAAATCTCTAATTTTGGTTTCTAATTCGTTGATTTTATTGTGACTTTCTTTAATGTTTTCTTGAAATGTTTTGAACTTTGATATGATATATGATTGAATGTTATTCTTAGTTAATTGATTATTAACTGTTGATAATATTTTGATTGATTCAATAACATCTTTAACATCAATATATTCATCATTAAGATATGATAAAATGTCAAAGAATGATTGATCTTTGTTGAATAATGAAAATATTAAATCATTTGAATTGATATTTTGCTGTTTGAAATGAACTAATAATTGTATAGCAAAATCAATACCTGCTTCAACAATTGAATCAATAAGTTTATCATGAGGGATTGAATCAATATTATTGATTATGAAGCAGAATATCTTATTATTATATCCAGATTCTTTACAATATTTGATCTTTCTAATTATGTTTTCGAAGTTGTAGTCATCATCATTGAATCTCTTCATATACAATGAAATCAAATATTTACTTTCCATTACATTTCCAAGTGCATGAAAGTCATAGAAAACACTATCTTCGACATTCTCTGGAACTTGCAGCTTCAAAATACTTTCGAGAACTTTATATGTATCCGAGCCTTTTATTTCTGCTTTGAATCTAAATTCTTTGATAGATCGATTCAAATAATATTGATTTTTAATTTTATCCGACATTGCAGATCCAACATATATATTTGTATCGTATACATGGTTATTGATATATATCTTAATAGGTGGAGATTCGAATGAATCCAACGATTCAACTAGTTGAGCAAGGATGTCACACATCTTGAAAAATGAATTTTGGTGGTTTTTTATCAACAAAAAAAATTGATAGAACACACAATACGACTTTTTAATATTATTTTGCATTTATCATTTAAATAATTTTTTACAATTGTGATAAAATAACAAATCACAATTAATCACAAATTGACACTTTTTTGAATTGTCAAAAAATGGACGCAAATATAACAAATGATTCCTATCGCATTAATATCAGCAGCTTATCAATAACATCATTTATTGCAATGATAGTTTTGTAATAAACAGAAATTCATCAAAAGTGACAGCTCTCAATTTTTTGACATTTGTAAATTCTAAATTGAATGAGAAAAATGAAATAATACTAAGCATAATACAATATTCTAGATTTAATTATAATTAGGAAAAAGTTAGTTTTGAGAGTACTTTTCATAGGCATATAGAATGAAATCTTCTGAAAAATAATATCACATAAACTCATATTATTTTCTAATATATAACTATTTTATAAGGCAAGGCAAGTGGGGCTTCCAGGCGCGTTGCGCCCTCTAGCCCATAAAAAATTTCTGAGGACGAGCCAGCCGTTGACTTTTTTGTAGAGCACTCAAAATAGTATAACTTTGTCCGGACAAGTAAGGGTCTATCGTCGCTACAGGAAAAGTTACAGGCGTTCCAAGGAAGTATACTTTGAGAAGCCTTTTTCCCCTTATAGAATGAGATAAGACGGTTATTTTACAAAACTGACAACACTTTGACCGAGTAGTTTTTTGTGCTGAACAAAAAGTGTCATATAAACATCTGTCAAAAACCGCTTTTTAACTTCACTTAAAATGCCACGTAAGCTACGTAAGAATATACGTAAGAGGAAGGGAGCATTGAAACATCCAATAGTAAAACTGACACCACAACAACAGTTGCAACAACAAATGATGAATGACCCCACTATGTTGCAACAAATGTCAAGCAACCCTATGCTTTTAAATCGAGTTATTGGTGCACAGAGTGGAGGTTTAAGAGCGGAACTTTTAGCGAAAATGGCAGGCTATGGTGGAGCTGCAGACGGAACAGCTTATAACCCTCAAAGTCAAATGAATTTGAGTTCACTCAAAAATCAAATAACAGATGTCAAAAAGTCAAACATAGACATACAGAAACAAATAAGTGAAAACGAAAAGAAACTAGAATATGACAGACAGACAAAGAAACTAAATGAGTTAAACGTAGAGAAAAAGAAGAAAGAAGAACAACTGAAAGAACTAAGTACAGAGGAATATGCGAAAAAAGTGTCAGAAAAAGCAGCAGAAGTAGCAAAAATGGAACAAGATGTTATAAATTTGAAAAACCATACTACTCAATATAAAGTACTGAAAGATGAAGAGATAAAACAAAAAGCCATGAAGACATATATGGATAGCGATGAGTATAAAAAAGAAGTTGAAGCAAATGTAAAGGTAGAAAAACTTTTACAGTTGCAAAACCAAACCGTACAGTATGAAAACTTAGCACAAGAAAGTAAAAATAACGACGCAGCCATGCAAAAGGCAATGAAAAGCGCAGATATTATAAAAGCTAATAATGACTGGTTAGATGCCCAAGCCAACGCTAAAGCAGCCCAACTTATAGGGTCAATAAGGACAAAAATACAAGCGGATGAAGACAGTTCAAATGAAGCTTTAATGAATGCTGACTTTAAGAATGCCTTCGAAGCTCTTCATAGTAAGGTGAAACTAGTGAACGACTTCTCATCTGGAAAGAAACTGAAGTCTGAAGGTTTCGACAAAGAGTTAAGAGAAGTAGCACAAAATATGACGAAAATAACAGATGCAGCAACGAGACAGGCAGTTCAAAGTGCCTATGACGCCGTTAGAGCAGCTGTTGTGGAAAGTCAAGAAAAAGAGTTACAACAGACCAAAACAGACCTAGTAAATGCTTTCTTAAGAACGAAAAGTCAGGTAGGACATTATGCTGCAGATGGAACATATGTGCCAGCTGGTGGAACTTATATACCACCAAACCCTCCAAGAGAAGCACCTGCACCAGGACTACCTAAAACATTTACATCGTCACATGGACACAGACACAGGCATGCACCACAACAACAACCAACACAACAACCAACAGTTCAAAATCCAGCACAGCAACCAACAGTTCAAAATCCAGCACAGCAACCAACAGTTCAAAACCCTGCACAGCAACCACAAACAGAGCAAGGACATAAAAGAAGTAGAGAAAAAGGAAACCAAGAATTCTTAAAAATGCTTAAGGAAGATTATGGTTACCCAGATACTCTTGACTTTAGTGACAGATATAAAGAAGCAGTTAGTATATCTAAGTCGTGTACTGTGGCACTGCGCGCCTCCGTACACCACTTAGCTGTTTTGACACTTTACGAAACCGTTAACGTATATTTTACAACACAAACACAAACACCAACTTAACCTTAAATATTTATAAAGCCGCCAACCACTTCACCTCACTAATGAAAAAATAAACGTTTTCACAAACGACTTCATTAATGTAAAAATAAACGTTCTCACTTACAAAAGTATTGCAACTCCTCCCATTGCTGTGCTTCACATAACAACTCATAATCTTCTGACTCACTTTCTTCTTCATATAGGTCAAAGTCACTGTCAAAATAAATGTTAGTAAGTTTTGACAAAGCTAATGAAACACGTTTACCGTTTGTATCGTATGCTTGTATAAACTTTCCATTCTTCATTCCTTCATAAACGCTCAAACTAACTTTACCCTTTCTCCCTCGTATCTGATAGAATGTATTTTCACGAGGAACGAAGAACAAATTCTTGAACTCATGACTGTTGTAGTTTGTTATCTCAATAGTTTTCGTCATTTATATAAAATAAACTTAAAATTAATGATATCACCACCCTCACACGTATGAAAACATAGCGCAAAAATAAATTTAGGTAGAAGGGTAGATCTAACCTCATTTCTACCCTCATTTCTAACCTGTTGAATTCATTGCTTTATAACTCTCTTCCTTTCTCCAACTCTTTCTAACTTCTTCTTAAGTTCAGCAATGTTGTCCTCATGAAGTTTAATCTTTCTCAAAATTCCTTCTTTATCTAATGGTTGCTTTATCTTTCTAAACTGAACTCTACCATCCTTCATAGTATGAATGTAAAAACCTTCTGGAATAGTTCCTGATTTAATGTATTCTACCAAAAACTTTTGTTTCATTGCTTCAGTGACTTTAGTCGTCATTTTACTCTAAGGTGAAGCTAGCACAGCGATAATGGATTTCATGACTTTTTAGTATTTCATGCAATCTTAACAGATAGTCTTACAAGTACTTCCAGTGTCCCTAGCTGTCCCTCCTTTTTATATATAACTCCATGACATTTATAATCTCGCGAAACTTAACAGGTAGCATAACAGATTAAAATCAGATGAGGTTTTGAACCAAAATTCTAAGCACGTTGTCTAAGGATTTTGAGGAACTAGGGACAGAGTGTGGCAAAGTCCAAGATTTAATTTATCTTCATCTGTTTCATCAGCTATCTCATCTAATATGCCAATATTTTATTCATAACTCGTCGGCAAACTCACTAACTTTCGTTATGTTCATCTGCATGCTTCATCTGATAGAAAGTATGACTTTTATTAACTCTGTGAGATAATGAAAACTACTAGGGACAGAGACCATGGCCAAAGTTTATGACTTTCATTATTTCCAGAACTTAATGAAAACTACTAGGGACAGAGACCATGGCAAAGTTCATGATTTAATTTATTCTCTCACTAACAACAAACACAAACTCCAACACTAACATCAAGTACTAACTTCAGCACAAATGACAAACGCTAACAACAAACACAAACTCCAACACTAACATCAAGTACTAACTTCAGCACAAATGACAAACGCTAACAACAAACACAAACTCCAACACTAACGACAAAAATAAATGTCCTCACTTTCTTAACAAAGTAATATGTGCTTCTTACACCACCATAGCTCAAACGTTTCTTTTCAAACATCGATTGAAACTTATTTTGAGCCATTGGCTTTAGTCTCTTTTCTTCAAATACGCCAAGAAATCTTCTTCACATCTTTTCACTTTCATAGCCTTCTTTAAACTCCTCCTTGTTAAGTTCTATGAAATTCTTTATATCATTCTTTGTTGCAATGGCTTCTTCACGAACGACATCGTGAACTATTTCATCATTGCATTCATGTATGACCTCCTCACTGTTCTCATGAACTATTTCAACACTGTTCTCATGAACGACCTCCTTACTGTCTTTCATAAGCGTTTCAAAGTCTCCTTTACTCATTACTTCAATCTCATGCTGTTCACAGTAGTACTTAAACTCACTGTATATGTCTTTGTTGTATGTTATATTGCTTCCATGTACTCCATGAATTTTTCAAGCACTTCCTCATAATTCACTGTTTCTTTCTTTCCACGACCTTCTAATATCATACTTGCTTCGTAAATATAACTTCTTGCAGAACCGTCTCGCTTTCTACTTCTCTTCACAAATTCTCTCATCTTGCCGCAAATACATTTGAACTACATGCAAAGAATTCATTCTCCTTCGCAAATTCTTTATATCTTCTGTAGCACTCTGTACAATTCCATCCGGATACAAACTTTTCATAGAACTCCTCGTAAAACATTTGGTAAGGTGTTTTGTTCATTTCGATGAGTTCTTGTTTAGCCCTGGTGAATGGTATCTTCCTTACATCAAATTCACTTAAATCTTTCCTCATGAAGTACGTCAGTAAGTTTGAATAAAACTCTTCATTAAAGCTTTCAATGAGATTTGAGAAATATTCGTAATTTCCTTTGTATCTGCTGCTTACGTCAATGACAACAAATCTTCTGTCGTCTTTGTCAATCTTTACTGAGTTGAAGTTGTTAGATATCATGATGATATTACAAACATTCTCTATCTTTCTTACTGGCTGACACTTCTGATTTAAGTCCAACTGAGTCTCTGTTACTATTGACTTTAGTGCGTCGTGGTTCATGACCTTAGACGTATCGCATGAGCTTAGTTCATTGCATACGATGAGCTTCATGTTCTCAATAGCAGCATTGAATCTACCAACCACATTCTCTATTGCCGTTATATTATTGTTGGCGTACTTGCTAATGAGCTCGCATAGAACATTACTAAGTACATTCTTACCAGTTTTGCTTTCCTATTAACAAAAGTACTGTTCCAGTCTTTCCACAAGGATTTTGAACGATGTAGGCGAACCAGTTCAAAACATACTCATAAGCTCTTCATCCTCATTACATATGACATCGTGAACATGTTTCAAATATCCTTCAATAATGCTTTCATCTACTTCATTCAGTACCTCATACTCATATCCTCTGAAATAGCTGTAAATGTCATCTCTTTCGTCAAAGAATCTCATGCCTGACTTCATAAGATAGTTCTTGTTCTGACCCGCTTCATAAATCATCAGTGCGTTCACATCCTTCTCCTCAATACGTCCTACATAAACACTCTTCATGAGCTTATTGAATTCCTTGCTATCTATTGACAGTGTTGTTGTGTCTCGTATTCCATCATAATCTTTCACTAGATATGTCATACGTGCTCCGTCAATAACAACAACACATCTTCTTAAGTCATTTATAACACTAGCTATGTCAATACCTTCTTCACTCATGTACTTATTTCTCCTCAAGTCCTTTAGTGTGAAAGTGTCTCTAAGTTCTATTTCAAGCAATTCATTTACACATCCTTTGCAATACTTCTCTATAAAATATTTCTGTCGTTCTTTACTAAGTTTCTTAACAGCTCTGAAGAACCATGTGTTTTGACTCAAACATCCTTCACAACTTCTCTCATTCATTCCTAGTTCTTTCATGTCATTATCTTCAACCTCTATGGTCTCATTGACTAAGGTCAAAGGGTTCTTAGTCATTGCTGGTCTTATCTGAAACAATGTTTGTGCAACAGGTTTAACTAGTTCAGCAACGTCCTTCCTTAATATGAATAGCTGTTTCCACTCATCTTTGCTAACAGTTCTTTCATAACCACTGACAGTAATGATTTCATTTGCTGACCTTAGACACTTATGTTCTATCATTTGTATTGCTTTTGTGTAAGGCTTTCGTGAGCATAGGTTGTATATGTCATTCCTGCAATGTTCATTCATGCCAATAGTACTAAATCCTTTCTTTGCTGTTGAATGCATAATATCCATTAGTTCCTGTGTTCGTATTGCTGTCTCATAAAATACAACAAGACCTTTGTCATCTATGACGTACTTACCGAAAACATTGCTTATATTCTTTAACCATGAAATAACATCCTCATTCATGCTGTCAAACATGAAGTAAGGTCTTACATACTCTTCACTTATAAGATACTCCACAAAATACTTGTTAAGCTCTATGTCCTCGTGAGCGATTTCATTAGGTTTGATATTAGTTCCTTTTGTTATTGCTGTCATGTACTTCACTCTCATAGTTCCTTTCAATAGCGTAAAAGTACTTCATTGTTTCATAACTGCTCTAAATTCTGTTCAAAATTCGTACAACATAACTTTTAACATTAGTGAAAGAACATGAGCGAAACAACAACATCTAACATTACAGAAGAAGTCAATGACAATGCCGATGAAAACATTACAGAAGGAGCTAGTGAAAATATTGACGAGTTCAGTGAGGAAGAAGATATTGAGGACGTCAATGAGAACGTTAGTGGGGAACAAACTCAATGGGAAACATTGAGAAATCATGAAGATTATGAGATTTGTACGACATATCCTTTTACTATTCGTCGAAAGAAAAACAAACATATTAAGAGTGAATGCTTAAATAATCATGGTTATATTGAGCTTAGTTTAAACAACAAAACACATTTAAAACATAGAATTATTGCAGAACAGTGGATTGAAAATCCAAACAATTTGAAAGAAATAGACCATATAAATCATGATAGAACGGACAACAGAATCTCAAACCTTCGTTGGTGTTCTAAATCTGAAAACAATAGAAATAAAAGCAAGTATGGCGATATAGTTTATGAGTTCGTTGATGAAATATCTGACGAAGCTGTTGAAATAACAGATTATGGTAAGCATTCGTTTGAGTTCTACTACTATGTTGAGAATGAGGACGCATTCTATTATTATACAGGTCTTAACTATCGAAAACTTCATATAAACTTTACAAAAACAGGTGCTGCTTATGTTTGTATGATAGATACAGAAAACAAGAGAGTAATCTTATGCATAAACAAATTCAAACGCTTGTACGGCTTCATGTAGGACAAACATTATTTTTCAACACTAACGCCAACACGTAGGACAAACATTCATGACTAACATTACTGTATAACATAAATGATTTGTCATGATTTCATCGTAAATGTTTTGTCATGATTTCATCGTAAATGATTTGTCAAACATGAACGTATATGTTTTGTCATAGATTTCTTCATCGTAATGAGCGTAAATGATCCAAAAATATATTTTAGGTGAAGAGGTGAGATCTCACCTCTTTTCTCACCTCTTTTCTCACCTCATGAATTTTCATGACTTCTTCATCGTAAATGTTTTGTCATAGATTTCTTCATCGTAATGAGCGTAAATGATCCAAAAATATATTTTATGTGAAGAGGTGAGATCTCACCTCTTTTCTCACCTCATGAATTTTCATGACTTCTTCATCGTAAATGTTTTGTCATAGATTTCATCGTAATGAGCGTAAATGTTTTGTCATGATTTCATCGTAAATGTTTTGTCAAGACTTCTTCGTATATGTTTTGTCATGATTTAATCGTATATGTTTTGTCATGATTTAATCGTATATGTTTTGTCATAGATTTCTTCATCGTAATGAGCGTAAATGTTTTGTCAAGACTTCTTCGTATATGTTTTGTCATGATTTTATCGTATATGTTTTGTCATGATTTAATCGTATATGTTTGTCAAGACTTCTTCATCGTAATGAGCGTAAATGTTTTGTCAAGAATATAACAACCGCCTGAATTCAGACGGTTGCTTTTTATACAAAATTCACACAGGAAAATTCTTGAGTTTTGGTTGAAAGAATACGGTCAAGCCAAAAGTGGCTCGACCTCAAAACAAACATTTTATGAGCTTACTAAGGCATTTATGAATGAATTCAAAGGTATTTGCATACATCCTGACCTCGTTCATTTTGTTGCTGAATGGTGCTCTGTAAAGTATGCATTTTATGTCAAAGATATTATGGACTCCATAGATAAGAAAGTTCATGAGAAGTTAGATGAAGAAGAACTCGAAGATACAGTAGAGAATGCAAAAACAAGCATTTTATGAGCTTACTAAGGCATTTATGAATGAATTCAAAGGTATTTGCATACATCCTGACCTCGTTCATTTTGTTGTTGAATTCAGCAAAAATAATGTTTAGGGTAGATGGTTTTTAGGTGTCACTACGTCACCATGTCACCAGGTTAATTAACTTCTCTTAAAATTACTGACAACATGACATTTAGACAACAGTCCAGGAAATATATTTTATCGTATATGTTTTGTCATGATTTTATCGTTTATGTTTTGTCATGACTTCATCGTAATGAACGTAAATGTTTTGTCATGATTTCATCGTTCATGTTTTGTCAAGTTTCATCGTATATGTTTTGTCAAACATGAACGTAAATGTTTTGTCAAACATGAACGTAAATGTTTTGTCATGATTTCTTCATCGTAATGAGTGTAAATGATTTCATATAATTGCTTACCTCGGAAAACCGAGAGAAGAGATTCCATATGAAAATCGCAAGAATTTGGCTCCTGGTTTGAAATATTATTATGTTCATAGATTTCATCGTATATGCTTTGTCAAACATGAACGTATATGCTTTGTCATGATTTCTTCGTATATGTTTTGTCATAGATTTCTTCATCGTAATGAGCGTAAATCAGACAAAAATATATTTTAGGTGAAGAGGTGAGATCTCACCTCTTTTCTCACCTCATGAATTTTCATGATTTCTTCATCGTATATGCTTTGTCAAACATGAACGTATATGCTTTGTCAAACATGAACGTATATGTTTTGTCAAGACTTCTTCATCGTAATGAGTGTAAATGATTTGTCATGATTTCATCGTACATGTTTTGTCGAAACTTCATCGTATGTGTTTTGTCATAGATTTCTTCATCGTAATGAGCGTAAATGATCCAAAAATAATGTTTATGTTAGAATGTTAGATCTCACCTCTTTTCTCACCTCTTTTCTCACCTCATGAATTTTCATGATTTCTTCATCGTATATGCTTTGTCAAACATGAACGTAAATGTTTTGTCAAACATGAGCGTAAATGTTTTGTCATGACCTCATCGTATATGTTTTGTCAAGACTTCTTCATCGTAATGAGTGTAAATGTTTTGTCATAGATTTCTTCATCGTAATGAGTGTAAATGTTTTGTCATAGATTTCTTCATCGGAATGAGCGTATATGTTTTGTCAAACATGAACGTATATGTTTTGTCAAGACTTCTTCATCGGAATGAGCGTATATGTTTTGTCAAGACTTTTTCATCGTAATGAGCGTAAATGATCCAAAAATAATGTTTAGGGTAGATGGTTAGATCTAACCTCATTTCTACCCTCATTTCTACCCTCATGAATTTTCATGATTTCTTCATCGTAATGAGCGTATATGCTTTGTCATGATTTCATCGTAAATGATTTGTCAAACATGAACGTAAATGTTTTGTCAAAACTTCATCGTATATGTTTTGTCAAGACTTCTTCATCGGAATGAGCGTATATGTTTTGTCATGACTTTTTCATCGTAATGAGTGTAAATGTTTTGTCATAGATTTCTTCATCGGAATGAGCGTATATGTTTTGTCATGATTTCTTCGTACATGTTTTGTCATGACTTTTTCATCGTAATGAGTGTAAATGTTTTGTCAAACATGAGCGTAAATGATCCAAAAATAATGTTTAGGGTAGATGGTTAGATCTACCCTCATTTCTACCCTCATGAATTTTCATACGGAATCTCTTCGTACATGTTTTGTCATGACTTTTTCATCGTAATGAGTGTAAATGTTTTGTCAAACATGAGCGTAAATGTTTTGTCAAACATGAGCGTATATGTTTTGTCATGACTTCTTCATCGTATATGTTTTGTCGAAACTTCTTCATCGTAATGAGCGTAAATGTTTTGTCATGACTTCTTCATCGTAAATGTTTTGTCGAAACTTTTTCATCGTAATGAGTGTATATGTTTTGTCAAACATGAGCGTAAATGATCCAAAAATAATGTTTAGGGTAGATGGTTAGATCTAACCTCATTTCTACCCTCATTTCTACCCTCATGAATTTTCATACGGAATCTCTTCGTACATGTTTTGTCGAAACTTTTTCATCGTCATGAGCGTAAATGTTTTGTCATGATTTCATCGTAAATGTTTTGTCATGACTTCTTCATCGTACATGTTTTGTCAAACATGAGCGTAAATGTTTTGTCATGACTTCTTCATCGTATATGTTTTGTCATGATTTCTTCATCGTACATGATTTGTCGAAACTTTTTCATCGTAATGAGTGTATATGCTTTGTCAAACATGAACGTATATGTTTTGTCGAAACTTCTTCATCGTAATGAGCGTAAATGTTTTGTCAAACATGAGCGTAAATGATCCAAAAATAATGTTTAGGGTAGATGGTTAGATCTAACCTCATTTCTACCCTCATTTCTACCCTCATGAATTTTCATACGGAATCTCTTCGTACATGTTTTGTCATGACTTTTTCATCGTAATGAGTGTAAATGTTTTGTCAAACATGAGCGTAAATGATCCAAAAATAATGTTTAGGGTAGATGGTTAGATCTACCCTCATTTCTACCCTCATTTCTACCCTCATGAATTTTCATACGGAATCTCTTCGTACATGTTTTGTCGAAACTTTTTCATCGTAATGAGTGTAAATGTTTTGTCAAACATGAACGTAAATGTTTTGTCATGACTTCTTCATCGTATATGTTTTGTCGAAACTTCTTCATCGTAATGAGCGTAAATGACCCAAAAATAATGTTTATGTTAGAATGTTAGATCTAACACCTTTTCTAACATGTTTTCTAACATGGAGGATTTCATTAGATATAAACATTCTTCCCTAAACATTATTTTAGTTAAAGTCCATCAAATATTTTTAGGATACTTTCACCAAATAATGTTTATATCAGATGAAACAGTAAAGTATTATATTTATTAAATCGTCTATGATGTAAATTGTGTATAGAATGAAATGAAGGAAGAATGTTTATATCAGATGAAACAGTAAAGTATTATATTTATTAAATCGTCTATGATGTAAATTGTGTATAGAATGAAATGAAGGAAGAATGTTTATATCTAATGAAATCCTCCATGTTAGAAAACATGTTAGAAAAGGTGTTAGATCTAACATTCTAACATAAACATTATTTTTGGGTCATTTACGCTCATTACGATGAAGAAGTTTCGACAAAACATATACGATGAAGAAGTCATGACAAAACATTTACGTTCATGTTTGACAAAACATTTACACTCATTACGATGAAAAAGTTTCGACAAAACATGTACGAAGAGATTCCGTATGAAAATTCATGAGGGTAGAAATGAGGGTAGAAATGAGGGTAGATCTAACCATCTACCCTAAACATTATTTTTGGATCATTTACGCTCATGTTTGACAAAACATTTACACTCATTACGATGAAAAAGTCATGACAAAACATGTACGAAGAGATTCCGTATGAAAATTCATGAGGGTAGAAATGAGGGTAGAAATGAGGTTAGATCTAACCATCTACCCTAAACATTATTTTTGGATCATTTACGCTCATGTTTGACAAAACATTTACGATGAAGAAGTCATGACAAAACATTTACGATGAAAAAGTCATGACAAAACATATACGATGAAGAAGTCATGACAAAACATTTACGTTCATGTTTGACAAAACATTTACACTCATTACGATGAAGAAGTTTCGACAAATCATGTACGAAGAGATTCCGTATGAAAATTCATGAGGGTAGAAATGAGGGTAGAAATGAGGGTAGATCTAACCATCTACCCTAAACATTATTTTTGGATCATTTACGCTCATTACGATGAAGAAGTTTCGACAAAACATTTACACTCATTACGATGAAAAAGTTTCGACAAAACATTTACGATGAAAAAGTTTCGACAAAACATATACGATGAAGAAGTCATGACAAAACATTTACGATGAAATCATGACAAAACATTTACGCTCATGTTTGACAAAACATATACGATGAAGAAGTCATGACAAAACATTTACGCTCATGTTTGACAAAGCATATACACTCATTACGATGAAGAAGTCATGACAAAACATTTACGCTCATGTTTGACAAAACATTTACGATGAAGAAGTCATGACAAAACATTTACGCTCATGTTTGACAAAACATTTACACTCATTACGATGAAAAAGTTTCGACAAAACATATACGATGAAGAAGTCATGACAAAACATTTACGCTCATTACGATGAAAAAGTTTCGACAAATCATGTACGAAGAGATTCCGTATGAAAATTCATGAGGGTAGAAATGAGGGTAGAAATGAGGTTAGATCTAACCATCTACCCTAAACATTATTTTTGGATCATTTACGCTCATGTTTGACAAAACATATACGATGAAGAAGTCATGACAAAACATTTACGTTCATGTTTGACAAAACATTTACGATGAAGAAGTCATGACAAAACATTTACGCTCATGTTTGACAAAACATTTACGCTCATTACGATGAAAAAGTCATGACAAAACATGTACGAAGAGATTCCGTATGAAAATTCATGAGGGTAGAAATGAGGGTAGAAATGAGGTTAGATCTAACCATCTACCCTAAACATTATTTTTGGATCATTTACGCTCATGTTTGACAAAACATTTACACTCATTACGATGAAAAAGTCATGACAAAACATGTACAAAGAAATCATGACAAAACATATACGCTCATTCCGATGAAGAAATCTATGACAAAACATTTACACTCATTACGATGAAAAAGTCATGACAAAACATGTACGAAGAGATTCCGTATGAAAATTCATGAGGGTAGAAATGAGGGTAGATCTAACCATCTACCCTAAACATTATTTTTGGATCATTTACGCTCATGTTTGACAAAACATTTACACTCATTACGATGAAAAAGTCATGACAAAACATGTACGAAGAAATCATGACAAAACATATACGATGAAGTTTCGACAAAACATGTACGATGAAGTTTCGACAAATCATTTACGATGAAGAAATCATGACAAAACATATACGCTCATTCCGATGAAGAAGTCTTGACAAAACATATACGATGAAGTTTTGACAAAACATTTACGTTCATGTTTGACAAATCATTTACGATGAAATCATGACAAAGCATATACGCTCATTACGATGAAGAAGTCTTGACAAAACATATACGTTCATGTTTGACAAAGCATATACGTTCATGTTTGACAAAGCATATACGATGAAGAAATCATGAAAATTCATGAGGTGAGAAAAGAGGTGAGAAAAGAGGTGAGATCTCACCTCTTCACCTAAACATTATTTTTGGATCATTTACACTCATTACGATGAAGAAATCTATGACAAAACATATACGATGAAGTTTCGACAAAACATGTACGATGAAATCATGACAAATCATTTACACTCATTACGATGAAGAAGTCTTGACAAAACATGTACGATGAAGAAGTCATGAAAATTCATGAGGGTAGAAATGAGGGTAGAAAAGAGGTGAGATCTCACCTCTTCACCTAAAATATATTTTTGGGTCATTTACGCTCATTACGATGAAGAAATCATGACAAAACATTTACGAAGAAGTTTTGACACGAAGTGAAGATTTGCACTTCGTCAAAAAAGTGAAGGTTCGACAAAACATTTACGTTCATGTTTGACAAAACATTTACGTTCATGTTTGACAAAGCATATACGATGAAGAAATCATGACAAAACATTTACGCTCATTACGATGAAGAAATCATGACAAAACATTTACGCTCATTACGATGAAGAAATCATGAAAATTCAATGAGGTGAGAAAAGAGGTGAGAAAAGAGGTGAGATCTCACCTCTTCACCTAAACATTATTTTTGGATCATTTACACTCATTACGATGAAGAAATCATGACAAAACATATACGAAGAAATCATGACAAAACATATACGATGAGGTCTTGACAAAACATTTACGTAAACATTTATTTCCTGTGTTGTTGTCAAAATGTCATGTTGTCTCATTTTTTCAGAGAAGTTAATTAACCGAGTGACACATGGTGACGTAGTGACACCTTCAGTTCTTCAAAAATAATTCATAACTGCCTTCCCCTGCTGTGTTGTCAAAATGTCATGTTGTCTCATTTTTTCAGAGAAGTTAATTAACCGAGTGACACATGGTGACGTAGTGACACCTTCAGTTCTTCAAAAATAATTCATAACTGCCTTCCTCCTGTGTTGTTGTCTAAATGTCATGTTGTCTCATTTTTTCAGAGAAGTTAAATTACCTGGTGACACATGGTGACGTAGTGACACCTTCAGTTCTTCAAAAATAATTCATAACTGCCTTCCCCTGCTGTGTTGTCAAACATGAACGTAAACATTATTTTTGGTTCATTTACACTCATTACGATGAAATCTTGACAAAACATATACGATGAAATCATGACAAAACATGTACGATGAAATCATGACAAAACATATACGTTTAGTTTCGATGAAATCATCATGACAAAGCATATACGATGAAATCATGACAAAACATGTACGATGAAATCATGACAAAACATATACGCTCATGTTTGACAAAACATATACGATGAAATCTATGAACATAATAATATTTCAAACCAGGAGCCAAATTCTTGCGATTTTCATATGGAATCTCTTCTCTCGGTTTTCCGAGGTAAGCAATTATATGAAATCATTTACACTCATTACGATGAAGAAATCATGACAAAACATTTACGTTCATGTTTGACAAAACATTTACGTTCATGTTTGACAAAACATATACGATGAAACTTGACAAAACATGAACGATGAAATCATGACAAAACATTTACGTTCATTACGATGAAGTCATGACAAAACATAAACGATAAAATCATGACAAAACATATACGATAAAATATATTTCCTGGACTGTTGTCTAAATGTCATGTTGTCAGTAATTTTAAGAGAAGTTAATTAACCTGGTGACATGGTGACGTAGTGACACCTAAAAACCATCTACCCTAAACATTATTTTTGCTGAATTCAACAACAAAATGAACGAGGTCAGGATGTATGCAAATACCTTTGAATTCATTCATAAATGCCTTAGTAAGCTCATAAAATGCTTGTTTTTGCATTCTCTACTGTATCTTCGAGTTCTTCTTCATCTAACTTCTCATGAACTTTCTTATCTATGGAGTCCATAATATCTTTGACATAAAATGCATACTTTACAGAGCACCATTCAGCAACAAAATGAACGAGGTCAGGATGTATGCAAATACCTTTGAATTCATTCATAAATGCCTTAGTAAGCTCATAAAATGTTTGTTTTGAGGTCGAGCCACTTTTGGCTTGACCGTATTCTTTCAACCAAAACTCAAGAATTTTCCTGTGTGAATTTTGTATAAAAAGCAACCGTCTGAATTCAGGCGGTTGTTATATTCTTGACAAAACATTTACGCTCATTACGATGAAGAAGTCTTGACAAAACATATACGATTAAATCATGACAAAACATATACGATAAAATCATGACAAAACATATACGAAGAAGTCTTGACAAAACATTTACGCTCATTACGATGAAGAAATCTATGACAAAACATATACGATTAAATCATGACAAAACATATACGATTAAATCATGACAAAACATATACGAAGAAGTCTTGACAAAACATTTACGATGAAATCATGACAAAACATTTACGCTCATTACGATGAAATCTATGACAAAACATTTACGATGAAGAAGTCATGAAAATTCATGAGGTGAGAAAAGAGGTGAGATCTCACCTCTTCACCTAAAATATATTTTTGGATCATTTACGCTCATTACGATGAAGAAATCTATGACAAAACATTTACGATGAAGAAGTCATGAAAATTCATGAGGTGAGAAAAGAGGTGAGAAAAGAGGTGAGATCTCACCTCTTCACCTAAAATATATTTTTGGATCATTTACGCTCATTACGATGAAGAAATCTATGACAAAACATATACGTTCATGTTTGACAAATCATTTACGATGAAATCATGACAAAACATTTACGATGAAATCATGACAAATCATTTATGTTATACAGTAATGTTAGTCATGAATGTTTGTCCTACGTGTTGGCGTTAGTGTTGAAAAATAATGTTTGTCCTACATGAAGCCGTACAAGCGTTTGAATTTGTTTATGCATAAGATTACTCTCTTGTTTTCTGTATCTATCATACAAACATAAGCAGCACCTGTTTTTGTAAAGTTTATATGAAGTTTTCGATAGTTAAGACCTGTATAATAATAGAATGCGTCCTCATTCTCAACATAGTAGTAGAACTCAAACGAATGCTTACCATAATCTGTTATTTCAACAGCTTCGTCAGATATTTCATCAACGAACTCATAAACTATATCGCCATACTTGCTTTTATTTCTATTGTTTTCAGATTTAGAACACCAACGAAGGTTTGAGATTCTGTTGTCCGTTCTATCATGATTTATATGGTCTATTTCTTTCAAATTGTTTGGATTTTCAATCCACTGTTCTGCAATAATTCTATGCTTTAAATGTGTTTTGTTGTTTAAACTAAGCTCAATATAACCATGATTATTTAAGCATTCACTCTTAATATGTTTGTTTTTCTTTCGACGAATAGTAAAAGGATATGTCGTACAAATCTCATAATCTTCATGATTTCTCAATGTTTCCCATTGAGTTTGTTCCCCACTAACGTTCTCATTGACGTCCTCAATATCTTCTTCCTCACTGAACTCGTCAATATTTTCACTAGCTCCTTCTGTAATGTTTTCATCGGCATTGTCATTGACTTCTTCTGTAATGTTAGATGTTGTTGTTTCGCTCATGTTCTTTCACTAATGTTAAAAGTTATGTTGTACGAATTTTGAACAGAATTTAGAGCAGTTATGAAACAATGAAGTATTTTACGCTATTGAAAGGAACTATGAGAGTGAAGTACATGACAGCAATGACAAAAGGAACTAATATCAAACCTAATGAAATCGCTCACGAGGACATAGAGCTTAACAAGTACTTTGTGGAGTATCTTATAAGTGAAGAGTATGTAAGACCTTACTTCATGTTTGACAGCATGAATGAGGATGTTATTTCATGGTTAAAGAATATAAGCAATGTTTTCGGTAAGTACGTCATAGATGACAAAGGTCTTGTTGTATTTTATGAGACAGCAATACGAACACAGGAACTAATGGATATTATGCATCAACAGCAAAGAAAGGATTTAGTACTATTGGCATGAATGAACATTGCAGGAATGACATATACAACCTATGCTCACGAAAGCCTTACACAAAAGCAATACAAATGATAGAACATAAGTGTCTAAGGTCAGCAAATGAAATCATTACTGTCAGTGGTTATGAAAGAACTGTTAGCAAAGATGAGTGGAAACAGCTATTCATATTAAGGAAGGACGTTGCTGAACTAGTTAAACCTGTTGCACAAACATTGTTTCAGATAAGACCAGCAATGACTAAGAACCCTTTGACCTTAGTCAATGAGACCATAGAGGTTGAAGATAATGACATGAAAGAACTAGGAATGAATGAGAGAAGTTGTGAAGGATGTTTGAGTCAAAACACATGGTTCTTCAGAGCTGTTAAGAAACTTAGTAAAGAACGACAGAAATATTTTATAGAGAAGTATTGCAAAGGATGTGTAAATGAATTGCTTGAAATAGAACTTAGAGACACTTTCACACTAAAGGACTTGAGGAGAAATAAGTACATGAGTGAAGAAGGTATTGACATAGCTAGTGTTATAAATGACTTAAGAAGATGTGTTGTTGTTATTGACGGAGCACGTATGACATATCTAGTGAAAGATTATGATGGAATACGAGACACAACAACACTTGTGTCAGTAGATAGCAAGGAATTCAATAAGCTCATGAAGAGTGTTTATGTAGGACGTATTGAGGAGAAGGATGTGAACGCACTGATGATTTATGAAGCGGGTCAGAACAAGAACTATCTTATGAAGTCAGGCATGAGATTCTTTGACGAAAGAGATGACATTTACAGCTATTTCAGAGGATATGAGTATGAGGTACTGAATGAAGTAGATGAAAGCATTATGAAGGATATTTTGAAACATGTTCACGATGTCATATGTAATGAGGATGAAGAGCTTTATGAGTATGTTTTGAACTGGTTCGCCTACATCGTTCAAAATCCTTGTGGAAAGACTGGAACAGTACTTTTGTTAATAGGAAAGCAAGGAACTGGTAAGAATGTACTTAGTAATGTTCTATGCGAGCTCATTAGTAAGTACGCCAACAATAATATAACGGCAATAGAGAATGTGGTTGGTAGATTCAATGCTGCTATTGAGAACATGAAGCTCATCGTATGCAATGAACTAAGCTCATGCGATACGTCTAAGGTCATGAACCACGACGCACTAAAGTCAATAGTAACAGAGACTCAGTTGGACTTAAATCAGAAGTGTCAGCCAGTAAGAAAGATAGAGAATGTTTGTAATATCATCATGATATCTAACAACTTCAACTCAGTAAAGATTGACAAAGACGACAGAAGATTTGTTGTCATTGACGTAAGCAGCAGATACAAAGGAAATTACGAATATTTCTCAAATCTCATTGAAAGCTTTAATGAAGAGTTTTATTCAAACTTACTGACGTACTTCATGAAGAAAGATTTAAGTGAATTTGATGTAAGGAAGATACCATTCACCAGGGCTAAACAAGAACTCATCGAAATGAACAAAACACCTTACCAAATGTTTTACGAGGAGTTCTATGAAAAGTTTGTATCCGGATGGAATTGTACAGAGTGCTACAGAAGATATAAAGAATTTGCGAAGGAGAATGAATTCTTTGCATGTAGTTCAAATGTATTTGGCGGCAAGATGAGAGAATTTGTGAAGAGAAGTAGAAAGCGAGACGGTTCTGCAAGAAGTTATATTTACGAAGCAAGTATGATATTAGAAGGTCGTGGAAAGAAAGAAACAGTGAATTATGAGGAAGTGCTTGAAAAATTCATGGAGTACATGGGAAGCAATATAACATACAACAAAGACATATACAGTGAGTTTAAGTACTACTGTGAACAGCATGAGATTGAAGTAATGAGTAAAGGAGACTTTGAAACGCTTATGAAAGACAGTAAGGAGGTCGTTCATGAGAACAGTGTTGAAATAGTTCATGAGAACAGTGAGGAGGTCATACATGAATGCAATGATGAAATAGTTCACGATGTCGTTCGTGAAGAAGCCATTGCAACAAAGAATGATATAAAGATTTCATAGAACTTAACAAGGAGGAGTTTAAAGAAGGCTATGAAGTGAAAAGATGTGAAGAAGATTTCTTGGCGTATTTGAAGAAAAAGAGACTAAAGCCAATGGCTCAAAATAAGTTTCAATCGATGTTTGAAAAGAAACGTTTGAGCTATGGTGGTGTAAGAAGCACATATTTACTTTGTTAAGAAGTGAGGACATTTATTTTGTCGTTAGTGTTGGAGTTTGTGTTTGTTGTTAGCGTTTGTCATTTGTGCTGAAGTTAGTACTTGATGTTAGTGTTGGAGTTTGTGTTTGTTGTTAGCGTTTGTCATTTGTGCTGAAGTTAGTACTTGATGTTAGTGTTGGAGTTTGTGTTTGTTGTTAGTGAGAGAATAAATTAAATCATGAACTTTGCCATGGTCTCTGTCCCTAGTAGTTTTCATTAAGTTCTGGAAATAATGAAAGTCATAAACTTTGCCATGGTCTCTGTCCCTAGTAGTTTTCATTATCTCACAGAGTTAATGAAAGTCATACTTTCTATCAGATGAAGCATGCAGATGAACATAACGAAAGTTAGTGAGTTTGCCACGAGTTATGAATAAAATATTGGCATATTAGATGAGATAGCTGATGAAACAGATGAAGATAAATTAAATCTTGGACTTTGCCACACTCTGTCCCTAGTTCCTCAAAATCCTTGACAACGTTGCTTAGAAATTTTGGTTCAAAACCTCATCTGATTTTAATCTGTTATGCTACCTGTTAAGTTTCGCGAGATTATAAATGTCATGGAGTTATATAAAAAGGAGGGACAGCTAGGGACACTGGAAGTACTTGTAAGACTATCTGTTAAGATTGCATGAAATACTAAAAAGTCATGAAATCCATTATCGCTGTGCTAGCTTCACCTTAGAGTAAAATGACGACTAAAGTCACTGAAGCAATGAAACAAAAGTTTTTGGTAGAATACATTAAATCAGGAACTATTCCAGAAGGTTTTTACATTCATACTATGAAGGATGGTAGAGTTCAGTTTAGAAAGATAAAGCAACCATTAGATAAAGAAGGAATTTTGAGAAAGATTAAACTTCATGAGGACAACATTGCTGAACTTAAGAAGAAGTTAGAAGAGTTGGAGAAAGGAAGAGAGTTATAAAGCAATGAATTCAACAGGTTAGAAATGAGGGTAGAAATGAGGTTAGATCTACCCTTCTACCCTAAATTTATTTTTGCGCTATGTTTTCATACGTGTGAGGGTGGTGATATCATTAATTTTTAAGTTTATTTTTATATAAATGACGAAAACTATTGAGATAACAAACTACAACAGTCATGAGTTCAAGAATTTGTTCTTCGTTCCTCGTGAAAATACATTCTATCAGATACGAGGGAGAAAGGGTAAAGTTAGTTTGAGCGTTTATGAAGGAATGAAGAATGGAAAGTTTATACAAGCATACGATACAAACGGTAAACGTGTTTCATTAGCTTTGTCAAAACTTACTAACATTTATTTTGACAGTGACTTTGACCTATATGAAGAAGAAAGTGAGTCAGAAGATTATGAGTTGTTATGTGAAGCACAGCAATGGGAGGAGTTGCAATACTTTTGTAAGTGAGAACGTTTATTTTTACATTAATGAAGTCGTTTGTGAAAACGTTTATTTTTTCATTAGTGAGGTGAAGTGGTTGGCGGCTTTATAAATATTTAAGGTTAAGTTGGTGTTTGTGTTTGTGTTGTAAAATATACGTTAACGGTTTCGTAAAGTGTCAAAACAGCTAAGTGGTGTACGGAGGCGCGCAGTGCCACAGTACACGACTTAGATATACTAACTGAAGCTATTAGAAAGTTCAAGGAAGGAAATACTGACCCGAACCTATTTAGCTTTATGGTTCAGCATCAAACGGGATATAATCTCAAACCTGGAAAATACAAGCTCGCTAAGGGATATGATTTAATAGCATATCATCCAAATGACATGAATGAATTTACTCCGAGATATTTGATGTCAGAGCTAAATGATAATTCAACTCTCTTCATGAAACGCGTAAAAAATAGAGACGGAACGAAAGAAGAAAGGTTTATGAGTCCGGATGACTTAGATAGGGAACTTGTTAAAAACGGTCTCGGAATATATGAAATGCCACCAGATGAGGTACAAGAAACTCCACAGGAAGAAGTTCAGATACAACCAGACATGGAAGAAATAGTTCAGCAACAACAGCTAGAAGAGCCTGAAGGAAACGAACAAGTCCCTCCTTTGGAAACTAACTTCACAGAACTAGATGAAGATTTGGAACAGCCGAAAAATCTTGACCCTCAACAAGAGTATGAGGAGAATATGGAATCTTTCCAAGAGTCTAAGAAAAATTCGGCTGACATAGTAGAAGGATATCGAAAAATGTTCACCGACATACAAAAGACTCCAACATCAGATGAAAATATCCAGCATAGAATGGAAGTACTGAAAGAAAATGTACGCAAATACAATAATCCTTTTTACTTACGACCATATAACGTTCAATCTTTGGCTGAACTCGGTGAAAATAAAAGGTTAAATTTCAACAAAACATATAGAAATGAAACATTGTTTAAAGTTCATTCAGAACCTAACCAATATGGAAACAAACCTACTTTTGTTTCTGCAGACTATGGAACTACAATGAGATGGGGTCATAAAGCTAATCCGGATAGGTGGTTCATAAACTTACAACCTCAATTCCAAGAAGTTGTAGACGCAATGGAATTGAATGGTGAACCAGATATAACTGGTATTTTCAGCGCGGCTTTAATGCCATTGAAAGATATGAAAGATGCAGATATTTTGGACCGGTATGAAATGAACATGGCTGAGGGAAATATAACACCTGACGTTCTAGAACATTTATCTCAAAGAACTACACAGAACCATAGAGATGGTATATTTGGTGAAGAGTTTAGAAAGAGAGTTAGGGAGAGAGAAGGAAGAGAACCTATTGTACATGACCTTGCAAACGAAAGTTTGCAAAATGTCATAAAAACTTACTTTGCAGACAATGAAATGAGAAGGGATGAATATTTAAGAAAACTCAAATGGACAGTACCAAATGAAATGTTAGTATTGAAAAACATGTTCCATGACAAAATAAAACCAACTACAGAAATAAATGACGCAAGACTGAAACGTTGGGTAAAAGCTTTCCCATTCACAAAAGATATTATTGGTTACATGGAAAGAAAACCAGAATGGCTACAAAAACATATATTTGGAAACGAGCTTATTCCATATGGACAAGCTCTGTTTGAAGAGCTTGAACCGGAAACTCAGGAAAGAGTCATGCAAACAATAAGCGAAGACTCAAATACAAACTATGACAAAATCTTTCTAGGATATAGGTTACCTGAGATGGGCGACCAGAGCCCAAAGGCAAAAAGGACATGGGAAATTTACAACATACTAGGTGAACATGAGGCATAGATGCTACAACTTGAAGCAGAGGGCAAGTTACCAAAAGCGACACCAAAGAAGAAGAGAAGAGTAGAACAAAGTGAAAGTAGTGAAGAAGTAACTTCATCTTGTGAAAGTAGTGGCAATGAAGGAAAAAGAAGAGTTAAAGATTCAGTTAAAAACTCAGTCAGGAAGAAAGTAAAGCTTGGTCCGAGTGGGTTCTATTATGACATATAAATCCAACTATTCTATATTTTTACCCATATGAAATGTACGCCGCTCAGAATATAACGCCAACAGTTTTGAATGCCATGAACGGAAATGTTTCCGAATGGTATAACGAATGCGACAATGCCATTAGAAGGTCAGAAATATTTCCTGGAACTTACGAATATACAACTGCTGTTTCTTATGGAAACGTAGGTGAGTTTGGAGAAGGTTCTTCAACAACAGTAGATATTGCTTGCGACAGGTTTCATATTATTTCTATTGACAACTCATTCTTATACGTGGAACAAGACATTGAAATAAAACCTTCTGCCAAGTTGTCTAACAAGAAAGGTTGCAATGGAATTTTCTATGTCGGATACCAATATGCTCCAGAAGTTTTCATGGGATATAAGATATATTCTAACTCTGACTTAGTTCAAACAGTAACATGGGCAAACTATGAATGGTTCGCTTTAAGAAACTCAGTACAACCACAAGCTAGAGAACAAACAGACCAGTATGCAACTATTGAGAAAATAAGAAGACTTGACCCTAACGTTCCAGGAGTTTATGTTAACCTTTCTGGTTCAGATGGAAATGCTGCCACTAAAGTAAAACTGAAACTTAGAGTTCCTTTGTCATCTTTCCTCATCTTCAGGTTTTTAAGATACTTGCCAAACTGGGCAGGAAAAATTTCTATCGAACTTACTCCAAGCAAAAATAACTTAGTCATTGCACCAACACAAGACCCATTCACTCTTACAGATACAGCTGGTGGAGCTGCCAGCATACCATTTGGAAAATGGTGCAAAGAGAAAGTTGACTTAGACTTTGGTTTCTCAAACCTCAACACTGAAGTAAACTACTACTTCTCAGGAACAGCAGACAACAATACTGCTTGGGTTCCTATTAAGTTACATGCGAACAGTTTGAATGCAAGAGAATAGAAAGCAGACTTGCAGTCTATATGTTGGACCCAGATATTTCAAATGCTTTAGCTGCCAAATATATTGCAGTTCCACTTATGTTCCCTATACACCAAATATCTGTCAAAGACTTTGCAGGTGAAGTTGGAAACCAAAGTGCTGACCCAGGTGCAAGAACAGATATTGCTTTAACAACTGCAATGAAACATGCAGATACTATGTTTGTACTGTTCAGACGAACTATAAATGACTATTCTTGTTTCTACAACCCTGGTATTAAATATCATATAAACATAGATGGCAAATATTATCCAAGAGAAGAATATTCTACAGTTGAGGATATGAGGTCATACAACTTGACATTAGATGCTATGAACTTTAACAACAACTTCACAACAACATTAACCCTGAAATGCAAAGTTCTATTATGCCATATGTGAAAGTATGGACTCATACAGGAGGTCAAAAAACTCAATATACAAATGGAGACCGTTCAAACTTTTGGCTTGGCATTCCATTTGCTGACTCAGAAGACTTTATGGGTGGTATTTCAACTGTTGGTACTGTACAAATACAATATACTGGTGACAGAGACGGTCCAGATGAATTGAGAGCAAAGAAGTTTACAAAACCAATAGCACTTTTCACGGAAGATGCTCTTTTGAAGATTCGTTCGATGAAACCTGCTGGGGCTCCTCAGATTGGCATAACGACAGCTTCCATCGAGCAGATTTTGGCAGCAGGTCAGTAAGTTGTTCTTGAACTGACTTCTCTCCGTCAAATATTGACAGTACGCCAGTTTTGACATAATATTGTAAGATAAACTTACATTTAGAAATATCTGTAAGTTTTGAAGTTATATTTTTGTCTGCTTCAAGAACTTTCACCATTTCAGTTATACCAACTTTCTTTGCTTTATGAAAATATTTAGGTTCAGCAAAGACTGCTATTCTATAACATTTTCCATTGTTTGTGTAAAGAACTATTCTGTCAATGTATTTGTATTGTTTGTGAGTATAAACTTTGTTCTGCTTCAATTCAATAAGATATCCGAATACGTCCATCTTTTTATTCTAAGTAAAATGTCATTTCCGAAAAATAGAAGCGTAAGTGTTTCAAAAGGTTTAATGGCGGTGGCAGATGTGAAGTTAAATTCACCAACTCAAACAAACAGTCAAAGTGTTATTGTCAATGTCAAAGACAGAGATGTTGAAGTGGGGAAACCATACGAAGACGAAGATGGTATAACAATTGTTCCTGTAAAAGAACCAACATATCCTGAAGTTAACAGAGACTTAAGTTCTGTTGCAGATATTCGAAACGACTACCAACAACTGAAAGACAAACTTCAAACTCAGGAGAAGATTTGTCAAGCTTTAAGTATAATGTTAAACTTGGTCGAACACAACCCTGTAAAAGTGAACTCATATGTCATTGCACCTCATGAAGTTTTGAAAGAACTATTGAAACTTTTGACAGAGGCAGACGATATAAACATCAAAGAAATAGAACCCGACATTGGTTGCTGTGGTGTTTCATATAATGTCATTGACAAGATATACGTTATGAAAGGAGGTGAAACGTTGAACTTAAAATATAGTTTCCCAGACGTTATAAAAATATTTGACGACCACAACATTTCATTAAAATTTATTTGCTAAGTAAATGCAGAAGACATAATGGTTTATACTATTACGACTAAAAACCCCGAGTCATATAATTCTATAACAACAAACTTACAAAGTCCTCAAGGACGATATTGTAAACTAACCTTAAACACAATGACGACTAAAGCCTGTTTTGCTCTTTTGACACCAGAAGACTTTATTGTTGTGAATGGTAAAAAATACTCCTTTGAAGATACTTACTCAGATATACCACCAACAGGTTTTGTTGACTTATTTAATACTTTAAGTACGGGTGTAACATGTGCTGCAACTAGAGCAGGTTTCATTATGTTTGGATGTCCGACTGAGTTTACTATAAACGATATGAGCTATAATACAAAACTTATTTCTGGTTTTTACTACCAACAGTTTCCTATAACAGGAAAAGGTGTCATACAAGGAATGTCTATTCCATTGACATTAAGCACACCAATCTTATATATTGTTTCAAACTTAGGTTCAAAGTGTTATTCGAATGTCGACAGAAACTATTATGACCAAAAGATACTTATGCGTATAAACAATACTTTCTCTGCTGGTTTGCCTATTGTTCATTCGAATGCAGAATTTTCAACCTTAGTGAACTCAAACACTTTGGCAAGTATAACGTTGACATTAGTTGACGCAAACTTTGTTCCTGTAAAACTTTTATGTCCTATGTATTTGTCAATGACGGCAGAAAGTTTCGAATTGGAAGATGCAACTGGTGAAAGTATTGTATTACAAGAACAACTTCAACAACAAATAGCTCAAGAACAACAAATGCAACAAATGGAACAACAAAGTCAAGAATAAAAAAATAATATTCTTTTTTTTTTTATAAAAATGTACAGAATAGATGTTTCAGATTTTTATGACTTCCAAGCATTCAGAAATATGTGTCCATTTAGAGACTATAACAAAGCAGTCGAGAATTTGAAACGTTTAGTCATTTATGTTGACTCTGCCCCAGAATGTTATGTCATGAAAGAATGGGATGTTGTCTTTAACAAACCAAGAGCAACAATAGTGTCTGAACAAGAATGTAGACAGAAACTTAAGAAAATAAAAGTTGTACAAGTTGGAATGAAGATGTTAGATGCTTGGGATATCTTATTGTCAAAGTTAGAAGATTTTTCAGTTCGAGGTATAAAGTTCTATACACCTTCTCCAAACTTCTATTCTATCTTCACTGGATATAAATACGAACAAGTAGAATGGAAACACAGTATTATAGAAGCTTGGTTAGACCATGTCAAAGAAATTATATGCAATGGAAACGAAAGAGTCTATGAGTATATCTTATGTTGGTTTGCAAATATCTTACAACATCCAAGTGCTAAAAATGAAACTGCTCTCATTATAATTGGAAAACAAGGAACTGGTAAGAATACTTTCTTTACAGATATTTTATGCAAACTGTTAGAGGGCTATTCGAATCCGAATATGACAAACTTAGAAAACATCTGTGGCAAGTTTAACTCCTCAATAGAGAATATGAAACTTATAGTTTGCAATGAACTTCAAAGTATAGATACAACAAAAGTTTTGAACTCAGATGCTTTGAAGAGTCTTATAACAGACAAAGCTGGAGTTGTTGAAAGAAAGTATAAAGACCAAAGAGTTTGTGAAAATGTTGCAAACTTCATTATGGTTTCAAACAATGCTGTTCCGATGAAGTTAGAAAGTTCTGACAGAAGATATGTAGTTGTCAGAACGTCAGATTCTCATATGCAAGATACAGAATATTTTGACGCTTTGTCAGAATGTTTGACATCTGACTTTTACAACCACTTGTTCTCATATTTCATGACATTAGATATTTCTAAGTTCAATCCAAGACAAATTCCACATACCAAAGAGAGACAAACATTGTTAGAAGCAAACAAGAGTGTTTATGAACTGTTCATAGATGAAACTGACTTTGTGTCATTAGATGAAAGGTCATTGTACGATTCGTATAAACAATATTGTCAAGAATATGGTTATATGGCAGCTTCTAAACGTACATTCTTGGCAAATGTCAAAAGTCTTTTAGATGTTCAGAATGGTGTATATACAAAGAAAATTTTTTCTGAGTAAATTTAAAAAAAAATATTTTTTATCCGATAGAAAAGATGACGAAATATATTTCAGTAAACAAGTACATGTCAGGACTTAAAGAAGAACTAGACCCATTCACATATTTGAATGTTTACTTCTACCATTTTGAAAAGTCTTCATTCAGCAAAGTTTGGAACATCGAACCAGTTAAGTTTGCTATTGTGACTAAAAATGGTGCGAAATTTGAAGACTTAGACATAGAAGGTTTGTTAACAGTCAAAGAAAATTTTGACAGAAGGTTCTCAAACCTTAAAGAAGGCAAAGCATACAAACTTGTTATACCTTATGAACCAAAGAAGACAGACGACTATGAATATTATGAGTCTAAAGTTGTAGAAGTTCAAGGTAAATTGGGTAAAAAGATTTTAGAGTCTAAGCCAGTGTTTACTCCTAAAGAGGAAGAGAACATTGACATTGACCCAGAAATGTTCTAAAAATAAAATTTTATTTTTACATGTCAAATTTCTTCTTCGGTGGAACTGGCTCTGGTTCTTTCTTCTCTTCTTCTACTTTCTTTTCTTTCTTCTTCTTCTCTGGTGGAGATATGTCAAATTTCTCAGAACCATATCTATGTAAAAGTTCTTTGTCCTTTAATAGCTCTTCTATTCTGTTTTCTATTTCATCTTCAAGAACACCGCATGTGTCTTCTTTGCATTCTAAGAACTTTTGTTGGACTTCATCTTTCCAATCGGCGTCATCTCTGTCAACAAGTCTGTCATTGACAAATTTTAAGACTGCTCTTTGTAATGTTTTATGGTTCTTGTCATATTCCCAGAAACAGAACTTTAGAACAAATTCACCTTTCTTGTTTACACTATGTAAGATTTTATGGTCGACAGATGTTTTGCTGTCAAAAGTTTGTCTCGAATATAGATAGTGAAATCGCTAGACATTTTCTAAAAGATAAAAATTTTAATTTTTTCTAAAAATATGTTAGAAAAAAAGTTTGCTGACATTGACAAGAAATTTGAGAATGTTTTAAATAAGAACAAGAGGAAGTTAGAAAATGCTCAGATAAAACCTATACATGACAAGTTCTTATTTGCTCAGAATGTATAACAGGTCTAATTGCACCACCTGGTCGGGTAAGACTTTCACTTATCTTAAAAATGGCTGCACAACAACAAGAACTAGATGAGAGGAACCCATTCTATGAGTTAGTAGTCATTTGTTCGACTTCTGGTCAATTTGACCAAACCGTCAATTCGTTTAAAGATATTATAAAGAAGTCTAAGTTAGTATGTATAAAAGACTCTGAGTTGTTGGATTGGATAAAGAAGTACCAAAGAAGAGTTTTGAAGTACAATGCTATAAATGAGTATATAAATTCTAAGTTCAAAGACCCTAATGAGGAAATGCAGAGAATATTAGTTAGTATGGTTATCTTGGGTACTGTGGCACTGCGTTCCACCTTACCCAATATAACCTTAAATATTTACAAAACCAGTAACGTATATTTTACAACACAAAACGACAACACTCACTTAACCTTAAATATTTACAAAGCCGCCAACCACTTCACCTCACCAACATTTTCGCTAACGACTTCACTAATGAAAAAATAAACGTTCTCACTAATTCCCACTAATGTTCTCATTTACAAAAGTATTGCAACGCTTCCCATTGCTGTGCTTCACACAACAGTCATATTCTTCTACTCACTTTCTTCTCAATATAGGTCAAAATCACTGTCATAGTTTATACTGTAAGTTTTGACAAAGCTAATGAAACACGTTTACCGTTTGTATCTATGCTTTATATATCTCCCATTATGTTTGTTGTCGTAAACGCTCAAACTAACTTTACCCTTTCTCCCTCGTATCTGATAGAATGTATTTTCACGAGGAACGAAGAACAAATTCTTGAACTCATGACCGTTGTAGTTTGTTATCTCAATAGTTTTCGTCATTTATATAAAAAAAAATAAAATAAAATAAAAAATAAACTTAAAAAATATATCACCACCCTCACACGTATGAAAACATAGCACAAAAATAAATTTAGGTGAAGTGGTGAATCTCACCCTTTTTTCACCTCTTTTTTCACCCGTTGAATTCATTGCTTTATAACTCTCTTCCTTGGTTTCTTTTTAGTTGCTTTCTTCACGTCTGTCTCCAACTTGACTGTCTTTCTTCTTCGTCCGTAATGATACCAGTTACTTCCACCAGTCAATGGGTCAAATGGTCTTTCGTAAGGGTTTCCATACATTCCATAGGGACCATACGGAAGAACTACTGGTGGAGGAAGAGTTCCATCGACTCTATTTAAATGCATTGTTTCACCTTTCATCTGGTCATTAAAGTCTTTTGCGTGTTTTGCAAACTCATCGTCCTTTCCTAAAGCATTTTCTGACTCAGTCGCAACCAAATTGGATGCTTTATTTATGAGCCCTATTTTATTTAATCTTAACTTCTTTGCAACCCAGCCTCCAATCTTTCCTTTATTTGCATCTAATGTCTTCGAAACCCTTCCTCCACTCATTTTATTTACTGCGTCATAAGCTCCAAGTGCTTTTGCTCCAAATGCTAATGCTTTTGTTCCCATTGCGCCTAAAGCTGCCCAAGCTACCATTTACACCATATTAAAATCATCTCTCTTCAATATTATCTCATAAAAGTTCTCGTTACTGGAGAAAGTCAATGAAACATAAACATTCTCACGGCTTCGCCCTCACCGCTTTGCGGTCTATCTAACTTCTTTCTTATCTCATCTATTCGCTTCAAAATGTCTGAACAATTGCTAACATCTTCTACAACAGTTATTTCATCATGAATGACCTTCAAGAACAAGCTCATTTAATATGCTATTAAAATCATCTCAATAATGAGTCCATCCTTTCCATCTTTAGGTAGCACAACATCTTTCATTGAAGAAGGTTCGACAAGTCTTATGTTAAACTTACTGACAAAGTTTGTTATACTATAATGCTTCGGTGGCGAATACATGTAGTTTGAAAGACATAATATAGATTCTTCAGCAAATTCACTTATACTGGATTTTATAACAATGTTCTCACGAGACCAAATACCACCAATTGACAATCTTGTAAGCAATCCTGCTGAACCTTCTACTGTAAACGTCGATGGTAACATTCCACGAAGGTCATCTATTGACATCGTTGAGTCACTGAATTTAAATATTTTCTTAAAGCAATCGTCATTATCTAACCATGCAATAGCTTTGAAGTTTTCATTCGAATATACATCTGCTTCATTAAATGTAAAACCTGACTTCTTTGCAGAGACGACTTTAAAATCTATTGAGTTGTTTCAAAATTATATGCTATGGTAACTTCTGAAGGTAATGGATGTCCTTCCGCAGTCAGTTGTTCTCTCACTACCGTTTGAAGCTTTGTGTTAAAAACTTTCATGTCATCTCCTGTGTCTAGGTTCACATACACAGCAATAGGAAAACTATCTTGCTTCTTTGTTTCATCATTATACCTCAAAACATTAAAGTTCTTCAATAATATTGTCCTTCCTGCTGGAATACTTCGAACCTGTCTGATTTCAATAGCTTTCTCACCTCCTACATACTCTACCCAGTGTCTTGGATATTCATAAGTATACTGACTTTCTTGAATTTTGGTAGGTTTCATCATAACGTGTTCATAGTATATCTTTATACTCTTGTCAGTTAGACTCGGTGCTATGTTCTGAATATTTCTGACTTGCATTTTTAATGGAGATAAAATGAAGCATTTAATACATGACGTAGATGAAGACATGAATGAAACTACAGACAAACTTAACTCTTCTCTCATTCTTCCTTTCAGTAAGGACTATGAGTTCTGTTCAAATGGTGTTTATTTCTATTGTGGAAAGATGGGTCAGGTAAGACATTTAACCTCATTCGTCATATACTCATAACAGAGCGTTTAGGAAACGACTCTTATTATGACCAAATCATTATATCAGCAACTTCAGACTCTATGGACTCAACAGCGAAAACATTTATGTCAAAAGTTCAAGCCTCTGTCGTTAAAGTTCCAGACAGTGAACTCATTGAATTTCTTCAACGTTACATTCGACGTAAGAGGAAATATTATGCCATCGTTGAATTTATACAGTCAGGAATGCAAAAGACTTCAGAAGAGATGGAAAGAATTATTGACAAACACCACTTACGTCAATACTCAGGAGTTTACGATATGAAACGACTGACAAACTACATTCTATCAAAACTTTCAAAATACCCCTTCAAAAAGTATCCTTCAAACACTCTGGTTTGTGACGACTTCGCCGGAAAAGGTTTAGTGTCAAACCTGACTCACCATTAGCTAACATCATTACTAAAGTCAGACATTACCACTTAACTGTAGCAATACTTATGCAAACATGAGGTTTTTAGCTTTAAACATAAAACGTCTCATAACTGACTTCGTTATCTTTCAAGGTTTCTCACGTTATGATATTGAACTCATTTGGAAACAGTCAGGTATAACATTACCTTTTGAAGAAATTTGGGAAGCATATAAGTCTCTCATCTCTCCTCGTTCATACCTTGAGATTCATATCATGACTAATACCATTAAAGTCAAAAATATTCCATGGGAACGACCAACATTGTTTTAAAGTTTAACCTTCAATTGACTGATGGTAAACAAATTCCATGCATCTCTGTCGCCATTTCTGTTAATATTTTTGCTGTCATTCATATCATCCACTTCCCCATCCGTTAGCTTTTGAGGATATGCGTTAGAATAGCTGTTCTTAAATGAAGGCTTTTCACCTTTGAGAGCATAAACTCTATAACTTTCTGCATACTTTATGTTTGAACCTCCTGAGCCATCATTGACATAAATTTTTATAGGCTTCCACCCTTTGTTCATGTTCCTGCTTCTTCCCTTAGCTCTTTTGTTCAGTAGTTCTACATCTTTATACACAGCACCTGTCTCAGTGAATTCAACAATATTTTCATTCGTTAGCTTTACATTCAAACCCTTGTCGAGTATATTGTTCATTTCATACATATAAAAGGTTTTTATTCTATATGAAATGAGAAGCAAATCCATCTTAGCTGGTGCCGTTAATGTTCCAATTGAACCAACATCAAATGTTGACTCACGAACGACAAACAATATTGTCATAAAGAACTATAGTTCAGAGTGTTTGAAAGAAAAAGAACCAGAACTGAAATCCGTGAATTTAAACTCAGCTTCAAACGCTAACGCTACATCAGATGTTAAGTTAGAGTATCCACCACTGGACCAAATTCTTTCAAGAGAAGCCAACGACAACCCTTACACAAATGTTCAAACAAATCCTTCAGATAACGTAGACCATTACCTTCTTCAGTTATACCAAACAATTTTACTCAAAGACGATAAGAAGCTTTTGACAAATCTTATAAGCAAGAACCAAATAATTCTAACAAAGGAGGACCTTGAAAATGTTATATCACGAATAACAGGGAAACAATGTGTCATTGACTATCTCGACCCTGAAATCGAATGCTGTGGTCAAACGCCACCATTCATGAAAATAGGTAACATCCGCATCATTGAAACACCAGGAACTACAGGAGTTGAGTTTAAGTATAAATATTCGAATGAATATACAAAACTTTCAACAGAATATAAACTTTGTTTGAAATATGTTTTAGTAAATTAAAGCAATTTGTAATATCTATCCAAAACTTCTTCAACAGTATCGAACTCATCTTCATAATGCAAACCTAATCTTATTGACTTGGTGCAGTTTTCACTAACACAATATAGCGCTTTGCGCTCGGCGCCTTTGACGCCTTTTTCTGTTCTCTTGACTGACATAACTAACTCATTTGTTTCATCAAACAGCAATAACCAAAGTTCATGACCTAATACATAACATTCATACTTTATATTTTTAGCTCTGAGTTCTCTTGTAAGCTGTTGCATTTAATATTTTCTAAAAAGTCAACTTCAACAGTCATTCGCACTGGTGCCTTCAGTTCTACAGGCTCTCCTTGAAAGTCAACAAGTCTGAATTGCATGTCTTTCAAATTATGAGGACTAATGCGAACCCATTTACCTAAATGAGTTGCTATGACAGGAACGTTTGGAATGAACATTGAATTGACTGCATAACAGAAGGATTTATATTCTACTGAACCTTTACTATTAACTCCTGAAATACCTGTGACATTAGCTATTTTGACTCAATGTATAAACAATTACCATAACATACGTATGGAACAGATTTCATCTCAATCGTTTTGTCAACACTTTTCAAAGGAAATGTCATATGGTATGCACCCAGAAGCAATTGAACTCTATGACTCATTCGTGTTATCTTAAACTCCTTCGCATAACTGAACTTCAAAACTCCTGCAATAAGTTTAACATTCATTAAGTTTTCTTCGTTCTCCTTGTTTATTGTAGTATTTATGAGCGCATTTAACACTCCAGCTAATGTTTCCATCTTATATTCTACATTATTGTGAAATCTTATTTCGTGCTTCTTTCCATCTATTTCAACTCCATGAAATCTGTTTCATCTGTTATAACAAAATGAAGCGATAGTATTGAAGTCAACAACTCTGAAGCAAGTGGCTTCATTCTGTAGACCTAAGTTTGTTTGTAGCTTTACTGTCCCGTATTCGTTTGGGTCTGTACTTTGCAAATAGAACAACATTTTATTCTCATTAAAATATGAATTGCTGCATATGCGTATGAAGCTGACAGAGCTAAACGTTTATATTTTGGTCAATACTCTCTCACACTTACTGACAAATATATTGTTATCAGTGATGGAAATACCGAGAAATACATAACATGGAAGGACTATGAAAAGTTTGACCCTATTTTAACTCCATGTACTATGCCATTCATTGTAAATGGTGAAGTTGTCATGAAGAACGACACAACAGTATATAAGTCTGTATATGAAGCGTTAGAATATATGTTGAATTATAATCCCGAAAGATTTGACCCAAGCACTACACCATGTGCAATGCCTTTTATTAAGGACGGTGAAATCGTAAGAGTTCCGGATTCAACGGTTTACACAGCTGTTCAAAACAGTTTACAAAACATTTTAGCGAATATCTTTAATTCAGAAACTACAGAAATAAAATTACCATATATAACAGATGCTAAAGAAATTAAATCAAAAACGACAACATTATTTACGTCACTTAATGATTTAATGACTTATATCATTAATATTCCTGCACCAACTACAGCATTTGATCCAAACTCGACGGTTTGCAGTGTACCTTTCATAAAGGACAGTTCAGTAATTGTTTTAAGGGATTCAACAGTTAATGAATCATTAAAGGCGTCATTAATGAAAATCATTGATTTTAACTCATTCACGAATACATATAATTCATTCATTAATGTTTCATATGCTTCTAAAGAAGGTGAGCCAAAAACTATCGATAAAGCGGTGTATGAAATAAAAGCATCAACGACGAAATTGAATTCGTTAACTTTTGACGGTGATAGTTTCGTTAATGACATAACATCGGGGAAAACAATTTTAACGAAAGAATATTTAAAATCTCATGTTAGTGAGTTCGTTGAAATTGAAAAAGAAGGTGGAATTAAGTTCGATCCACTGAGTTTCATTTTCAGCTTAGCGAATGCAGGTATTAGTTTCGCTGAATGGACAACTATACAGAGTGAAATAAATGCAATATGGACGTTTTTGGGGTCAAAAGCGGGAATGGGTGAGCTTGTAAATGCTGCAAGAACATTAGGTGAAACAGGAAATTTTGTAGATGGTTTTAAAAGACTTGTTTCAAATGTTTTAACAAACACAAAGAAATTATTTAGATATACCATACATAACGGACGGATTTTCGAACAGGTAGCAACAAACCCTCCGGTTATGGCTGCGTTGATGATGGTTAGAGATATAAAACCACGTAACGACGGGAACGAAGAACATGAAGAAGAGAAGAAACCAGAGGATACGGGTCGGGTTATTCAAGACATTAAAAACGTGTATCCTGAAGTTATTGATTTATTTAGAGGAGTTAATGATTCAATTTCAAAACATTCTATAACCCTCGATGAAGAGAATAAATTAACAGATTATATATTCGTCATTATTGCAGAACTAATGAAGAGAATAAATGAAAAAGGAATTGGTGATATCATTAATGTCAGCGATGTAATGATGAAAAGAAATTTTGACTCATTATTTACAAAACCGAAAACAGAATATAGTCTTTATGACGTAATTACCGAATTAATGAAAAAGATTAATGATAATAAGAGTTCTGGCGGAAGAGTTGAATTAGAAGTGAATGATGTTAATGAGAAATTAGCCGAAAAAGCAGATAAAAACCACGTTCATTATATAACTTCAGACGAACAGATTATAACGGACTACCATGGATATTTAACACGAAGTGATGAAGCGAAGACAAAAAATGTTAATGAAAGAAGATATAAATACATTCGTGCTAAAGGTTATGACATAAGCTGTACTGTACAGTATGACACGGGTAAAGTACCAGAAGCATTTAGTTATAACGATGAAATTTATGCCTCTACTTTCTCTGTTAATGGTGTATTAGTTGAACCAAGATTTACTTTGAGAGTTAAGTCAAAAATAACGTTTGAAGATGCTATTAAAAGTAAAGCTGACAAAGTTGAACTCGAAGCAATGAACAAAGTTTTGAAATCTCATAAACACAATATCTCCGATATAAATGAACTTCAAACTTCTTTAGACAGTAAAGCTGACAAGAACCATACACATAAATCCTTCACTACTGTTAGAGCAGACGACATAATATTGAACTTTGATTTGGGTTCAAGTGCACCTTTAGAGAATCCAAGCACAAGCGTAAAAGATACTCTTAACAATTTAGATAAGAGTTGCAGGAATACCGAAGATCATGCCAGAAACTTTGAAGCATATGAACTACCAGCAATGTTAGATAAGAAAGCAGACAAGAACCATACACATACAAGTTTTACAACTGTTGGTATAGAAAGTATTGAAGGAACGGTTGAAGAAACTGGTGGGGATGCATTATATTGTAAACCTCCTAACTTTCCACAAGGTTTAACATCGGATGACGACATAACGACGATGAGAAACATTAGATGTAAAGATGTTTATGTCATGGAGGATGAAAATAATGTTAAATTCACTGCTCAAGATTTATATGATAAGAAAGCCGACAAGAACCATACACATAAATCCTTCACTACTGTTAGAGCTGATGACATAATATTGAACTATACCCTTGGTTCAAGTGCTCCACAAGAAAATCCAAGTACAAGCGTAAAAGATACACTAAACTCCTTAAATAACAAATGTATGAATATCGAAGGTCATGTCAGAAACTTTGAAACACATGAACTACCAGCAATGTTAGATAAGAAAGCTGACAAAACTTATGTGGATGCAGAACTAACAAAGAAATTTTCGAAACCAGATACAATGACATTTACAACAGAAATTATAAATGGTGAACCAGCAACTCCATTTGAATTTGTTAGAGGTCTTCAACCAGATACTTTTGAATTTTTCTTGGATAATTCTATTGAACTAACATTACATTATAAAAGTGGAACAAATGCAACATTTCATCCGGGAGATACATTCCAAATGGTATTTAATGACATAAGTTCTTTAGAATATGTTTATAGAGTTATGAGCATATATGATTTAATATATCCTATAGGAGCTGTTTATACGTCTATGAATCCAATAAATCCAAACACTTTATTTGGTGGTAGATGGTATGAAATAGTTGACAGTTTTCCATTCTACACTAATACGCAGTCAATGAAGATGGGAGGTTCAAAGAAAATAGGTATTGAAAACCTTCCTTCACATATGCATAGGTTCAGTGGAAGAACATCTGTGGAAGGAAACCATTCACATTCAATAACAAAAAGAGGTTATACAAATCTTGCAGCGGGTTCGGATAGACAGGGAATGCATAGATATGATATCACAACTGACCCCAAAGATGTTAGCACAGGTATTTTCTGTGGAACTGCAGGAAATCATACACATGTTGTAGCTGGTATTACAGACCCAGCAGGTAATGGAAAAGATTATATGCCTCCTTATATAACAATGCACGCTTGGATACGAGTTGGTTAAAATCTTTAACTTTACATAAATGAGCTTGAAAGAAGTATTCGAACAACATCCATGGAGGTCATTTAAGAAGTTCAATGAAGCTGCAAAGAGTTGGGGATTTACTAACAGAGCTGAAGTGAAAAGGTTCTTTGACAAAAATGTTGTACATCAAACAAAAATAAACCCTTACGACTACTTTTTACCAATTTACTCCAACACTCCTGACGCATACCAATTTGACACTCTCATTCAAAGCAGAAAAGGAGGACATAAACCATTCCTCATCTTCATAAATGTTAACACTCGTAAAGCTTTTGCGTATATAATGAGAAATAAAGGAACTCGTGAAGTGTTAAGAGTTTTACAAAAGTTTGTAGCAGAACATAGCCCAAGTACTTTAACATCAGACCAAGACAGTGCATACCTCAGCAACGAAATCACAGAATTTCTCATTAAGCATAACATAACTCACTACACTACTGAAGACCATAACCATAACATACTCGGTATCATTAACCGCTTCATAAGGACTCTCAGAGATTTAAATCAAGAGCGAGACTTTACCGAAGAAACAATGAAACATTTCATCGAAGTTTACAATTCCTCAACACATTCTACAACAGGACATACACCAAATTCAATGACACAACAACAAGAAGAAAAGTATATACAAAAGAAACGAAGCCAAACACAAAATATCAGAAATTCAACACAATTTACCCTCATTCCTGGTACAAAAGTTCGTGTAGTTCTTGACGACAAACCGTTGACAAAGAAACGTTTAAGGTTAAGTCGAAATTATTATATCGTAGACTCTACGCAAGGTAATGGATATCTTATAAAAGCTGCTGACGACTCCATAGCATTTTACCCTCGTCATAAATTAGTCGAAAGTAGTAATGGCAAACTTGCTGAAACCATTGACGAAGCAAAGCGAGGAGTGGTTATTGAAATACTTGGCTATAACACAAACGATGACACTTATAAAGTAAGATATGAAGGAGGCGTTGAAGATGTTATACCATCTAAGAACTTGAGAGAGTCGAAGCCAACACATCTGGGACCATTAGAGCGGGAGTACTGGAAAGACAAAAATATGCCAGAAAGAATAAGAAAATTCTTCTAAACTTTTTCATTAGATGTAAATCAGACATGAATGAGAACAGTCATGTATTATTAATGGTACCATTTATTTTTGTCATAAATTTACACCAAAAATATAATTGAGGTGAAGAGGTGAGATTTCACCTGTTTTCTCACCTCTTTTTTCACCTCTTGAATTTTCATGAATTTCCTTAAGATAGAAAAAATAAAGTTAGTTTTTATTTTATTTATTTTTTTATTTTGTAGGTAAGAACAGAAATGTCAGTCGAAGCAAAAACATTCACGAACAAATCTAATGGCGAAACATTCACAAAAGGCACTTATAATGGTATTGAAGTCTTACGTAGAGACAAGGATGGTTACATTAATGCAACAAAGATGGCAAGAGAAGCAGGAAAGTTAAACCATTTAAACAGATTTCTCAATAGTACTAAAATGCAGGAAATTCTTGAGTTTTGGATGAACGAATACGGTGGAGCCAAAAGTGGCTCGACCTCAAAACAAGCATTTTATGAGCTTACTAAGGGCGTTATGAATGAATTCAAAGGTATTTACATACATCCTGACCTCGTTCATTTTGTTGCTGAATGGTGCTCTGTAAAGTATGCATTTTATGTCAAAGATATTATGGACTCCATAGACAAGAAAGTTCATGAGAAATTAGATGAAGAAGAACTCGAAGATACAGTGGAGAATGCTAAACCTTTGTTTGAAGAAGAAGTTGGAAAAATGTGCGAAAAACAATTAGAACATGAACGTGAGATATATTATGGTTATAGAGATTCTCCATACGAACTAGACCAATGGGAACAAGAAGATTTAAAGAGAGAATTTAGAGAATATGAACTCGCTAAGATAGCATTTGAAGCTGCAGAAAAGAAGTTAAAAGTTTGGGGTCGTTTTGTACAAAAATATTGTGAGTAAATGAACCATTTATTTTTATTGAATTCAGTAAAAAATATATTTTAGGTGAAGAGGTGAGATATCACCTGTTTTCTCACCTCTTTTTTCACCTCTTGAATTTTCATGAATTTCCTTAAGATAGAAAAAATAAAGTTAGTTTTTATTTTATTTATTTTTTTATTTTGTATAAAAGATATGATTTCAACAATCGGCACAACAACAATTCAAGCCGCGAACGGCGGGACTCTGTCCACAACAACAGCACCAAACTCGTTAGTCATGAATCCTACGTCAATGTTAGTAGAGATGAAAAACTTCATTCCTTCTTCATTTACTTTCGAAACAGAAATCCAGAAGATAAAGCAAGAACTTTTAACAAGTAATTTAGACTGTAGTGCGAAAGATGAAACAAATGAACAGTATCTTTATGACATGCAGGACATTATTGACCATTTGCCCAAATTGCCTGAAATCCAACAACAAAAACTAACCATTCCCGAATTTGACGAAATTGAAGTCAAAGCAACTGACTCAGTAGAAATAAAGAAGTTCATACGAAAGGTAAATTATGAATTCCTTGGTTTTCATTGCAACCATAAGGTTATGGACAAAGATTGCGACATGGTATATAAGAATATTTCTGACATATATAAATCTGAAGAATTTAAGACCTACGACAACTTTGTTTCGTTAGTTGCTGAATGTGTATGGCAGATAAGAGATAAAGATAGAAGAGGTAAGGTATGGAATGAACAAATAAGACCCGCTATGTTTGAGATGAAGAGAGCAATTGACGCTTTAGTTGTTCTAGCAGGTAAGGTTTCAATGTATAATGCAAAAATGAACCCGCAATGTTCAAAATGTAAAGCAGCAATGAGGAAATATAACTACTCCGTCAAAGAGATAGAACGTATGCGAAACGACTATGCTGACTTAAAGAAAGAAGCAGAGAAACCAGCAGAAGATAAAATGAACATGTTAGCATTTCTGAACAAAAACTATCCAACAGCAGAAGATTTCCTTCTATCTGACGTCAAGAAGAAGTATAAAGAAACCTTCGGCATTGTTAAAACATTCGATGTACTGACAGAAGAAATAGAAGCTACGAAATTGTTTAGGATTTCAAATATACATCGTACAATTCATGTAAAACGCTTGTGAAAAAAGAGGTGAAAAAAGAGGTGAGAAAACAGGTGAAATCTCACCTCTTCACCTATAATATATTTTTGGTCATTTACACTCATTTACGAAGAAGTTATGACAAAGCATTTACGAAGAAGTTATGACAAAGCATTTACGAAGAAGTCATGACAAAGTCAAGAGGTGAAAAAAGAGGTGAGAAAACAGGTGACATCTCACCTCTTCACCTAAATTATATTTTAGGTCAAAGCTTCCACGAGAGAAAAGATTCCTCATTCGCTAAGGATTCCAAAAATGAAAAAATCATTGATTTCGGCTGAGAAAAAACAGCAAAACCCTTCTTCCACGGGAACAAAGAAATAAAGAAGAAATAAAGAAGAAATAAAGTAAATTTTTTATTTATTCCCGTGGAAGATAGAGCACTTTTATGACACTTTTTATTCACGACAAACAAGACAAATAAAGAAAATAAGAAAATACGGCGCTGTCGCGGTTCGAACCACAGACCCTGACCCCTCCATAACACCACCTTAGACCACTGTGCTACGTAGCCTGTCGACATAAGATTTTATAAATTGCATATTTGACGTAAATTTATTTCCATCTGGCTTCCCACCGCATAAGATATTCATACGTGTTTGTAAGACATTCATTAAACTTCTTTTCTATTGCATCTAATCTTGCGTTATTTTTTTCAATAACTTGTCTGTATTCTTCATCATCTCCAGCAGTGTTTGGGTCTTCACGTTTAAAATATTCATTGTTAACCAATTTTTTATCTACAAATTTTATTAGTGTTTGATTCACTTCGTTATGATAACGGTCATATTCTTTCAATACGTAAGTGAAGACAAAATGCGTCGTACCTTCAATCTTAAAGCTTAAAGAACTTTCAACACAGTTTTGAGGGTCTGTCAGTGCGTCAATGAGATAGTATTCGAAGTCAGTCAATAATCTTTTTAAAGTCATTTCATACAGGATAAAATTTAATGTTGTGAAGAAATAGTGTTTATCTCAGAAAAAATAAAGTTAGTTTTTATTTTATTTATTTTTTTATCCTGTATGTAAGAACAGTAATGTCAACATTAGAGAACACAACAACTGCTATCGTTCATGAAGCCATAAATGAAGAATACGAATACATACAATATAACAAACAATTGAGACTCATTCGTTCAGTCAAAGATGATATGTATCAAATGCAAAGTATAATGAACGCTCTTCGTTCTACAAAGCAAGCATATCATTGGTTTGAAAACCAACAGGCAAAAGAACTTTTAGAAGAATTTCCTCATATGATTGCTTCCCTCGAAAACCGAGGGAAGAGATTCCGTACGAAAATCGCAAGAATTTGGCTCCTGGTTTGAAAGGTTATTATGTTCATAGACTTTTAGTAAATGCTGTAGCAATGTGGGCTTCACCTCGTTATGCTTGTTATATTTTCATGATGTTAGATGAACTATATAAAGCAGAACGTGGAGAGATGGAAAAGAAACTTCAAGCAAAAGATGAAGTCATTGAATCCAAAGACAAAAGCATACAGAAAAGAATACCACGTTCAGTACCAAAAGGAAAGGAAAAGAGTTATAAGTATATGATTTATACTGAAGAGTTGGAGAATGAAGAAGACAGAGATATGGTTATGTTGCATTTAGTCAGAAGAAACAACAAAAGCTTTTACGACCTTGCTAAAATATATAAATCTGACAGAAACTGGTTCTATCGTGAAAACTTACCGATTTCAATGACACCGAATGAGCAAATAAAAGAAATTGTCAAAAATACTCTTCCTCAAACACACTATGACATCAAAGGTTGCACAATACTTACCTTCAAAGAAGACTTAACATTACTGAAGGAAAAAATAACAGAATATTTCGATAACTTCAAAGAGGAAGAATGAAGTCACGACAACATTAACGAAGAAGTCACGACAACATTAACGAAGAGAGAATGAGGTGAGAAAACAGACCCAAAGGGTCAGAGCCGCAAAGCGGCTAGGTGATATCTCACCTCTTCACCAAAAATATATTTTTGGTTAAATAGCTTCAGGGTCAATTTCTTCAACCATTTCACTTCCTTCGTCAATGTCAATTGAAGCTTCTTCAACCTTTGGTAAGAACTTTTGTATAACATCTTTGTTCGTTATTGTCTTCAGAGATGAAGGATAATATTTCACAGATGTTTCACCCTTCTTATATTCTTTCTGTTCGGAAAGATTCATAGCAATACTGAAGAAGTCAATGTTGGAGTTCTTTATGACAGTATAGTGTGTATCTTTGACATTCACGAAGAAACCCTTTTGTTTCAAAACTACTGCTAACTCTTGTGAAGTATAACGTTTGCGGTCAATGACGATAGCTAATGGTCTGACATACTGACCAAACTTAGATTCTTTCACAAACTTCTTGTTAAAGATAACATTAACGTTTGAAGCATTATTGAACTCATTCTTGATGGCAGTAGCGAGAGCATTGTATGAAAAGAACTTGCAATCTTGCATGTGTTTCATTAAAATAAAAATATTAAATTATTTTGAAAAATAACTTAAAAAAAATCTAATCTAATTTTTTCAAAAAATATTTTTTTATTTCCTACTAAAGATGTATCGGAAGTTGTCTAAGTTAGAACACTCGGAAATAAAACAACTTCTTACAGAAGCTAATATAGATGTTGCAAAGCATTACGCAACAAACAAAAAAGCACTCGCTGACTTCATTAAAGACTATAATGGTGCAATAAGTTATGATAGAATTCATGAGTTCATAAAGCCGCAACGCGGCGAGGACGAAGTCCATGCAAGAGCATTTCCTTTAAATGACATTGCTATTGACTTATATCATAGACGTTCAGTACCTCATGAAGTAAGAAGAGAGATGTTTGACATAACAAATGCAAACGTTGGTGAAACAAGAAGAGCTGTACCTCATGAAGTAAGAAGAGAGATGTTTGACATAACAAATGCAAACGTTGGTGAAACACGAAAGAGAGATGACACAAGCTGAAACAACAGAGAAGAGAGATGTTTAAAAGTGCTATAGAACAAGTTCGCAAAGCTAACGATGTCATTCGTTCCATTGACGACAAACCAAAAGAAGGTGAGAGATGGTTAAAGAAAGATGAAGAGAATAGGAAGAGAAATGTGAAGTCAGGCAATAGACTCATTGACTTTAACATCGAAGCTTTAGATGAACCAAACAGAGACTACTTACACAAACATTTCGGTAAGGTTTTCATGAGACTCTTAGAGAAAATTAAAATAAACTCGCAACAAGATGGATGGTATGTTATAAACTTGGTGGAAAGTATGAATGTTCTACGTTAAACCTCAATAATATTGGAACATTACTACATCAGCTCTTGAAGGAGAACTTTAATATCAGAGATAGAAGCAAATGCTGCAGGTATTGTTGAAATGCACTATGACTTCTTCTTGACAACATAAAGAATCTTACCGAAATAAAGATGTATGATTTAACAGAATATGAAGGCTTAACGATGTCAGATGTAAAGAAAGGCAAACCAAAAAAGAGACCATATAGAGATGAAAGCACACTGACAAATGACCAGAAAGCCATTTTGGAAGCTCTTAAGCAAACAGGAAACCCAGCACTTATAGAAAGCTTTTGGAAAGATAATGGTGAAAAGAAGTTTTATAAGAAGAGAAGCGGGCAGTTCTGGAAGTATCTTTGCACATTACCTATAATCTTGAACGCTACCAAATCTTCAATGAACTGAACAAAAGAACTGCAACACTTATGACAGAGGACAATTGTTTCGTTTATGCTTGCATTCAGGCTGGAGTAAATGAAGAAACTATTGACCACATGAGAGAAGTCATTCGTGTTAGAGACTTTCCTCAAAGTAAAGTACAAGAAATTTCTGACGCAACAGGTATAGCATTTAATGTTACCATTGGTTATTTCAATGACTCAAGACATAATGAAATAAAGAGATATATACCAAAAGAATGCGAAACTGTTAGAACTATTGACTTACTTCTTGTTGAAGACCACTACATGCTAAATGAAAGATTACCAATGACAACATACTTCATTCGAAACTATATAAGAAATCTTGAAGGAGTGTGGTGGAATGAACATTGAGAAACAGATGAAGATTTATACAAAGAGAGAAGATAAATATGTAGTTCGTTATGATAGAACAACACCGCTATGGGATGTTATGAAAACATTGTGGGAGTGCAAATATTTCGAACCTATTTCTTATGGAGAACTTTTCACATATACTACTGACTTATATAAACAGAACCTTGCACCATTTAAAGATTTGACATATGCTCCAAAGTATTGTGTACAACTGAAGAAGAAAGCAGAGTCAAAAGAAGTAAATAAAGCTAAATGTAAATTCATTCCTGAGCACGTTTTCTTTGCTGACTTTGAGTGTAGTACGACGGCTTTCATAAAGCTTTTAACATCTGTTATGACAGTGAAGATGGTTCAGTGAGTGAAAGCATTTGGGGTCAAAACTGTGCAACAGAATTTTTGGAAAGACTTCCTGACAAGAGTTTAATATATTTTCCACAACCTCAGTTATGACATAAACTTCATCTTAAGACACATGACAGAAGTGAAAGGAACTCCCATCATTAAAGGTTCACGAACAATGCAAATAACTGGTTTATATAAAGGACGGGCAATTATTATAAAAGACTCTTACAGTGTTATAAATAAGAAGCTTAAACTATTTCCTGCTATGTTTAACTTACAAACAGGACCGAAAGAAGTATTTCCATATAACTACTACAGCAGTGTTTTGTTAGCAAATGACAACAGAACTGGTGTCATTTCTGAAGCATGTAAGTTTATCCATGATGCAGATACATTCATGAAAAACATAGATTCCATCAAAGGTTGCAGAATAGATGAAAACCACTTCGACTTAGAAAAATATAGCACGTTTTACTGCAAACAAGATGTAAGAATTTTAAGAGAAGGTTTTGTAAAGTTCCGCAATGACTTATTGAAAGAGTTTGATTTAAACGTTTATGACTACGTTAGTATTTGTTCTATTGCTAACAAATTGTTTGAGAACAGAGTATACTTCCCGAATGGAAATCTTTATGACCTCTCAAATAAACCAAGAGAATTTATTTCGAGATGCATTCAAGGTGGAAGATGTATGTTGTCAGATAACATGAAACAAAAGAGCAAAAGAAACTCATTGCTGACTTCGACACTGTTTCATTATATCCTTCAGCTTATAGCAAGACTTTATACTTTAGAAGGAATTCCAAAAAAATTGAAGGAAGAAATGTTAAGCACAGAGTATCTCATGAGACATTTATTCGATGATGACCAAAAGGAACCATTGGTGAAAGTTTATGTCTGGCTTCTTTGTTCTCATTAAGATAACAGAGATTGGTATACCCAGACACTTTCATTTAATAGTTTGCGACCCTGAACTAAATCCAGAACTTAACGTTCAAGAAGTTCAAACACTTGCTGTCTCATGTATGTTGACCATATAACATTACAAGACCTCATGAAATATCAGGTGTCAAATGTGAAGTGTTGCAAGGATACTATTACGATGGAAACAGAGATATGAGAATAAGAGATGAAGTAAAGAAGTTGTTTGAGTTAAGGTTAAAGTATAAGAAAGAAGGAAACCCCTTACAAGAAATTATAAAACTCATTCTGAACAGCATTTATGGCAAAACTATTCTATCTCCTATGAGTCAAAAATAACCATAGTAAATGACAAAGATGCTATAAGATATGCCATCAGAAACTACAAACCATATAGTGAAGTTCGAAGGTTTGGATGGTTCAGAAAAACTATTTTCAAGCTAACGAAAGCATTTGCAGACACTTTAATTCTGTCCACTTGGTGTTAATATTCTATCAATGTCAAAACGTATTATGAATGAAGTATTCTGTACTGCAGAGGACATGGGACTCAAATCTTTTACCAGGATACCGACAGTATGCACTTATATAATGAAGACATCCCAAGCTTGCAGCAGAGTTTAAGAAGAGATATGGTCGCGAACTTATAGGAAAGAACCTTGGTTCAATTTCATAGCGACTTTGCAGAAATAACACCTGGAAAACAAAGTTTAGCTTATAAAAGTATTTCTGTGGAAAGAAGACCATACATAGACTTACTCACTAACGATTTAATGAAGTTGCATTTCACTGCAGAATGAAGGCGTGAAGCAAGATGTTATTGCTTTAACCGCTAATGAAATGTTTCCTGAAGCTATACAATGCTATTACAATGAAGATAAGAACATTCACATACCTGTTGGAACATATGACAAAGACTCTGAGTTCAGTTTAATGAAACTTTACAAAGCACTTTATGATGGTCAAGAGATTGCATTCGACTTATGTAAGTCATGTCAACCTTGCTTTGCTGAAAAGTTCAACTTTTCAATAACGACTAAAACAAGCTTTATTCGTTAAGTTGAAGTTCTGAGTCATGGGCTTCGCCCTTGCCGCTAGCGGCTTATTTTTGTCAGCAATGAGTCATGAATGAGGTCATGGCTTCGCCCTTGCCGCTAGCGGCTTATTTTGTCAGCAATGAGGTCATTCGTGATAAAAATAAAGCTAGCGTAGATTTTACAATACTGCGATGGTAGAGTTTAAGAGTTGTGCTTCAATGTAGAGCAGTCCTTATGGTCTGGAGGCAGAACACTGGACATTTATGGTCATGAGTGGAGAACATGTCTATCCAAAACTCACGATTGAAGCCAGTTAATTTATAGTATTTAGGGTTAGGAAGTGGTGAAGTTCTTGTATGACCAATGAACTCATTTTCAACGCCTTTGGCTATATTAGAGTAAAGTATTGCTTGCTTTCTATCCAAATGCAGGTGTTACAATCTTTGAAAATTCATTTTTCCTCGGAAGCATTGCATCATAATTGAAAACATTCTTAAATCATCACTTGGTTCGGAGATTTGAATCTTATACGTAATGGATTTTCTTTCTTTTTAGCGACTTCATTGAATGGTGAGAATACAATGAATTGACAGTCATGAGTTCCATCTTCATTTTCATTAAATTCATAATGAAAGTCTATAAGTTTGTGGCTGACTACCTTCTTTTTCAGTTGTGCAAGAAACTCACGTAAAGGCTGTAAAGTTTGTACTTCAATGTTGAACTTTTTCTCGAACATCTCATTAAATGAAATCATACATTGCAACAATGTTGTATCGTCTTTAAAGTATTTGTATATGTGAATGTTTTGGCGCTTAAAGACTGTTCGTCATTTTCTATCTCGACTTGAAGTATAAAGTCAACCTTTCTGAAAGCACGTGTTTATATACATAGATGTTATGCCAATGTACTTCTCTTCATTTATGTTCACAATCCAGTCTGTTGGAAACTTAAACGTTACTCTGTTCCCCTTTATTTTGACGTCAGGGTTTTCACTACTGAACGCAACAGATAAAGGTATTTGTCTATACATTTAGTTTGGATAAAATAACCATTTACTCTTTCTTTGCTTCAGCTTCTTTAGCTTTTGTTCTTCCTTTGCTTTTGCTTCTTCTCTAGCTTTCTTTGCCAGCAAACGTGGGTTCTTTTGTCTTCCAGCAGCTAATGCAGCAAGTTGTTTTTCACTAAGTTTTCTCTTTGGTCTCTCTGGCTTTTGTTCTTGTTTTTGTTCCTTCAGTTCGGATAAAATTTGCTCACGAATTTCTTTCTTCAATGCTTCAACATCTATGACACCTTGGGTCTTGTCCGTAGGATTTGACTGAGTCATTTGACTGTAGATAAAAAACTAAATTAAAACTTTAACCGATGTAAAATGAGCTTGTCAAAATCAGAGCGAGAGTCTATTATATTAAATGACGCCAGAGGAATACAACATCCTTTCTATTATGTAAGTCAGAGTAAAGATGGTAAAATATACGTAAGAAAAAGAAAGGTACCATTAGCGAATGCAGAGAGCGACAACATTAAGGTGCATGGCAAGGGCGAAGCCCACGAAGCCCATGTTAAGCCTTCTATTCAAACTGAAAAGTCAATAGAACCAGAAGAAAAGAAGCCAGATGTTCTTTCAATAACGAACCAAGAGCTTATTGCAAAGTTCGTGAATTTCATTGAAAAACAAACCGAGTCAAAGAACCCTGACCCGCCAGTGAAAGAAGTTGAGACAAAAGAGAATGTACAGTTCATTGAAAATCTCAAGAAACAACTTCCACCACGAATGCCAAGAAGAAGAGTGAGAATAATGAAGTAATAGATATTTTTATCTGAAGTAAATACATGCAGAACGAACAGCTAAACGAATTTACTCCAGCAGAGCATATTCATCAGATTCGCTCATATTTCGATATCATAGACAATGCAGTTCAAATTGGTGACACTAATAGAAAATATTCTGACGCAAAGATTCCATCACAACCTGGAACTGCTAAAGATAACACATGGGTAACATTCAATCTCTCACCTCCTGGTGAAAATATGTGGACCTTTACAATACATTCATTACGTATAAAATGGAAGGTCAATTTATTGTAGATAAAAGAAATTGGTTCAGGTTCCAATAAAACAAACCCACCAGGATTTTGGATTGGTTTCGATGACGCTTTCTATGCAGTTGCTGGATATCAAATCCTTGCAAATGGTCGTATCGTATATTCTCAAGACAACGCAAGAGAAGAAGCATATATAACTTCAAACTCACAACTACCGAACAAATAAAGAAAGTAGATGTTTTCTCAAAGACTCGACATGAAGATGTATGGAGTCATTCGGGAACATGCAGAACAGGACAAATTGTTAGTGGTCCAATTACAGCAGGAAAATCATTTGATTTTAAGCTTCGTTTAAGAATTCCTGTTAGAAGATTCCTTCCATTAGAAGCTATAAGATTTATTCCTGCATTTGCTGGTAACATTCAGCTTAAAGTAAAGTTCAGTAGCGACGCCTTACAATGCACATCTATATCTGTAAATGATATCATTGCTTTCAATCCAACTCTTAAAGTTGCATTTGCTTCAGATTCAAATCCACCGACAAATAAATTTGTTTCCATGGAATGAACCATTCACTATGATAACGAAGGCAGTAGAAGCTAGTGGAACAGTTACTATTACAACTGTAAACCAGCAACTATTTCGAACAAAGATGGATTTTAATGAATGTTTTATTCATCCAAGTCATTCTCTTTAGACCCTAACATTTATACAGAACTTGTAGAAACATTATACAAACGAGGCTTTATGTTTTCCTGTTAAAGTTATGGATTGGATTCCTATGGACGGTTCATTCTCAAAGAATACAGATAGTTCAAGTGCAACATTTACAGCAGCTTATACGCCTATTAATGTTAAAAGTATTTGGGCACTATTTAGAAGAAAGACAACTATTATGTTAATTTTGAGAACCCTAAGTTTAAATATCTTCAGCTTTCCATGGAGCTTATGGAAATATGCCTGCAGAACCTGAAAAATCATATGGACCTGTATTTTATGAAATGGTTGCGAACGCCTGCAATACAAACAATGATATTATAGGATTTAATGAAGATGTTATGAGGTCATTGATGGATGATGGTGTGTGGAACATAAATGGGATAGCTATGACAACACACATTTCTTATGTGGTTTTCCAACAGAAGTGGACTTTTGCTTCCAGCAAGGTCAAACATCTACTGCTCCAATAACATACAAATTGTCTGTTAAAGGACCTATTGAACTAGCAACTGAAAACGTACCAAAGCCACTTATTGGATTTATGAGGGATTGTTGCTTTGCAATACAAGTAAGACAGTCAGGCATACCAATAATAAGACTTGACGACTATAACTTAGCAACTGACGACAGTGAAGAATAAAGGATGAACGTTTATTTTTAAAGCTTATAAATGAGTTCTTCATCAAGCTCTCGTGAACCTTCACCATCTATGAAACAAACTTTACCAAACGATTATGGAGCACCTATTGAATATTTCTTACGAGCTGCACAATGGCAAAGAGCAGTCTCACCAAGGTTAGGTGTTCCACCAGCTCCTGTCAAAAATAGCATTTGGTCAAGTCCTTATATAAAATATGGTCTCCCACTAGGTTTGCTAGCTACAGCAGGAGCAGTTATGATGTTGAAAAGAAATAAAGCAAATGTTATAAATAATACTGAAGTAGCTGAATTTGAACAAACTCCGACACCATCACAAGCAAAACCTTCAATGACTCCTGAACCTATGGAAGTACAAACTCCTGTTCAAAAGTCAACTCCTAAACCGACTCCAACATTTAAACCAGAACCTACTCCTCAAATAAATCGTAAAACTCCTGCGTTTCCTTACTGAAAAAATAACGTTATTTTATTTTTATTGAACATTTTTATTTGATTGAAATGACGACTAAAGTCACTGAAGCAATGAAACAAAAGTTTTTGGTAGAATACATTAAATCAGGAACTATTCCAGAAGGTTTTTACGTTCATACTATGAAGGATGGTAGAGTTCAGTTTAGAAAGATAAAGCAACCATTAGATAGAGAAGGTATATTAAGGAAGATTAAACTTCATGAGGACAACATTGCTGAACTTAAGAAGAAGTTAGAAGAGTTGGAGAAAGGAAGAGAGTTATAAAGCAATGAATTCAACGGGTGAGAAAACAGGTGAGAAAACGGGTGAGATTTCACCACTTCACCTAAATTTATTTTTGTGCTATGTTTTCATACGTGTGAGGGTGGTGATATCATTTATTTTTAAGTTTATTTTTTATTTTATTTTTATTTTATTTTTATATAAATGACGAAAACTATTGAGATAACAAACTACAACGGTCATGAGTTCAAGAATTTGTTCTTCGTTCCTCGTGAAAATACATTCTATCAGATACGAGGGAGAAAGGGTAAAGTTAGTTTGAGCGTTTACGACAACAAACATAATGGGAGATATATAAAAGCAATAGATACAAATGGTAAACGTGTTTCATTAGCTTTGTCAAAACTTACAGGTATAAACTATGACAGTGATTTTGACCTATATGAAGAAGAAAGTGAGTCAGAAGATTATGAGCTGTTATGTGAAGCACAGCAATGGGAAGCGCTGCAATACTTTTGTAAATGAGAACATTAGTGGGAACGTTAGTGAGAACGTTTATTTTTTCATTAGTGAAGTCGTTAGCGAAAATGTTGGTGAGGTGAAGTGGTTGGCGGCTTTGTAAATATTTAAGGTTAAGTGAGTGTTGTCGTTTTGTGTTGTAAAATATACGTTACTGGTTTTGTAAATATTTAAGGTTATATTGGGTAAGGTGGAACGCAGTGCCACAGTACCCAAGATAACCATACTAACTATATTAGAGAAGAAACACTTCAGAAACAAAGAGAAAGAGATAGAATACATTTCGAAGAAATTACAATCTTACGATTGGAAGACTTACCCTCATAGGTGTCTTCTTATCTTAGACGACTTTGCATCTCATCCTTTGCTTAAGAATAGAGAACAAGATATGTGTCGAATTCTTAAGAAACTTAGGCACTTTAACATTTCAGTCGTAATATGTGTACAGACAGCCAAGAGTTTAAGTAAGGATGTAAAGAGAATACTTACTGACATTATACTTTTCCCCGGATTGTCCGAAGACGATTTCATGGAACTTATGAAAGAGTCCATGGCAGGTAAGTTTGACAGACATGAACTCTGGGAGAAGTATAAAGTCATACAAGACCCTCATACTTCTTTCAGAATTCATATCTACGCGAACAAAGTTCAAATTGTAAAAAGTTGTTTCGTACCGAAATGGCTAACAAAAAAGTGACAGAAAACCTTAATTTGCGCGGCAATTTTAATTAAAAAAATAAACATTAATTTTTGTGATTGATATTATGCATTTTATTTATATTATATAAGATTTAAATTTAGGGGAAAAATTGGAAAAAAATAAGATTGGAAGTCTTTAGGTAAGAAGGAAAGGGCAAGAGATATATAGTGTACCTATATACCTCTTGCCCTTTCATTCTAAGTAGAAATGGGAGAAACATTGTCCGCATCATAAGTTATGCGGACAAAGTTTCTCCGATTTCTAATGGGAATTGCAGGCTATGAGGCACTGATATATAATCAGTACCTCATAGCCTACAATTCCCCTTATTAGACTTCCAAACTTTGAGTTAATGGCAAGACATTAACTCAAAGTTTGGAAAACTTCTCGTAAGAATCAATCGTCAAAAACCTCGATTGCAGTTATATTCATTGTGTTAAATTTGATTTTTTTTTGAAATTTTTATAAATTAAATTTTATATAACATAAAGCGTTATGAATTAGTATTTCCATATGAATTTTATCTCGAAAATAGTAATTCTGTACAGTTATATTTCGGTTAATTTTGGAAATTTCTAGGAATACTTTAAGATAATATGATTATATATAACTCTGCCTTCATGATTTATTTTAGCTTTCGCGCAAATATCAGTTAACTTAACTCCATTATTTGATTTTGTGATGGCTTCACAAAGCCAATCAATATCAATCTCTTCTGGAGAATGTCTTCTCATCTAGAATATTTTCAATACTTTACATACAAACATTTTTATTTCTAAAAAACTTTTTAATTTTTTCTAGGATATATGAATGAAAATAGTTAGAACAAGATTTTGAAGCTCAAAACATTAAAAATTATTAAAGATTTGTATAATATGATTAAAAATGGGAAATAATATGAGGCAATATAAAGGAATATGAATATTAAATAAATATATCTAAATAGAAAGAATCAGAAAAATCAAATTATTGGCGCCAAAAATGTCACCTTTTTGGCGAGCCATTTCGGTATGAGATATCAAATTGTAAAAAGTCAAGCTTGAAAAATAAAGAGTTCATTTACTCTACTTGTTTGAAGTTGTCAAAATACTCTGTTATTTTTTCCTTTAACAATGGCAAATCTTCTTTGAAGGTAAAAATTGTACAACCTTTAATATCATAGTGTGTTTGAGGTAACGTATCTTGAACTATTTGTTTCACATCTTCATTTGGAGTCATTGAAATCGGTAAGTTTTCGCGATAGAACCAATTTCTGTCAGATTTGTAAATCTTAGCAAGGTCGTAAAAGCTTTTGTTGTTTCTTCTGACTAAATGCAACATAACCATGTCACTGTCTTCCATATCTTCAGTATAAATCATATACTTATAGTTCTTTTCCTTTCCTTTTGGTACCGAACGTGGTATTCTTTTCTGAATGCTTTTGTCTTTTGCTTCAAGCTTGTTTTCCATCTCTTTTCTCATTTCTGTATGTAAATCGTCAAGAAGTTTGTAAATATTCCAAGCATAACGTGGTGAAGCCCACATTGCAACTGCATTTACTAATAGTCTATGTACATACCAACCTCTCAAACCATTTGGCAAATTTTTACGATTTTCATGAGTTTTAGGCGACCCCGAAAAAAGTCGGTCTCGCTGTGCTTCGCTCAAAAGTTCTTGTGTGCTTTGGTTTTTGAACCAATCGTCTGTATGTTTGGTATCTGGAGAAAAACAAGCCGTCAAAATACTTTGCATTTGGTACATATCGTCTTTGACCGAACGAATTAGACACAATTGTTTGTTATATTGTATGCATTCATATTCTTCATTTATAGCTTCATGGACTATAACTGTTGTTGTGTTCTCTGTTGTTGACATATCTGTCTTTATATTCCGGATAAAAAAATATTTTATAAAAAACTAACTTTATTTTTTTAAAGTTTGGTCATCCTTCACTGTATGACAAATATACTATATTTTACTTAAAAATATGCAAGCGGCTCATAGCTCAGTGGTATGGGCTACCTCGTTACAGGCGTCGAAGACCTCAGTTCAAATCCCAATTCGCGCAAGTTTTTTCCTTTTATGCAGTGAAATTTCATGTACATAGGTTACTTTGGTGTTAGACCCTAGTGAAGAAAATAGAACGATAGGAGTTTACATTTGTAAAGTTGGACGATAAAATTTACTGACTGACGTCGGACATTGTCTTGAAACAGTACAAATATTGTTCTGAAGCAGTGCAAGTCTTGTTCTGAAAAAGTACAAGTATTGTTCTGAAAAAGTACAAGTATTGTTCTGAAAAAGTACAAGTATTGTTCTGAAAAAGTACAAGTATTGTTCTGAAACAGAAAATTTTTCTCACAAATTGAGAGCTTTTACGGGAAATTTGTTCTGAAGCAGTGCAAGTCTTGTTCTGAAAAAGTACAAGTATTGTTCTGAAAAAGTACAAGTATTGTTCTGAAAAAGTACAAGTATTGTTCTGAAACAGAAAATTTTTCTCACAAATTGAGAGCTTTTACGGGAAATTTGTTCTGAAGCAGTGCAAGTCTTGTTCTGAAAAAGTACAAGTATTGTTCTGAAAAAGTACAAGTATTGTTCTGAAAAAGTACAAGTATTGTTCTGAAACAGAAAATTTTTCTCACAAATTGAGAGCTTTTACGGGAAATTTGTTCTGAAGCAGTGCAAGTCTTGTTCTGAAAAAGTACAAGTATTGTTCTGAAAAAGTACAAGTATTGTTCTGAAAAAGTACAAGTATTGTTCTGAAACAGAAAATTTTTCTCACAAATTGAGAGCTTTTACGGGAAATTTGTTCTGAAGCAGTGCAAGTCTTGTTCTGAAAAAGTACAAGTATTGTTCTGAAAAAGTACAAGTATTGTTCTGAAAAAGTACAAGTATTGTTCTGAAACAGTACAAGTATTGTTCTGAAAAAGTACAAGTATTGTTCTGAAACAGTACAAGTATTGTTCTGAAAAAGTACAAGGCTAGTTCTGAAACAGAACAATGGACAACATCGAGCCATTAGATGAGGCAATTTACCTTATAGAGATAAATGAAGTTGTTAAGCAATACTTGGGCAAGGACAAAGCCAACAAGTCCCTCGGCTTCTGGTTGTTTGGAAGAGGTGCGCTGAAAATCGAAATTGAAACCGGAATTCCAATTCAAATACCAGAAAACACTCCTGTAGACGACATAAAGGAGATGAAGAAAGAAGCTCTTCTCAAGTTCTTTGCAAAGCGCCCATGGATACAACTTCCAAACAGAGAGAGTCCAATTCCACGAATTATACAAATTCTCAGAGCACTGTTCCACTTCTCGGGTCAGCCGTTCTACATAACCTCAGAAGGCGACATCCAACCAGTTCAGTAAACATCTCATTTTAACTCACTTTTTTAATGTTTTTTGTGAAAGTGTCAAAAATAAATTGTTTTCATGAGTTTTCTACGATGTTAGAAAAAATGTTATTTTCTAATATCTTCACATTCAATACTTTTTCAGCACTTTTCCGTAGTTATATATGAAAGACAATTCGAGATAAAAGTCATAGTACAATGGAATAATATGTTGCATACCATTTGTTGTGAACCAAACTTGAAAGTCAGAGAAACTGTTACTAGGTGGTTCGTAGAATTTAGAAGCAAAGTCATAAAGGTCCTTACCAATACATAGAAAACTATTGTTGCTTGAACTGAAAGTTGCATGACACATAACACTTTGAGGGTCAAACACGTTTCTATAAACCATCAAATCTGCTGGTGGAAGTATAAATTTAAATGGACCATCTGGTGGTAATGGTTCGTTCTGGTTTAGTAACCGAAGAAATTGTGCCCAAGAACGTTTGTCTACTTCCCAAAATAAAAACTCTGTATCTCTTGGAGGGTTAATTTCAATCTTTTGAAATGAAACGGTGGAGTTCATCTTGTCATATTCTAGTTTCAGATAGTATGTTCCATTTAGTAAAGAGTCGTATTTTTCTTGAAATTCCCAATAATATTTGTTCATTTGAGTTTGAAAGTCATCTAGAGTTTTCTCAAGACTTTCGTCTGAACGAACTGTAAAGATTCTCATTTCGTCAAATTTGTCTATTAGACCATCAGAACCTTTATACTGCCCATGAAAATATACTGCGAACATAAATGCGTTAGTTCTATTTGAAAACAAAACTCTTCTAAATCCTATTGCCTTTGCATCTGAAGGACTTTGAAGCCAACGAATTGGATAGTCAAACCTGTATGCTCGGGATGAAATTTCTTCATCTGAAATAGTCCTACCAGCATTTGTAAAGATATAGTCTAACGGTTTTGTATCTGCTACTTTTGTTCTTTGTTTTTCAACCTGAAGCATTTAATATATGTAAAAATATATTGTTTTAAAATGGTATGCCATATAGCTTCTTGAATTTGTTAAGAAGTATTTGAACGTATTTTCCATCTGTATCTCTAGTGTTTACATAAGCATAGCCCGCCTTAGTAAAATATACTTGTAATTTCCTATAGTTTACGCCGGTATAAAGTAGAAAGAGCCTTGTTCTTCGCTATAGTAGTAAAACTCAAACGTATGCTTGCCATAGTCTGTAATTTCAATTGTTTCATCTTCTAGTTCGTCGACAAATTCGAATACAATATCTCCAAATTTGCCTTTGTTCTTATTGTTTTCAGAACGAGTGACCCAACGTAAGTTTTCAAGTCTATTGTCGTTTCTTATATGGTTTATATGGTCTACAAAAGGTAAATTGTTAGGATTCAGTATAAAATGAGTTGCAATGACAACATGTTTAAGATAGTGTTTTCCATCCATCTTCATAATAGCATATCCGTCATTTCGCTCCCATTCGCTTAAAACTCTTTTTGTCTTTTTGTTTCTGACTTCAAATGACTCACAACAGTGAATTTCATATTTCTCATCTAACAAACAAGTTTCCCAACGGTCTTCTCCAACAAACTCAGCGTACATTTCAAATAAAATAAAAAAAATGTCACTTTTTTAAAAATAATTTTTTTATTTCATGCAATGTTTAACTATTTCACCATCTTCTTTAACACCCCAGTACTTACGCTTGGAGAGGACATGAACTTCGGTGAAAATTTTGTCCAATTTGAATTGACCCATCTTTTCACCGACCATTCCCATTTCAATGAGTTTGTTATAGCCTTCTTCGTTCGTCATGAGTGCGTCAATGTTCTCATAGTAAACCTTGACTTTCGATTTGACTTCGGAGAAGAATTTGTTGTACTCGTCAAGGACTGCCTTTGCGAACTGAGGGTAAGACCAATGTTCGACAATAGGTTTTAATGTGGTTACTAAGCCACTTTGACCTTGAGTGAATTCGTACTTCAAAACAAAAGGAGAAAACCTTTCAACAAAGTTGTCGACCTTCTCATAATGTTTACTCTTCATCTCTTGAGGTTTCTTAATGGAATATCCCCATGTCGAATTCATAAGCAATTTGAGTGTCATTGCAAGTTTGGGGTTTGAAGCTTTCCTAATATCATACAGTTGTTGTATGACTTTTCCAACTGTATAGTTCCTTCCCGGGAACTCACCATCTTCGTTTGGAATTCCAGTCGGAATATATTGGACAAACCTCATGTATGCAGCGTTAAGGTCGACATAGTATATCTTTTCATCTGAGTCGAACTTGTCGCAACCAATTGGTCCAGTTTGTGGAAATTCAAGTGAGTCTCTTATCTTCTGAGAAACTTCTCCTGTTATCTCATAAACATCGTCGAAGCAACCTGTTTCATATAAAACCTTCTGACCTAACTCAGATGCTCTCCAATACAATTTGACGTCAATTGGATGTCTCAATGGAAGTTTGTTTATAGCATCTTGAAGTTCTTGCAACCTCATTGGAAGTTCTTCTGGTTCAGGTTGGTATCCGAACATACCAACTCCTTGTGGAACTGTGTACTTCTTTTGTACTAGAACTTTGTCTGGAACAACTTTTGGTCTTGCTAACAATGAAAAGCTTGTTTCGTCTTTTGGTACAAAAGTTTCTGTCAGCTTGTCATCTGGAATTGGTTCCAACAAACCTTTCTCGAAAAGAATGTTTACAGCTCTGACAATGTTGCACTTACTTTTACCAAAGAATGGGTTTGTAAGACTTTCGTTCAATATGAAGTGGTTGTGGACAATTACAATCTTCAACCATGGTAAGTCTTTGTCAACAACATAGTCGTCATGTGAAGAACCTTTAGCTGTAGGTATGTTGACTCGGATATTGACATTTGCCAACGGTGCAATTTTTGCCAATTGACCTCTGAGAATGTACCTTGTCTTCACACATGACTCAAGATACTTCATCTTCTCATCTGTAACAAGACCAGAGTTCCTGAGACATGTAAGAATGCAAGGTTCGTTGACAATTGTTTCAATTGAATTGTAAATTCCATACCTTGTCAAGTCAATATCAGACTTATTTATGAACGGGAAGTATCCAGCATGTTGTCTGACTGCTTGAGGGTTAGGTTGGGACCATTCGAACTTGACACTTGCAATTCCTTCAATTGCATTAAAAATGTCTGAGTCGGAGCCAACCATTTGTTCTCTCTTTGTAGTCTTGAAAGCGTCAAGAAGTTTTGCGGCTGTTTGTTCATTGCCATGTGCATAGTAAATGTGACCATCCAAATCTGTTATGATCAATCTGAGATTGTGTCCTTTCTTATTTCCGTCTTGTATGGCAGCATGTACACCCATGAAGCCTTCTTTGTTCTTTCCTTCGTCAAAGTTTACTGTAAAGGTTCGACCAGATGTAATTTGACTTCTAACTTCACGATACTTTTCATATGCATATCTTGTTCTTTCCATGGGAGCATGTGCGTCTTCACCTTTTCCTTTTTTCCTTCTCAAAGGATGCAATTGTTCGTCATGTTTCCAGTAGAATCTGGCAAAGCCGTCGTGTCCTTCAACTTGAGGTTCACTAACATCGAAAGGCATGTCCATAAGACGTTCTTCTTCTAACCTCTCTAGTCTGTTTGGATAATTGGCACGTGCTGTTTCCAAATCTAATTCGTAGGTAAGACCTGCCAATTTGTCATAGACTTTTATGGGTCTTCCTTTCTTATATTTAAACTTCTTCGAAACTCTCCAACCATATCTTTGCAACTCTGCTTTTATTCTAGCAGACTTTCTGTCCATTCTATATGGGGGCATTTTTATAAAAATAAAAAAATATTTTTTTCTTTACTTTACATAACCGCCTGCTGCCATAAGTCTTTGACGCCAACCCATACCAGCTAATGAAGGTTGACTTGGTTTAGTTTGGAAACTAAACTTTGGTTTTGGTTTATCTTCAGTTTTTTGTTTTTCTTCTTCTATCAGTTTTTCGTCACTTTTCGGTTCCTCTGACTTTACTTCACTTGCAGGAACAGTTGTGTCGTCAACATCTTCATAAATATCATATGCCATTTGTTTTTGTTTTCCTTTCAACTTTTTGTGTTTGCTGTAAAGTTTAGAATATTTCGACTCTAAGTCAATGAGATGTTCTATAATGAACTGTTGGTCAGTGAAGTAAACTTTTCCATCTGTTGTCTCGAAAGCTCCTTCAGACTTCAATATTTTATTTGTGAGAGTCTGTTTCTTTTTTGAGATACTAGCCGTTCCATTTCTATGAAAAGTGACTTTATAGTTAGGGTTTGTATTTCCAGACCTGGCACTTTCTATTATTGAATTTTTCTCTTCATCTGTAAGTTCTTTGACAGGTTTTGACAATGGTTCTGAACTTTTTGTTTGTGGTGTCAAATCTACCGTTTCAACTTCTTCGGTCATTTCATCTCAGTAAAAAATTTTAGTTTGGTTTGTTTTCAACTGGTTGTTGTTGTGGAGGTGGGATGGTTCCTTTAATAATATCATTCAGTTTCACATGCTGAGCCTGACTATATGGTATCGGTTTAAATGCTGGAAGCCGACAAATCCATCTTGAACTCATTTGTCTCAATGCTGCATTGTTCATTTCATCCTAGTTAAAAACTTTACATTCTCCACGTTTGAGGCGGTTGAGGTTGGTTATTGTTTACCCACTGTTGTGCATGGTTATATCCTCTGTTAAAGAATCTTTCACCTTGGTCCATATAGTGTCCTGCTTGGTTATAGTAGTCATTTGCTTTGTTATAATAGTTTCCTGCTTGTCTTCCTACATTGTCCATCCATCCTTGAACTTTTCCTCTTGTTTCAGGATTTGGAATAAGATTTGTTGCATCTCGTGCTACATCCCAACCTTTCTGTACAGTTTGTATAATAGGCTGAGCTTTGTCTTTCAGTATACCTAATGTACTCAAAATCTTCCTTCCAATTCCAAATGCACCTCTGGCTATTGTTCCCACTGCGGGTAAAAATCTAGATGCGACTCCTGCTAATGCGCCAAATAAACCCATTTCTTATAGGGTAAAAAATGACGAATCCGAACAAGGACCCCTATGTTTCTAAAGCGACAAAGAAAGCACTCATGATAAAAATCTTTAGTTCAACACCAAATGCTTGGTTTATGGATATCTTGGAAAACATTCCGAGAGTTAGAACAGATGGACCTCCATACTGGTTAATATTTGTTGGTCAAAACACAAGATACTGTGAAGCCATACCATTATGGTCCAAAAATATTTTAGATGTGAAAACTGCTTTGACAATATTCGTTGACAAATACCATCCAACAAAACTGACATCTGACTGTGAAAGTTCTTTCAAATCAGATGATGTAAAAAACTATCTGCGTTCAAAAAATGTAAACCAATATTTCATTGTCGACCAAAACCATTCTGCTCTTGGTGTCATTGACGGTTGTATAAAAATGTTAAGAGACTTAAACCAACCACATGGTGGTGAAGCAAATGAAATGTCATATGACGACAAATATAGACACTTCTCCCAGGCAAAGATGAGACAAGTTTTAAATATTTACAATAACCGTAAACAAAAAGGTTTGGGAAACCACTCCCCCGAAGAAATGAAAAACAACCCTGACTTAGAGAAAGACTATATATTTAATAATTTAGTCAAAAGAGACAAACAATAAAGAATGCCGGGCTTCAAACTTCAGAAAGGTGACAAAGTAAAAATAGAAATACCTAAACGCGACCCATATGAAAATACTATTGACTATGACAACAATGGGAACTCGACAGGTACTCACATTCGTGTTCGTAAAAATAGAAGAAAGTATACAAGAGAATATTATGAAGTTTTAGGCAAACATGGCAAAATGTACACACTGCAAGCAGAAGATAAAACTACTATTGTCAGACCTCGTTTCAAACTTGTCAGAGTTCAAGGTGGTATACTTTCAAAGACAGTTCCTAACAAATATAAGACAACTCCTGACGAATATGCTAAAGAAGTTGAAAATGACGACTAAGCAATTCTATACCATGCGTCAACTGTCATGTAAGGTGGCATGTATTCTTTACTTTGTCCCGTTGTTTGCGTATATCCTGAAACGAAATGTGTATGGTTTCCTTCTCCCTGCGTGTTATTCCAGTAACAATTTATAGCAAACTTAACGTCCTTTTTAACATCATATCCTTTACCTTTTGTCATTCCTGACCAATCCCAATATCTATGACTATGCCAACCTGCTTGAGATGTACTTAAATCTATGTAATGACTGTGTGCAGGTAAATTTTCACCTGAAATCGTTTTACTTCCACCTGTTTCCTTTGAAGAGTTTGCACAATACAAAAACCTGTCGACTATTTGTTCCCATGCACCAACACCAAACATTACTTGAGGACCTCTTGCATCCATAGATGTATAAATAGAACCTACTGGGTTCATTAAATCAAACATATGAGATATTATAGGATTGTCTCTTTTGAACTTAAAATATAGTGCAACTATTTCTGGTTTCTTCTGGTTTGTGTCAGAATATTTTTTATAATATAATCTTATGTTTTCAGGGTAAGTAAAGTCTTGACTATAATATTTATTTCTGTCATCTGTATAATAATATACTATTCTCGTTTTTTCTATTGCATTATATCTTTTATATCTATAATAATCTAAATATAATGTTAGCTTTTGTTCATCTACATGTGGTGTTCTGTCGTCATCTCCATAGTCATAATAATGTGGTGCCGGAGCTGGGTCAGGTAATATCATATCCACCATTTCATAAACTCTTAAATATTTCTTTTGTTCGTCTCCATATAAGTTTAAGTAGCAGTTGTTGTCTAATGGAACTTTAACTTGTGTACCATCATTCTTTTTATAGCTTACATACATTTCATTGTTATTTTTCGGAATGAGTTTATACCGTGTACCATTTTCTAAGGAATGTACCAACTGCCATCTAAAATATTTATTTTCTTCATTGACAGAAAAGTCACCAACAATAGTTTCAATATTTTTTGTTCCTATCAAACTTTGGTATATTTCATTGACATATGTTTTATCTGCTTTATTTTCAAGGCTAACGTTTAAGTCTGTTATTTCAGAAGATGTATGTGTATGTCCAACGTCACTTTTCCTGTTTAAAGTTAGTTGTAAGTTTGTGATATTTGCAATGGTATGTGTATGTCCAACGTCACTTTTCCTGTTTAAGGTTTCTTGTAAGTTTGTAATATTTGCAATGGTATGTGTATGTCCAACGTCACTTTTCTTGTTTAAGGTTTCTTGTAAGTTTGTAATATCAGATATAGAATGTGTATGAGTCTTATTTGCTTTTGTCTCTAATATTTCCTTAAGACTTGGTATTTGGTTAATATATTATATTATAATTTATAACAAATTTCCTCAAACTATCTGTATGTCATTCAATTCCCGGCCACTACATTCAATGATGGACCATTTCCTTCAAATTTTGAAATACCTTATTCAATTTGTTGTATGGAGCCCGTGATATTCAACACTATGGAGCTCCTCCAGTTTGGTATCCAAGAAGAGATAAAAGCTAGCATGGGCTACTCTCAAAAATGCAGGAAAGAATACTCCACGATCGAATACAAATGTAAGTATCCACAATGTCAAGCTAAATTCAAAGTCCGGATAATAGATCAAGATAAATATGAACTACTAATCCACTCTGACTCTCATGATCATTCTGCACCTCCGAAATCAACAAAAACAATATCCTCATTATTTGTCAGAAATTATCTTAAACATTACTTTGAAAACAATATGAATCATGCTACAGCTCAACTTAAGTGTTTCCAAGACTTAAATATTTCATATACAGACGAGGAGTTACTTTCAATATTTGCACAAGGTCCAGATGCATTACGTAAATTTGCTCAAAGAGCTGAAATTGTTTCCAAACGCTTTAGTTCGGATGAAAAAGTTTCTTTAGCTATCTTTGTCGAATCTGTTCAAGAAAGTTGTCCAGAAGATTTAATTGAATTTATCTCTGAGCCGGGAAAACTAGTTTTTTTATATGCACCTTTCGAAGCGAAGGCCCTTGGTCACCAAATTTCTACGTTTCACATCGATTCAACGTATAAACTTCTAAGGGCCAACATTCCATTATATGCACTCACAGGAAAAACAGAACATACTATTGTTTTTCCTTTTTTGTATTTCTTTATTTCTCCTGACACAAGCGAAAATATTCAATATTGTGTTTGTCGTTATTTTCAATATATTAATAGAGAACCCGAGATGATAAGTATGGACTGCGCCCCACAAATAGCCGAGGCAATTGAGCGAGGTATTCCAAACTGTCATATTCTTTGGTGTGGCGTGCATGTCCTTCGCGCCATATTAAGAAAAGCGGATAAGTTTAAATCACGAGACAATTTTGAAGAATTTTATAATCTAATGAAATTATTAGTATTCGATACTAAAGAAGAATCTCCCGAGGAAGAACAGAACCAAGAAGAAGAAAATCCTAGAGAGGAACCAGCTCAATCTCACTTACTTCAAGCAGAAGAAATTGAAGAAGAGGAACAATATGAAGAAGAATTCATCGAAAATGAATTTCAACCTTCTCAAATCTTTTTACCACGAGAATCTTCTGATGATCCAAACGATTCTGAATTTATTCCAGAAGAAGAAACGTTTGAAACAAGTGAAGAAGTTCCAGAGCACCTCACTCAAGAAGAAGCTGCAGACATAGATGCAGTTTATGATCGAATTCTTGAAATTCTTTCCACTGAACCGAAAGCCCAAAAGTACTTCGATAGGCAATGGAGGCATCATTTAGATCGTTGGAATAAGCGCTATCGCAACGGAGGTGACGCGACTAATAACGTCAGTGAGTCACATTTCAAAGTTCTCAAGCATTCTTATTTCCCAGAGAGAAGGAATATTCGATTAGACGATTTTGTTGTTGAATTATACACAACGGTTGTTCCAGCATTATTGATTAAATTTAAAGTTCAATTAATCAATAGTGATAAAGTTGTTCGTATATTACGAAAAGCTAATGACCATGAACAAATATTGGAAAACAAAAAAGTCGAATGTTTGAAAATGCTTGAAGCAATATATTCAAGTTTGCAACAAGGATCAATAGATTCAAATCTTGTTTATTGTACTTTAAAGGTACTTTTAAAAAAGAAACAATTAATGTAAAAGATTCAAATAATTTTTTATTATTATTTTATTAATTTTTTAAAATAAGGTTAATAAAAAAGTGACACTGGATAGTTTGTCCCACACTCTTTGGAAGAATTGCTTCATAATCCACATAATATGCTTTTGGATTACTTTTATCTTTTTCTTTGTAAATTCCCAGAAATTTTGCTGCCTTAATAACTGCATTGTAACTGATTTGAAATTGTTTTGGATTCATATTGAGAGTCCAATACAATTTTTGAACCCCACATTTGTAATTTTCATAAGAATTCTGAACCTTCAAAATTAATTCTGGAGTTAATTCCTCTTGTAGAGGACCACTTTTAATTTTTAGTGTACCACCGATTTCTTTGAATGCTTTTTTGAGAGTATTTCTTGAAATTTGTTTGAAAATTGTAACATTTTGATAAGAATATGGAACTTTTTTCAAAACTGTTGCGTAAGTTAACTCACCACTTTCAAGTTTTTCATACATATATCTTACCCATTCATTTGGAATACGAGGTCTCGAGTTTTCGTTCATTTTTTTTACTTTACAAAACTGTTTATTTTTCAGAATTTTTAAATTTGAAAAAATCCATTCTATATCTGATAAATAATATATTATTTTTCAATCAAAATATTTTGATTATCATCTCAAAAGTGTTCTCAAAACCTAGTTTTTCTTATTTTGGATAATCTTAATATTTATATTATTATAAACTAATTGAACACCATATGTTTTTGTATACTTTTACAAAAAAAAATTGATAGATTTGTGATACTTCCCCCGATGATAGAATTGAATAGCTTACATTTTGACAGAACTTAATATGGGACAATAATGGAAGTACTAATGTGATTTGAAGTGATAGAATATATTACCATCTTACTAAAACATATACTTTATTGTTACATTCACAAAATATTAATCAGAACACTAGGAAAAGTGGATTTTCGAAAAAAGACGATAACGATTATTTGCAAATCGCCTCTCAATTTTGAGAGACTTTCAATTTTTACAGTGGACCCTTAAAAGAACTTACTTTTTACATAAAATGATGCTCTTTGGGTGATTATTGACAGTGTCGCATCTCCAAATTGATATGTAGAGATAGTTTATTCATTGACCTTCTATTTTTTATGAAGATTTCATAATCAGAAATTAATATTAATAAGACATTTAACAAACAATATAAAATATAAAATCATAAAATTATTTTCCTGAAAACTTCTTGATTTCATTCAAACATTCAAGAGCTTCACTGATGTCACAGTCTGAAATCGCTTCGTTAAGATGATAGAATGAGTTAATCAAGTTATTAGCACTCTTCAAGACTTTAGATCGATTTAGTTTACCTTCTGAAATAGCGTTTGGAGGAACACGGAAACACATACCTTTGAACTCTTCACCGATGCAAACACCGATGTCGATGTACCAACGAGGGATGTCGTACTTAAGAAGAAGGGCCATCTCAACACGTCCTGTCTGTATCTGCTGTGAAAGGATGTTCGCTTGGTGTGGCATGTAGATGTGTCTGAATGATGACTCGGAGAAGAGGATAGGATACATTCCTGATGGAGGAGAAACAAAAATTCCATCTGCTGTGATATGAGGAACGAATCGATACATGAAGATATGTCCGGTGCAGTTCACACCATCAAGCACGTTCATAACTTGCATAGCATGAACTAAGACGTTGTTCTCTTCTTCGATAGAAAACAAAACAATGGTAAGTATACCGTGTGAGTACTGGCATTGAACAAGGAATGGTTTAACTGAACTGTCGTCATGGACATAGACAACAGATGATGATTTACCGAACTTGAAACAATCATTCACGCATTGAAGAAATGTGATGCATTTATGACCATAGAATGTTCCTGAGATGTTCAAAATGTGTTTCCTGATTGAAGGAGAATCGTTCAGTTCTTCTGGTGATTCCCATTCAACATCTGGTGCTGGATATGAAAGCATCTCGATATCAAGAAATTCATCACGAGAAATGTCGAAAAATGACAACCTGATCTTTCGTGATATTTTCTCGTTCTGAACTGAGAAGAACATATTCAAGAACTGTGGAATCGCTTTCATAAGTGGTTTCGCTGGATAAAATGCGAAATCACCGTTATTTCCTAATGGAACTGTTTCAACAATGAAAGGAAGACCGTTAGACTTAATTATTCGAACTTCACTCTGCTTTCGTTCGATGAATGAATTAAGTTGTTTAGATTCAGTCAAATTAGTAATAACTGAGAAATCTGATGATGGAATTTCACCCAAATATCGTTTGATAGGAGGACTTGTTTCTATTGTGAAATCATCACCACGAACACGTGACATATCATGCAAAACACCAAAAATAATTCCATTCATAAGCTTAAAATTATCAAAAATACCTGAATTATATTCATTACTAACATCTAATGCAATAAAAGTGACAACTTCACAATTATGAATATTAGAATAACTTTTTCTTGCACAAATATTAATAAAACGTCTGTCATTTGATGATTCCCACATAGGAACAACAATAGATTTGCATTCACCAACTTTCATTTGAAGAGCTTCGAATGTACGTGTTTTGATTGCATTGAACATTTCTTTGTTGAATTTTCTGTCGTAAAGATATCCTTGCGACCAAATAAGTTCATCGTCGATCGTCTCAAAAATACACAATTTTTTGGATGTGTCAACAACATGTGAAATGTGTGTGAAATCGGTAGAAAGCTCTCTTGTGCAGATCTGTGTATGGTGATGTATAGTAATCAATGATGTAATGGTTTGGATCAGTTCTATGATTGATCTAAGAATTGATGAAGAGATATCTGCTGCAAATACCATCAAATACGTTGTTTCTTCAACAACAATTGTATGCATCGTGATGCGAACTTGTGATAAACTAGTTCTGGCTGTAACTCCATTGATAACTTGACTTTTATCTAATTTGGAGATTAAAATGTCTAATTCCGGCCGTAACCAGTCTTGTGAGAATAGACAAACAGGAACTGTTTCATTGTTCTGAACAATGTAGACACCAATAGCTGAATAATTCAATCTTTGATATGATTCCCGTAAAATCTCAACATATTTGGAGAAATTTGGTTTAGAAGTAACACCATTCTTGAATATCTCATAGTGGATACCCATGAATCGACCAATTTCCATTGATTGCCTGCCAAATGCTATTTGTTTGTCGCTTCCTGGTCTAATAGTAAGATGGCATGGATGCCTATCAATAACCATGTTAAAAGAAACAGATGGATTCAAGTCTTTGTCTAATTCGACGTCAGCAACTAAAGATTTTCTGATATTATCATAAGTTAAGAAATAAATTGATCCGGGAACTGTGACATGGTATGGTGAATCTAAACAATGTGTTATGACATGAAATACATTGCATTGTGTAATTCCTGAGCCAATATTTTTTAAAACAATTTTGTAAAATTCTGTCATTCCGTTGCGGTTTTTAACGTATATATCGTGTGATTTGTTCTTATTAGCTTCTTTCTGACCAATTTTGAAAATTTTGTAACGAACATCTTTTGGAATCGAATAATCAAACGGAGTCAAGAAGAATCCTTTTGAATTAATGAATGTCATGAAGAAATCATGCGGTTTCTTTGATTTAATCGGTAATTCAAGAAGTTTTAAAACAGCTGCAACGAAAACTATCAAAATAAGGATTTTTCTGAGACAATTGTTAAAGAATCGTATGATAATGACGGAAAAGTATTTCCTGTAGTATATGTTATTGGTATCTTTCGAGTATTGACGAAAATCAAACTTTGTTTCGTTCAAAAATTCAAAATTTTCGTTAGTTATCTGAGTTGGTGATACTATAAATTCGGAGATTTCATCAAATTCACTTGTGATTTCATAATGTTTTGAATGTAAATAATGAATATATTTAATATCTCTGAAATTAATTAATGAAACGCGATGTTCAACTTGTTCAATATTCTTATTTTTGTATATATAATACAGTTTTGTTTCATTTTCTAATCTAAAATAAGTCGATCTTTTGAATGAAAATGCAATTCGATTTTCTGGTGGAGATATTAAATATATGTATTCGTTTTGATAATTCTTATTACTATTTAATACTGATGTGCCTTGCTTGGGGAGTAGGGGTAATTTTAGCTAAAAGTGACGCGCCTGTAAAAACTGACACACCAGTGAAGGGTGTGATTACCGATCGGTACTTTCGACAGTTTAGAATTTAAAATTTTTTATGGAACTGTTGCGAGTTTCATAAAGAATTTAAGGAATATAAGCAAAGATTTGAATCAAAATCTTAGACCTAAGCCGCTCGATTCGCTCGCGGCTTCCGCGAATTACAGATCAGCAAAGATTTGAATCAAAATCTTCGAACTAAGCCGATCGCTTCGCTCGCGGCTTTCTTTATTATTTTAAATTTGCATATTTCCATCAAAAGTTCATAAGGTAAAAAATTTCGTTTATTTTTACTAAGAAAAAAAAGGTTTTTGATAATAAATTTATTTTATTTCGAAAAAGTAGCAATAATCGTAAAAGGGTATTGATAGACTTGCTAAAGTAACTAATTTTAGCTGTCAAATACTTTTGTATTTTGAAGTAAATTAGTATAAATTTGTTTTTACTTTTATTTCGAAAAAGTAGCAATAATCGTAAAAGGGTATTGATAGGCTTGCTAAAGTAACTAATTTTAGCTGTCAAATACTTTTGTATTTTGAAGTAAATTAGTATAAATTTGATATTATTTTAACTCCCTTTGAAAACCTCAATTTTCCATACAGAGGGAACGGGAATAGCATCCAATATTCCCTGAGAATGGTTGCGCATTCTCAGTTCCCTCTATATTTCGAACGAAGCTCTCATCGGTCTTTTTTTTAATACTAAACGTTTTTTTCCCCTGTCACTTTTAGCTAAAATTTGGGTTTGCCCTTGCTTGGGTGCGTTTCTCTTGATATGAAGACAAAAAATTGTATTAAATAACATAAAAAATTATGAGTTTTTCTTTTAAAATTTCAATTGCTATATGCAAACAAACAAATATTCCTTACTAAACTTTTTTGACCGAAGAATTCAATTTTACATTTTCTCTCAAATTTCATGTAAACGCGGAAAGATTCTTGTACAAAAGTTACAGGCTATGATCTCTCATATTCAAACGGATTAATAATGAGTTTCATCAATAGTTCTATTTGAGATAATTTATAACCGATATTAATTTGAGAAATATTAAACAATTGATTCCACAATAAGTATGATAAGCAATTTGACCACAGAATCCAGCGCCTAAATGCATCTTCTTGGTTTCTTGAATTTTTCTTAACGAATTTGAAGAACGGAAGTATATGTTATCAGCGTTTTAAAAATTGTTTTTATATATATATTATTTAGAAGAAGATATGTTTACTGATACAACAAATGATGTTTTAAAAACATTGTGAACAATATTTTTGACGTCTTTCATTTTTAATTTTTTTTCTGATACTTTCTTTTTATAAAAATATGTAGCAGAGCATTTATCTGTTGTATAATGAGATATAAATGAATCTAATGAATCACCTGATTCAAATATTCCTGAATAACCATGATGTACAGTTCGAACAGTGACATTATTATTCTTAAAGTAACAATTATCAATAGCTTTTGGTTTTTCATAAAATAAATGGTTTACTTTATTACCTATGAATGAACAATTTGAATATGTACAAAAAGAATAACAAAGAATCATTGCATTATCACTTCCTGTATATTCATTGTTTAAATAATTACATTTTGTAAAATTAAAATTACCAAAATTGCATATTCCACCATCTTCTGTAGATGATGTATTTGATGCTGTTGTGAAATTAATAATTCCTGTTTCTTCTGGATCTTGAATATTATATGCAGGACAATATTTAATTTCATAGTGATAAGATGTATTCATATTACTTACTTTGATATCTCCAAACAAATGAAAAAATGCAGCATTATATCCACTGCATTGTGATACTGAACATTCAAATGCATAATTTTTGGTGGTACTAAAATCAGGTGATTCAATGTAATATGCACAGCCAGAACTTTCGCTTGATGAAAGTAAACAACAAATATGAACTAAGACGCAATCTGATTCAAGGATACAGAATGATCCACCGTCATCTGTGGAACTATTGTTGTAAAAGGAGCATGTTTCAAGTAATACGTTGCTGCTGGAATTAAGGTAAATTGCTCGATTTTGGTAATGGAAAGAAAATATTGCATAATGAATGTAATAATCGCCTTGGCCTGATATTGCTTCATTTTCGGTCTTATTAATGAACTCATTTGAATCGTAATAATCTGAAAAACTTTGTTGAAGTTGAAGAAAGCTTTGCTTCGTGATTTATTTTGTTCAACATGCATTAATTGGCATTGATTCATGTAAACAGTTACGATGTTATCCTGAAATTTAATCAGTATGTCGCTCGAAAATTTAATTTGATTGAGATGTCAAAATTCATAATTTTTGAAAAAAGTGACATTTAAAATTATCTTTTCATAAATTTTGACCTTGTCTAGTTTGGCATCTTTGTATTTTGTCGGATAGATGGCTTGTCATATAATTCCAACAAACTTTACACTTTTATTGTGTTTTTATAAATTACCCAGATTTTCCTTACTTTTACCACTCCCCATGTAATTTCTGGGGAAAACGATAATTCATTTTTTTTATGGATGAATAGATCGTTTTCCTAGAAAGGACCTCATATCTCTGGCTAAAAAGAGTGTCAGATCCTAAATAGGTTATTGATCTAGTGTACAAATCCAATAAAAAGCCTATTTTTTTGGCTTTTTTGGTGCTCATTTTTTCGAAGATCTACATGAATATGGGGAAACCATCGGATTTTTTTGGTTAACCCACATCTTCATGTAGTCTGGACTATCTTTCCTCGAAGGACCTCTTTACGGGTGTAAAAACTCATAAAGTTCTCAAAAGATTCATTCTCGATCTCCATGCTGAAAGAATTTACAATAAAAAAGAGATCTACGCATCAAACTACAGCCATAAATGAACTGAACCCCTAAAGCTCAGCTCTTAGTTTATCAAAAACGTCGAAATCCTTCTCATTGCAATCAAATTTTCTCAATAACTCATAAGAAAAATCGAATTTTGATTAAGCCGATGTTATAGGTATCACAAATACTACAAACTTGAGCAATATCGAAATTGCCAGCAAAAGTTTGAAATTGCATTGCTCATATTTGTTTTGTAAACTAAAAATCTGCTTATATTATTCATTAATTTTTTATATTTATTCATATACTTTAATAAAAACAATACTATTTCACCTTAAAAATGAATTTCATAAGTCAATATTATTTTTTTGAAAATGTATCAATTTTCGATTAAAACAACATGAGAATAAAATTTACGCAAAATTATTTTAAAAAATGGTTTTAAAAATTTACAATAGATGAAGAATAAGATTGCAAGAAGTTTTGAAGTTTAATTTTAAGAAAAAAAATTCGGATATTATTCATGGATCTAAGTAATCTGATATTTGAGTATCGGCACCATGCATAAAACATATAATTATAGTTTTTTTGGATTTTTATGATTTTAAATATATTCAAATTTGGCAATCCAATAGATTTTTAAAAAATAGGTAAATAAAAATAGATTACATATGCAGCAGATTTAGAACATGAAACAAATCTTATAGTGACCCAAAAGAAAATTCATGATCCAAAAAAGAAAAAATTTGGCTAAATGGGAATCAAACCTTGGCATAATGAATCATTATGTCGGATGTTTCCACTACACTACACCGGCAGGTCGAAAAATACCCTTGGTGGTTCTATTTAATAGCTACTCCCAACGATAGGCGGTGTCCCCAGCTTTAGAGAGGTGGTAAAAGTAAGGCAAATCTGGGTAAATGCACCAAAATTTGCATGACGGAGATTTTGGAAAGACTTCAAGACGATTGTATACTTCTGCAATGATTATTGGCGGGATACTCGTATTGCTGTCCAGAAAAGTTATTTTCTCGCAGAAATCTTTTTCATATGAGAGATGTTCAATTCAAGAATTCGATAAACCATGGATTGCTACTCTTTTCATGTCTATAGGATTATCATTTTCGAACATTATATACAAGCTTATGCTCGTTTTTGATGCGAAAAACTATCGACTATTCACAAAAATTGAATTTCGCTTATATCTACAAGGCCTAACAATAGCCATTCTTGATATTATCTATTCAACTCTATACAGTATTGCCATAGTATTGATAAAAGAGCAATATGCCACGTTATTTAGATTTGTCATCATATTATTTACAGCTTGTCTAAGAAGAGTCTGGCTAAAAGAAAAGCTTCTTGCATATTCATATACAGCACTCGTAATTGTTACGATCGGTGTCGTTCTTTCTTCAATTTCCGTTATTTATGATCAATTAAAGGTAGATACTATTAAATACAATGCCACTTTCTTTATTGCGCTCACACTACAAATTTTGGCGCAATTAGCCTTATCAATTAAGACAATTCTCGAAGAACAAATTTTACATCAGAATGACGTCCATCCAACATGGTTTTGCGGTGTCATTGGTATTTATGAAACAGTTATCATCCTATTCATGGTATACCCAATTGTTAATTTCATTCCTGGAAAAACAGGAGCCGGATTATCCGAAAATTTTTGCGATGCAATCAAAATGATTGGACATTCTAAAGTTTTAATCATTGAGTTTGTATTGTTTCCGCTTATTGAGCTGTTTTATAATGTTGGAATCCTAGGAGTTATTTTTTCCACCAGTGGAATCCACAAAATTGTTTTTGAAATGGTTTACACTTCATTTGCATGGTTTATTGAGTTATTTATATATTACGCGATGAAAGGAAATGTATTCGGCTTAGCAAAGGATATGGGAGCAAAATGGGATAAGTACAGTCCAATGAGATTAGTTGGAATAGTTTTGATTTTCATTGGCTCCCTTCTTTACTCAAAAACAATCAAATGCAAATGCTACGAATACGAACAAGCTGATACTCAAGTATTCAGATTATCTGAAGTTTGTTCTATCGATCATGAAGTTTGAAAATTCAAAATTGTGTATGTTATATTAGATTAAATATTCGCTTTGCTATTTTTCTTTTTTAGATTTATCTTTATTGATCCAAAATTAATTTACAGTAAACAACTTTTGTTGTAGAGTACTGCATCATGAATAGAGTCGTTCTGCTTCAATTGAATCGCTAAGAGATACTAACTAATATCATAAATTCATGACTATTATAGCGTATCATTCGATAGTTTTTTATTAATGGGTATTTTTTGATTAAATAAAGGATATGAAGACGCTGATGTATTCAATATGAAAAATATTCGATTCAACAGCATTGTGACAATCTATATAAGATGTAATATTGTGTCGGTGTCAAATTTTAAAGAATGAGATTCGAAATAAAAAGTTAAAGATTAATATAATGCTATACAAAGGTATGAATTAATTGTAATATAGCTTTTAATATGGAAATATTCATGGAATTCCAACAATAGAAGAGATAATTTATTTGATCCAAAGATAATAAAATTGGAATGTGGATATGTAATGTGGGAATAATAAAGCATGAAGAAAGATGCATGTACGCGACAGAACGAAATTCAATTTTGTTCAAATATAATTTTTGGAAAATCATTTTATAACTCCCCTATTCCTATTTCAAACATAATTACATTGTGGATAAGATAAATACACATAAAGAATAATCGGTAATTAGAAATTATTAATTTATTAAAAGAATTGCGAAAAAATAAGAATGAAATGATATACGGTGAGCATTTGTAATGATATTTTTATAATAAATGTTGAAAGTTGAATGATTTTTATTATTGTTTTGTTAGTTTTTGAGAAATAGAGTATTCTATTTGGATATATTAGTGTGATTGTGATAGTATTATGCAGTGTGTGAGCATATTGTGAATGATATTTCTAAGTTTTTATCATTTTTGAAAAATAAAAATAAAAAATTATCAAACATGTTTTTATATCAAAATCGTAAAGTTTGATGCATGTAGTATCTGTTTTGATTTATATTATTCATACTATATGTTGAAAAATCATATATATATATTTACAAATGTAAATGTAGATCAAAGGATTGAGTTTGAATTCATTCTTCAATCTTCTCAAAATATTGAGAGAGTACGTTAAATATTTTTCCGATAATTTCGTGTGGCTTATATAATCTTGATATATTATCAAGAGTATTCATTTCATCAATAGAAATATCAAGGAAATTATCTAACCAGAACAACTCACAAATAACTGTACGACATTTTTTCAAATTGACAAATAGAATATTTTAACGCATTAGCATTGGTATTTAAAAACATTTAAAAAATTTGTCATTGTAAAAAAACGTGCTCTCAACAAAAACATTTGAGAACAATCCATTTAAATTTTCTAATAAGAGAGTTGGAACTTCAGAAAGCAATTTATCGGAAAGAATAACACCTGTTCTTCTATAAGTAAAGATCCTTTCTTGCAAAAAATCAGTGCAATTTCGTAAAATTTGATGGATCCGATAAATCTGTTTGAGAAGGCAAAGAAAAATGAAATCCATTAAAATTTTTGAGATAAGTTTTTATTCACACTCATTCATATAGTCCATTATGTTTATTTCGCATTTTGTCGAAATTTATTATTGAATTATTTTGTCACATTGAAAGTTCATATTTATCATGAGCGTTTCAGATAACTGCCCAGAAGATCATCACAAGAGATCAACTAAGAACAAATTCAGTGAAGAAGAAGACAAGATCATCATTGAGAAAGTTCGCTCTCTTGGTTGCAAGTGGTCTCAAGTTGCGAAATTTTTACCAGGAAGGAACTCTCGCCAAGTCAGAGAGCGTTACAACAATTATTTGTGCCCATTAATCGACACAAACGAATGGTCACAAGAGGAAGACAAAAGTCTCATGCAGCTTGTCTCTAAGTATGGATGCAAGTGGCGGACAATATCTCTTTTCATGGTATCACGTTCTGATGTCGGCGTCAGAAACAGATACAGACTTCTCATGAGGCACAAAACTTCATCTTCGAAAGGAACGAGACGAGAAAGACAAAATTCAAAAGATGATGAAGTATTATCACCTTCGACACCACAGACAACACCACAGTATTCGTCTCCAGAAATGCAAACTACTGAGGTTTGCACAGATTCTGTTTCAAATATATCACAAGTACCAGTTACTTATTCCAACCAAGACATCAGTGGTGTTGACATATTCAATGATGATTTCGATTTCGACACTTTCTGTTTTGACTTCGAATTCTAATTTTTTTAAATTTTATTACTTGTTTTGATTGTTTGTTATAAAACTTACTTAACTCTAATAATAGCCTTCTAATTTATTCTTGTAACTGATTTCCAAAGACGTTGCAATTGAAATTTCAATTTCCGACTTTTTGAACATAAATTGTCTTGTCAATTTATATATTTTCTTCAATATCATGTATATTTAATTTTTATAAGATTAATTTATTGACGATAGAACCCGATAATTCTTCTCAATCCAAAAATTGAGAGTTTTTAAGATTAAATTGTGAAAATGTAAAGTATTGATTTGACAATTCCCAGCAAATTATCGAACTTTAAAAAATTTATAACAATTGCATTTGTTTATATTTTTATTCAATAAGTATCGCATAATAATTCTTTCTTGATCAAGAAAATTCAATCTTTGTTTGACATTTGATACTGTTCAAGTATTTAATTTATTTCACAAGAATTTTATAACTAAAACTACATTAGAAATATAAATTATAATTAATGAATCAATTTAATTTTATCAAGAACAATTATAGAAAATTTAAAATTAAACAATAATTTTATAGTTATATCTGTAATTATAAAAGAAGCACTGATCCTAGAGAATATTTCATTTCAAATTTGAAACATATTGAAAATGATATGTAAAACAATTATAAAGAAGGCTATTATTAGAGTTAAGTAAGTTTTATAACAAACAATCAAAACAAGTAATAAAATTTAAAAAAATTAGAATTCGAAGTCAAAACAGAAAGTGTCGAAATCGAAATCATCATTGAATATGTCAACACCACTGATGTCTTGGTTGGAATAAGTAACTGGTACTTGTGATATATTTGAAACAGAATCTGTGCAAACCTCAGTAGTTTGCATTTCTGGAGACGAATACTGTGGTGTTGTCTGTGGTGTCGAAGGTGATAATACTTCATCATCTTTTGAATTTTGTCTTTCTCGTCTCGTTCCTTTCGAAGATGAAGTTTTGTGCCTCATGAGAAGTCTGTATCTGTTTCTGACGCCGACATCAGAACGTGATACCATGAAAAGAGATATTGTCCGCCACTTGCATCCATACTTAGAGACAAGCTGCATGAGACTTTTGTCTTCCTCTTGTGACCATTCGTTTGTGTCGATTAATGGGCACAAATAATTGTTGTAACGCTCTCTGACTTGGCGAGAGTTCCTTCCTGGTAAAAATTTCGCAACTTGAGACCACTTGCAACCAAGAGAGCGAACTTTCTCAATGATGATCTTGTCTTCTTCTTCACTGAATTTGTTCTTAGTTGATCTCTTGTGATGATCTTCTGGGCAGTTATCTGAAACGCTCATGATAAATATGAACTTTCAAAATGTGACAAAAAATAATTCGAATAATAAATTTCGACAAAATGCGAAATAAACATAATGGACTATATGAATGAGTGTGAATAAAAACTTATCTCAAAAATTTTAATGGATTTCATTTTTCTTTGCCTTCTCAAACAGATTTATCGGATCCATCAAATTTTACGAAATTGCACTGATTTTTTGCAAGAAAGGATCTTTACTTATAGAAGAACAGGTGTTATTCTTTCCGATAAATTGCTTTCTGAAGTTCCAACTCTCTTATTAGAAAATTTAAATGGATTGTTCTCAAATGTTTTTGTTGAGAGCACGTTTTTTTACAATGACAAATTTTTTAAATGTTTTTAAATACCAATGCTAATGCGTTAAAATATTCTATTTGTCAATTTGAAAAAATGTCGTACAGTTATTTGTGAGTTGTTCTGGTTAGATAATTTCCTTGATATTTCTATTGATGAAATGAATACTCTTGATAATATATCAAGATTATATAAGCCACACGAAATTATCGGAAAAATATTTAACGTACTCTCTCAATATTTTGAGAAGATTGAAGAATGAATTCAAACTCAATCCTTTGATCTACATTTACATTTGTAAATATATATATGATTTTTCAACATATAGTATGAATAATATAAATCAAAACAGATACTACACGCATCAAACTTTACGATTTTGATATAAAAACATGTTTGATAATTTTTTATTTTTATTTTTCAAAAATGATAAAAACTTAGAAATATCATTCACAATATGCTCACACACTGCATAATACTATCACAATCACACTAATATATCCAAATAGAATACTCTATTTCTCAAAAACTAACAAAACAATAATAAAAATCATTCAACTTTCAACATTTATTATAAAAATATCATTACAAATGCTCACCGTATATCATTTCATTCTTATTTTACGTTGTTCTTTCATCCTCAATTATTTGGTTCAAATTATCTTAAATCAAGTATTTGTTTATATAATCTGTATATAATTTTGTTAAAAATTTATTTCCAAATGAGAATTTTCGTATAATCATAATAAAATTTTTTCAAAAATTTATATTATTCTAAAGATGCCTATATTGAATGACCACATCCAAATTTGCTCCAGCTTGTTTGGAAATTATTGCTTACACTAAATTGAAACAAATGATTTTATCATCGAAATTAAAATCGATAGCTAATAGTCAATACTTTGAAAAATTAATGTAAAACTATTCTGATTACGATTCATCACCAATTCATTAAAATACTTTTGCTAAATTTAGATTTTTCAACATTTATCCTCAGATTGGGCCTCCACTTTAATTCTGCAAACTTTTATCTATATTACAGTCTATAACTTTTCCCACCTGACCGAACAAATCAACAATTGTTATTTAAGTAGTATATGATGCGGGTTGTGTGACTTTTTTTGTAATCGTAAGAATTCTCACATAATTGAATGATTTTTGAACATACTTCCGAATAGCAGATTTTAAAAATTTATGAATAATTTATAAAAAGTTTTTATTCCTACAATTCCTATATTACCATTAATAAAAAGAATATATTTTTGACGAAGTGAAGATTCACACTTCGTCACAAAACTCCGAAAAAATAAAGTTAGATTTTTTTATTTAATATAAAATGTATGGAAAAAGAATAATATCTGATTTTGAACATTATTTGATTGATTTACTAATTGATCCACAAAGCTGTTGTAAAATTAATTTTGAATTTAAAATTAAAGGAACCGTAAATTTTGTATTTATTTATCACTTAAAAGAATATGACCGATATCATAATTTGATATATGAAACTAATATAATATTTGAAGATAACAAACTTACAAGCTTCGAACATGAAAATGATATAATATTCGAAGATGAAAAAAAGAAAGAGATTGAAAAGCAATTCAATGAATGCCTTTTAAATACATATGCGCACATTATAAGACATAAAATGAAATTAATTCCTTATTAATCAAAAATATTTTTTATCTTTATATAAAGATGACAAATAGAAAATTTTTCATTTTTGATATCTATTATTGCCCAAACGTGTATGGACTACATGTAGAACTTAAAATAAAGGAAAGGGATACATATGAAGAATATATAAAATTTTGTAGAAAAAACGATTATATACCGGAGTCAAAGAATATATTCTTGCAAAATATAAAACCTATTATAAAGGTCGGAAAGATTAAATTTCCGTGCATAGTAGAAATATACTTAGATGATGTATGTGACGAATTTCACAGACTAAATGAAAAAAAGACTTTATATAAAGATTTTGTTAAATTTCTTATTGAAAATTATTTGAAGCCTGAACATGTGATTCCAAAATATCACCGATGATATTTTAAAAAATAAAATAAATTATATTTTTTAAATAAAAAAATAATTTTTATCTGATAGAAATAATACCTACAAATGACGGTATATAAAAAATTGACTTCTTACGTAAAATTAAAACTAAGTTAAATTTATTTTTTTTTATTTTTTATTTTATAATAAATGAGTATAACAACTAATTCATTGAAATCTTTAAAGTTCACTAATTCAGAATTAGAAAATATTTTAGAAAATTTTGGAGACGGTTCTTATCCAACATATATGCAGAATGTGAAAGAGTTTTCCAGATTGTTGAATGAATTTAAATATAACGGACCAATTACTAAAAAGGCTATAATGAGATATTTATATCCCAAAAAAGTTGAAAAACAGGAGAATATTCCTCTTTATGGTCCAGAGGACCTGGGCTCAGAGAGCCTTGAAACACCTCCTGAATATTTTGAAGAAAAAATTAAACAAGATGAATATTATAACGATGAGATTGAGAAATTGGAACAATTAAGAAATGAAATAGATGAAAGAATTAGTGAATTGAGAAATGCTGAGAATGAAGTAGAGGGTTTAATGAATATCCCAGCTTCAGAATCAGAAGTTCAAAAATCACATGAGGAAAGATATAAAAATTACTTTTTGGAATCTACTAAAAATTTATTAGATGGTGATATTGACGAAACACTTTCAGAAGAAGGCACAAAATTTATTCATAAACATAAGCTTCAGTTTATTGACGATGGAGATTATCCATGTATATTACTTTCACCTCCTCTTGATTCTGAAAAATTCAAAAAAGCACTGAAAAATGTAACATATGCAACAAATACGATTAAGAAAGAAGACCATGATATTTACACAAATTATTATTTAAATAAATGTACAGGTGTTGATAAAGTTTTTGATTTGTTAGATAAAATATCAAAAGAAACAATTGAAACATATAAAATTTTATGTGATTGCGGTTTCATTGTTGAAGATACTAATAATGTTTCATATGAAAGAACAGCACCGAAGGAAGACGAAGTTGAAAGGTCTATACCATTCGTTATTAAGAACATAAAAGATATGAAAACTTATAAACATTATATTTATTCATTTATTTCAGAAAAAATGGAAGCAACCCATAAAACATCATCTCATCATTTTATAGCTATTCATACATTCCTTTTCAAAGTTGTGAAATTAAATAAGACAGGAATTAGATTTAATGTATCAGGGTACGCATTCTTGAGTAAATTAAAATGTATTCGTCACGTCGCAGATGATAAAAATTTATGTGTTCTTAATTCATTTTATGGACTTTAAAAAATAAACTTTATTTTTATTTATTTTTTAATTTTTATTCTTACATAAATGAATAAAAATGGAACAGCTAAAATGAATGATAATCAAATAAGAGCCGAAGGTAGAAGGTTATTTAAACGCTTCTATAACATTCCTGATGGTGTTAATCCTAAAACTCGTAGAAGTTATTTAAATGAAGCCATAGATGCATATGAAGGATTTGACATTTCATCAGAAAGTGAGAGGTTAGCAAGAATGTTAAACGTTAATATTGATTTTTATTATTGTGACCCTCAACCAGAAGACGTAGACATTAACAAGGTAGACTTTCCATTAGTGGAATCAATAATGATAGATCCAGAATTTGAAACAGTAAATATTTTATTAACACAGAGTCCATGTGGAAAACTTCACGCTGACAGAATTACAGACGTTGAAGCACTCACAGGATATAAAGTTTGCCCCTTTTGCAAAGAAGAAGTATATTCTATCCGTGATGATCCAGAAAGGAAAAACCAAAGAAGATTTTTAAAACATTGTGAGAAATGTAAAGAAAATAATGGAAGATTAATTCAAGACGTTCAATTGCAAAACACACAACAACCATATGCACCACATATCACGAAACAGAAGATATATCAATGGCTATTAGCACATAATTTGCAGGAATATTATAAACCAACAAGATATTATATTACTTTTGACTTCGAAACATTAGAGACTAAAGAAGAACTTCAACTTTCTGAATGTGCAACTTTGAACGCTTACTTAAAACCATTTATGGTATCATCAACTGTCAAAATAAAGCCGCAAAGCGGCGAGGTCGTAGACCGTGATAAAACATTTACGAGGAATTTTTGCTTAACATCAAGTGATTCGTTCATCTCTGATTGGATTGAATTTTTATTTTCAACCTGTTCATTAGTTGCTAAATCAAATATTGAACAATATGAAGAATTAATGAATACATTAAATGAGAAACAAAAGGAAGCAATGAAAGAGCTTTTAGATGAAGAATTTAATAAAGTGAATATCATTGGTTTTAATTCGGGAAAGTTTGATTTAAATTTAATTCTTCGTGATTTAAATACTGCAAAATGGAAGATAAAATCAATGCTGGGTTCTTCTTCTCAATTTAAGCAAGTCATAGTAAAGAAAACAAACTGTCCATATGAATTAAGATTTATTGACATCAGAAATTATATAGCGGGTGGAACATTAGACCAATTCACTCAAGATTTCGGAAACAATAAATCACGTGTTAAATCCTTTTTCCCTTATCAATTCATCACATGGGAGAATTACGAAGATGAATTATATAAAAAGGAACCATTCACTCAAGATTCATTTTATTCAGCATTAACACAAGAAACAATATCCGATTCAGATTATCAAATATATCTCAATGATGCTAAAAATTTTGAGAATAGATTAGAATATTTTATTCATTATTGCAATAAAGACGTTGAAATTATGATTGACCCAATTGATAAAATTATCGAAGAAACATTTGTTTATAAAATTGACATGCTTCATAATCTTTCTTTATCATCGAATGCATCAATGATTCGTTACGCGTTAGCATATAAGAACTTCAATCCTAACGAAACATATCCAGAAGAAGAAAATGTGGAATCAAGTTTTGAATTAACAAAAAAGTATTGGAAATATAAAATTGATTCATATAAGAAACAAGATGAAAAGGCGAAAAGAGATACCAAAAATAATGTTTCAATGGATGATTTTCAATACTATCACGATTTAATCCTTTCATCTAAATGCAAAATGTGTGGTAAAGCGTTTACATATGTAAATAAACCAACATTGGATAGAATCGATAATGAAAAACCACATACCAAAGAAAATTGTCAGTTAATGTGTTGTTATTGCAATGTCGTGAAATCAAATAAAGATGAAGATGTTCAACGTTTAAGAATCAATTTAAGAAATTATGCATTAAAAAATAATTTACCAATGACTTTAGATTCAGTTGAAGCTTATCACATTCTCCGTAATGGAATTACTGGTGGTCTATCAAATGTTCAACATCGTGTTAATCTTAAAGGAATCACGCACATTAATAAACTTTCATATAATCCAGAAACTAAAACTGTATCAAATGAGGACACCACCAACATTATGACTCATTTCGTTGGAGTTGACTTTAATTCATTATATCCTTCATCATTTTCATCTAATCCTCATGATTTCATTCAATATACTGACCATAAAATGTATATGCCGGGAAGATTGAATGGTGTTATCATTTGTGATACAGCAACAAAGAAAGCAAAAGCACTGGGAATAATTAAGAAGAAAAATACTTTATTCGTGGCTGAAGTAAAGGGTCACATTGATGAAAAATACATTAATGATTACATAAACTTTTTACCGATAATAAGAAACTTAGATATTATCACAGATGAAAAAACAATTGGCAGTTTTATGTATAATTACATGAAATCAAACAATCTACCAGTTGACCAGAAACAGAGAAAATTAACTCAGTTAGCATCAACACACAACCAATATCAACCATTTTCTTCTTATTATCTTTGGTATCTAATAGACAGATTTCATTTTATCATTGATGACATTCAATCAATTTTAACATTTACTAAAAACACTTGTTTTAATGAATTTGCGAACAAATTTATGAACGAAAGACAAAAGGCTGAATTAGAAGGAAATAAAGGAAAAAGTTTATTTTGCAAGATTTCACTTAATGGATCATATGGTTACGATGCAATGAATACACAAAATTACGCAAAGACTAAAATAATGAATGCACAGGCACGCGTTGCATGTATGTCAAATAAGTTTAAAAACATAAGAGAAATAGGTGAAGGATACATATCAAGTGATGCTCAAAGATAGATTTTATAGATGTGATACATGTTTACAAGAGGCATTTTTTACTTTAGATAATGCTAAATACTGGTATTTAGTTTTCATTTATGATTTTATGTATAAATGCATGAATCTTAATCGTTTTCATTTCATTGAAGGTGATACTGATTCATCTTATTGGGCTATTGCTGGCGATCCAAGTCTTCCTAACACTCAAGCATTTCAAGCAATTGTTACAGATAAACAATTTTATGATAAAAACATTTTCAAATTCGCACCATTTGATTTCTTTTGTTTTGATGAGAAATTTAAACCTAAATTAAAGAATAAAGCTGAAGAAAAAGCACATGAGAAGAAGTTATTGGGTTTAGCAATTGAGAAACAAGGTGATAACATGGTTGCTTTATGTCCTAAGTGTTATACATCATTCAACGGTTCAATTGATGGAAGTGATTTTAAAAAGATTGCACAAAAAATGAAAGGTGTTAGTTTACGACAAAATAAACAATTAACACCTAAAAATTATTTGGATATAATAAATGATAAATTGATATTTGATGGTCAGAATATTAATTTACAACTTAAAAATGGGTCAATGACTCGCTTAACAATTGGTAAGACTGCATTAACAGGAGCACACACTAAGGCTGTATGTTGTGAAAATGGATGTTGTATGCCATTTATTTAATACAATTTAAAATTTTATTTTTAATAAAATGCCACAGAAGAGACAAAAGGAACCACAACGAATTTTTTAAATCCCATCACAGCATCAACAGCAACAACAACCGCCACCATTTGATACCGTTTTAGAAGAAGGAACCGTTAATGATGCGATTCAATATGTAAATAATGGTTTTGATACTATGATTCAAAGAGGTGGGCACCCTTAAAACATTGATTTTATTTTTATATAAATGGATAACGTAGATTTAAAAATTTTAATTGCTGATTTAGTATTTAGTCAAAATTTTCTTGATTATTATGATTTAAAATCATATCTCCAAAAACATAATAACAATATAACGGGTGATGATATGGAATATTATTATCCATATTATAAAAATGAAATTTTGAAATATCATAATAAAATAATTTCTGAAATTAAAGACAAAATTAAAAATAATGAATATACAAAGGGAAAAACTAAATCACAACTTAAACAGTTGAAAGATTTCAAAAATAAAGTATTAACAGAAGAAGATATTGATGAATTATATAAATTATATAATCATGAGCCGCAAAAACAAAAGGAACAAAACGCCCAGGTTCTTCAGACCATAAATGATGCACAAGCTTTAATTTATGATTCATTAGTTAAACCATATTCAGCCCGACTTTTAAATGAAGATCAACTTTTGGAATTCATCCTTCAACATAAACTCGAAGCGGGAAAGTATATCAAACCTTTATATACAGCATATTTAAAACAAATGAATAGAATACATCCAGAATTAATGAAGGAAGGAATGAAATCCAAAATCAAAGCAGATAAAATTAAACCACTTGCAACACCAAAACCTCCAACGACAGTACCGCCTCCTCCTTCAGTTAATCCTTCATCATTCACTTTATTATATCCATTTCAAACATTAAAGAAGCAAAAAGATTTTAAAAAGGATTTCAAGATATTAAATAAACCAATTGACCCGAAAATTCAACCGTTAAAGGAAAAATTTAGTCGCCCTTCATTTGCACCATATCCATATTCATACGAAATCGATCATCTGGAATATTCAAAAGGAAACGTTACTTATTTATTTGCCATTAACATTAACACTAGATATTTATATTGCATTCCGGTGAAAGGGAAAACAGAACAGGAAACAAGAAGAGCTATTCAATACTTACTAGATCATGAAAGAGTAGATAATATCAGGGGTGATGGTGATAAAGGATTTCAGGCAGCTATGACTCATTATTTCCCACAAATTAATTTTTTCTTCTCATCCTCTCCATATACGTTTCATAATAAAATAGTTGATGCGGTAATGAGAACTCTTAGAGATGCGTTAGGGGTTAACGGTCAGATATACTGGGATGGAAATCATGACTCCATCATACAGCAGTTAGTATATTATTACAATAATACATGGCATAGAACTATAAACATGAAACCGGTGGAAATGAAAAATGATATTTCAAAAGAATGGGAATATATTAGAAAGCAAATGGAAAAGTTAAATGATGTTAAACGTGAACAAATTAATTCGGGGCTCATGAATTTTAAACAAGGAAATAAAGTTTTAATTCATCTCGATTATGGAAAAACTGATAAATCAATGACAAAAAGAAGACGAAGATTTGACACAATAGCTGAATTTGTTAGATATATTAACGGCAATGCATTAGTTGAAGTTGACAATAAATTAATAGAAATTCCGATTTATTTTATTACTCCATTATATTTAAACAATATTTAATTTTTTTATTTCGTAAGAAATGAGTGACAACGAAGCAGCCAAGAGTCCAGACGATGAATATAAAAAGAAACTAAACAGAATTAAATCAAAAATATGCTATTACAAAAAGAAGCCACAATGCGGTGGGGTTGATGCCCATAAAACTAAAGTAATTGAAAACGATGAAGAAATAATCGAAAAATTAGAAACTTACCGTTCAATCCTTAAACTGAGTGAAGCAAAAATAAAAGAATTTAATAGAATAAATAAATTGATTGGAAGAGATGAATTTAATAAAGATGAATTTTTAAACTCAATCCAAATTTAATTTTTATTCCTCTTTGACAACATCTCTCTTTCCATCATTACTGCATAACCACATTTTCTCAATTTTAGTGGTTTGTTATTTTTAACATGTTCTTGCATCATTTTTATCATTTCCTCCCTTGTTATGATTCGTGGTAAATTTTGAGCTTGTGGGGTATTCATTTATGATAAAAATAAAAATTTAAATTATGCCGTTCTAAAGTTTGTGACAACATGACATTTAGACAACAACACAGGAGGAAGGCAGTTATGAATTATTTTTGAATAACTGAAGGTGCTACCATGTTACCATGTGCTACCAGGTCATTTAACTTCTCTGAAAAAACGAGACAACATGACATTTAGACAACAACACAGGAGGAAGGCAGTTATGAATTATTTTTGAATAACTGAAGGTGCTACCATGTTACCATGTGCTACCAGGTCATTTAACTTCTCTGAAAAAACGAGACAACATGACATTTAGACAACAACACAGGAGGAAGGCAGTTATGAATTATTTTTGAATAACTGAAGGTGCTACCATGTTACCATGTGCTACCAGGTCATTTAACTTCTCTGAAAAAACGAGACAACATGACATTTAGACAACAACACAGGAGGAAGGCAGTTATGAATTATTTTTGAATAACTGAAGGTGCTACCATGTTACCATGTGCTACCAGGTCATTTAACTTCTCTGAAAAAACGAGACAACATGACATTTAGACAACAACACAGGAGGAAGGCAGTTATGAATTATTTTTGAATAACTGAAGGTGCTACCATGTTACCATGTGCTACCAGGTCATTTAACTTCTCTGAAAAAACGAGACAACATGACATTTAGACAACAACACAGGAGGAAGGCAGTTATGAATTATTTTTGAATAACTGAAGGTGCTACCATGTTACCATGTGCTACCAGGTCATTTAACTTCTCTGAAAAAATGAGACAACATGACATTTAGACAACAACACAGGAGGAAGGCAAAAATAAATTCCAATCATACTTTATAAAGCTTCATTTACAGGTATTTCATCGTCAGTAAATGAATCCTCATTATCGTTTGGTTCAACCTGTTTATATAATCCTTTCATTTCTTCTTTCAAAACATAACACCATGTTTGTTTACCGTCTATTCTTCTATGTTTCCTATCACATTTATCCTTAATGCTCATTTGGAAATTCTTGTCTTTCATGTCTGATGGTTTGCAGAATAGAGCATTTTCACACGTCATACCTGCACACAATTCATCATAATGTGTATTTATCCATACATCTAAAGGATTTGTTGATAATTCTATTAAATCTTGTTTGGCTTCAGTCATCGGAATGATTCGTACATTAAATGATGAAAGGTCATATTGCATAAAATACGTCAGTAAATTATCATAAAATTCCTTTGTGCATGAATCCATTAAATTCTTGAAGTAATCAAATTGACCCTTGAATTTACCATTAACTCTTAAAACTACATATCTTCTGTCTCCAACTTCAATTTTGACAGGGTAAACGTTATTAGTTACGAAAATGAAGTTTGCAACATTCTGAGTAGTTCTTCTGGGTTGATTCTTTTCATTAATTCTAATCTCATTATCCGTAATAATTGATTTCAAAGCGTTGAAGTTTGCGAGTCTGTCTTCACCTACATTCTTGAGTTCATTAAGTACAAGAAACATTTTATTTTCAACTACTGAGTTGAAATTACCCGTTAGCTCACTTATTTCAGTAATGTTTTTACATGAATAACCAGCGAGAAGTTCAGAAATAATGTCTGTAAATCTGTTTTTACCTGTTCCCTGAAGTCCTTTCAAAATAATTGCTGTTTCATTCTTGATTCCAGGATGTTGAATCATTGATGCAATCCAGCCGAGAAGGTATTTATACACTTCATCGTTATTATCACAAATGGCTTCTTTAATGAAATCCATAAACATCTCAATTTTTGAGTAATCTACTTTTTCGAGAATGTTGTATTTATAACCTTGAAAGGTTGAGAAAACATCTGGAGAATCAGATTTAAAGCAAACACCCTTAACAGTTAATGAAGACAATTGATTTAGTAGTACATCCCATGCTGTTGTTGTTTTACCTTCTTCTTTAAATAATTTAATCATTTTGAGTGACTCTTTCATGTTTGATTGAAGAACGAATGATATTTGATTCATTTTGTCGTGTATGTTGTAATCTTTCTGAATGAAATATTTGTTTCCACAATCTACAAAACGAATTACACGTGATAAATCCTCAATTACTTCAGAACTGTTTTTATACTGATGATTTTCAGCCTTGCGTCTAATATCTGTTATCAAAAACGAGTCATCAAGTTTGATATCAAATGTTATTTTTGGCTTACGTAATAAAGGCAAAACGTATTCATCATAATATTCCTTTTGATAAAGTTTTAGAATCTTCACTAAAACAAATGGAGAAGTCATTAAATGTGTATATCTACTACGTGCTTTTTCAAAATTACTTTTAGCATTTTCTGTTAAACTGCAGAAGTTATAAACGTTATCGTATGCTTCATTAATTAAATGATCCGGTAACGAATTAATTGCTTGAAACAGTGTGAATAATGTAACTTCTTTTTCTAAATTCATGTTTCCACCGTCATTATGTACTTCAAAATCACAGATGCCATCAACTATGCTCTGGGCAAGTTTATCGTCAATGTTTACATCTTTGGTTTCATTCATTATACTCTTTATTTCTTCGTTCTTCTGTTCAACTCTTACCTTAATATTCAAATCATTTAATATATCGTTTACTGTTCTAGTTAATGTTGAATCATAACTTCCACGAATGAATGAGTATGTATTGATTGGTTCTGTTGCATTCTTGCGAACTCTTGAATCAGCCATAACCACTAATGAACGCTTTGAATCATCCATAGAAGTCATGATATCAATATCATAATCATTGCAGGAATAACATTTAATCATTCTGTTCGAAACTGCATAGAAGAAATTAGTGTTGCAATAAATGTGAAGACCTCCTGAAGCTGTTTTAACGATAACATCTTTATCCGAAAGTTTTGATAAAATATCTTTTCTAACTGTTTCTTTAAGTTCATCATTGTATGATTTATTGATATCAACATCTATAATCGTTAAATTTGATATTTTATTTACTAATAAAGCCATACCAGTTTTCCTTCCTCTTCCTCCATCATGTTTGAGGTAGTTATGTAAATCAATCTTGTTTTCACCAATTCTTTCGTTGAGGGTTTTAGTTTCTGCCACAACTAATTCCTCAGCTAATGAATCAATAACTTTTTCATCAGAAATGATAAAGTTGCCGTTGTTGTTTGTTGCTGTCATTTATATAGGAATAAAAAAATAAAAATAATTTTAAAACTAACTTTATTTTTGGGTCATTTACACTCATTCCGATGAAGAAATCATGACAAAACATATACGTTCATTCCGATGAAGAAATCATGAAAATTCATGAGGTGAGAAATTAGGTGAGAAAAGAGGTGAGATCTCACCTCTTCACCTAAAATATATTTTTGGGTCATTTACACTCATTACGATGAAGTCATAACTGCCTTCCTCCTGTGTTGTTGTCTAAATGTCATGTTGTCTCATTTTTTCAGAGAAGTTAAATGACCTGGTAGCACATGGTAACATGGTAGCACCTTCAGTTATTCAAAAATAATTCATAACTGCCTTCCTCCTGTGTTGTTGTCTAAATGTCATGTTGTCTCGTTTTTTCAGAGAAGTTAAATGACCTGGTAGCACATGGTAACATGGTAGCACCTTCAGTTATTCAAAAATAATTCATAACTGCCTTCCTCCTGTGTTGTTGTCTAAATGTCATGTTGTCTCATTTTTTCAGAGAAGTTAAATGACCTGGTAGCACATGGTAACATGGTAGCACCTTCAGTTATTCAAAAATAATTCATAACTGCCTTCCTCCTGTGTGTTGTCTAAATGTCATGTTGTCTCATTTTTTCAGAGAAGTTAAATGACCTGGTAGCACATGGTAACATGGTAGCACCTTCAGTTATTCAAAAATAATTCATAACTGCCTTCCTCCTGTGTTGTTGTCTAAATGTCATGTTGTCTCATTTTTTCAGAGAAGTTAAATGACCTGGTAGCACATGGTAACATGGTAGCACCTTCAGTTCTTCAAAAATAATTAATTATTGAATGACCTGAAACCATTAACGTAATCATTAACGTAAACATTTATTTCTGCAGTTCATTACCTAATTAATTACAGACATAAAATATATTTAGTTCATTCGGTAAGCCTAAACCCTTTGGGTCAAGTCTCAAGTGTGTTCATTGAACTCTATACCATGCGAATACAGTCATAAATGGTGGCATGTATTCTTTACTTTGTCCCGTTGTTTGTGTATATCCTGAAACGAAATGTGTATGGTTTCCTTCTCCCTGAGTGTCATCCCAGTAACAATTTATAGCAAACTTAACGTCGTCTTTAACATCATATCCTTTACCTTTTGTCATTCCTGACCAATCCCAATATCTATGCTTATGCCAACCCGCTTGAGATGTACTTAAATCTATGTAATGACTGTGTGCAGGTAAATTTTCACCTGAAATCGTTTTACTTCCCCCTGTTTCCTTTGAAGAGTTTGCACAATACAAAAACCTGTCGACTATTTGTTCCCATGCACCAACACCAAACATTACTTGAGGACCTCTTGCATCCATAGATGTATAAATAGAACCTACTGGGTTCATTAAATCAAACATATGAGATATTATAGGATTGTCTCTTTTGAACTTAAGATATAGTGTAACTATTTCAGGTTTCTTCTGGTTGTGTCAGAATATTTTTATAATATAATCTTATGTTTTCAGGGTAGCTAAAATCTTGACTATAATATTTATTTCTGTCATCTGTATAATAATATACTATTCTCGTTTTTTCTATTGCATTATATCTTTTATATCTATAATAATCTAAATATAATGTTAGCTTTTGTTCATCTACATGTGGTGTTCTGTCGTCATCTCCATAGTCATAATAATATGGTGCTGGAGCTGGGTCAGCCAACGTCATACCTGCCATTTCATAAACTCTTAAATATTTCTTTTGTTCGTCTCCATATAAGTTTAAGTAGCAGTTGTTGTCTAATGGAACTTTAACTTGTGTACCATTATTCTTTATATAGCCTACATACATTTCATTGTTATTTTTCGGAATGAGTTTATACCGTATACCATTTTTTAAGGAGTGTACAAACTCCCATCTAAAATATTTGTTTTCTTCATAGATAGAAACATCCCCAACAATAGTTTCAATATTTTTTGTTGTTCCTATCAAACTTTGGTATATTTCATCCACATAAGTTTTATCTGCCTTCTTATTTAACTCACTATCAACATATTCCTTATCTGCCTTCTTATTTAACTCACTATCAACATATTCCTTATCTGCCTTCTTATTTAACTCACTATCAACATATTCCTTATCTACCTTCTTATTTAACTCATCGTTAACATAAGTTTTATCTGCCTTCTTATTTAACTCATCGTTAACATAAGTTTTATCTGCTTTAAGATCTAAACATCCTGAAACCCATTCTGTATCAGCTTTAACTTTAAAAGTCTCAAATGTCCATTCATGATACCATTCAACCCTTTCTTTAATTTCATTATCTTTTTCATCAACATAAACCAAATTTGCCTTCTTATTTAACTCACTATCCACATATGTTTTATCTGCTTTCTTCATTATGTCATTTAGGAAACCTTCTATGAATTCCTCATTTAAATTAAATCTTCCAATCTTCAAAACTTTAGGAAATGCATTTAATGCGTAATATCTCTGTTCTTCTGGTGGAATTGATGTTATATCATCCGTTATTCCTTTAATTTTTGAATTCATAAATAAAATTTCTTTTATATTTGATATCACTGCACCACCTTGCAAACGAATTCGAAATGGTCATTTTTCAATACTATCTCCAAATCTCCATATTTCAACCTTTGCGTTTGTTCTGCCGTCTTTGAATTATATGCATATATGGCGTATGTAATGGTCTGAGGGACCTGGGTGCTTTGTGCCTTAAGTTGTTGTGTTGTTTAATCATTTATTATGATTTAAAAATAAATATTTAATCCGTTATCTCATCAGCTATTTTTTCTATTTGAAATTGCCATAATATTTCATTCAAATTCTAAATCACAATCAAATAGGTCAGTTATTCTAAATTTAATATTTGATAAATCTTTTGAATGAAGAATAAATGAATTCCCGGATAATTGAAACGGATATGATAAAGAAAATGTGTTTAAGTTGATGGATAAAATGTTTTGTATTGATGGGTAAGAGTTAGGGTCTAATGTTTGATGTGAAAATCTCATTGGGGTATTAACTTTATCACATTTGATTAAAATGAAATTGGAACCAGTGTCAGAATACAAAACATCCCCAACATCTTTTTCAAAATTTAATATCCCCAACAATGAACGAAGATGAGGAGTACAAAATTTAATTTTCAGCGGAAATTTAATAAGGTTATTTATTTCATCAAGTTCAAAAAGTTTATCGGGTTTTGATTTAAAATTTTCTTCATACCATACGATAAATGATTCATTTAAATAACTTAAAATCATGTTAATATCCCATTTCGCTATCACATTATTTATATACATATCATACGTTTTTTCATGGTCATCTTTAATAAATGATATATAATCTGAAGGGTCTAAAAGAATGGGATTAAATTTACCACTCACAGAAACGAGAGTAACATTATAAATTCCGCTAACTGTTAAATTTAATTCACAACTATTATTCGAAATAATATTGATAATTGACATTTTTATTACGATTAAAAATATGGTAAAGCGTTATTTTCCAGTGATAAATAAAACTAGAATAAGATTACCTCAAGAATTCATAAATTCAACGAATAAGAAATTCATTCATGTTATAAATTTTAGTGTTTTCAGAAAATATGAGTCAATGTCATATTCATCAACAGGTTATATTTCACTTCATTCAAATTTAGTTCAATCAAACCCATATAATGACCATTTCATAAGATTTTCAGATGGTATTAAAAATGTAATTGATAGATTAAAATATGAACAGATTGACAATATCGAATTTTTGGAATTTTGGTTTAAATATCCGATGGAAAAAAGATTGAAGTTAAAGATAAAGCTGATACTATAACAAAAACAATTACAATGACCGATCCGGATAGTGGGGAACAAAAAGAAATAAAACAAACGATAGAAACTGGTGAAAGGTCAATTATTATTGATTATGATTCAAAGGATTATTATTCGATAATGTTAATGCTTGAATATTAAATAGCCTTAACAAAGAATTTTTCAAGTGATATTTTATATTCATCAACTATTTTATTGTATATGTTATTATAAGTTAAATGTAGTTCAGTTGTTGCTCCGTTCTTTGATATCTTAATTGTGCTAATATCCTTTATAGGATTTATTTTTGCAACTGTTCCGCAGCATGAAACCTCATCATCTATGAAAAATTGAATCTTAACGTCTGAATCTTGAACATCACAAAGAATGGCGATAATGTGAATTAATGATTCATAAGGTAAAATAATTAAACCAGATTGGTCAATTAAATTTATTATTGAATCATAATTATTAATTATTATATCACGGTAAATTTTCATTAATTCAGAATTAATGTCTACTTTATATGGCGCATTGCGACTGGAATCGTAGATTCCTGGGTTCTCGATGTTTGATGAAAGAGGTGGGGGTATGTTGGATAAGTGGGAATTTCAACGGGTTCTTTACCGGGTTCAGATAAAATGATTGGGTCTTCATCTTCTTTATTTTGCTCCTCCTCTTTCTTTGGTAAGTCACGAGTTAATAAATTGGACTGTGTTGCTGACCTTGTTAATTCAGGACTAACATTAACTTTAACATTTTGAATAATTCGTGATTTATCATCATTTACGTTATAACCAACCGTAATCTCTGCTTTTGCGTTTGTGTTCTTTTGACTTGTGAAACGTCTTCTCATTTATAATTGAATAAAAAAAAGAAAAATATATTTAAAGTTTTATTTAGTTGTTACGGTAATATCCCAAGGTTCATCCTTGTTTGCTTATACTTTCTTTGTAACTGCACCAATTATGTTATTGATATGCTTTGAGTTTCTTCCAGTCTTATTTTATCATTTACAATATCTTTAATCATTTCATTACATGCATTCTTAAAACCATCTGATTTTTCTAATTTACGTCTATCACTTTCTTTAATTAAATCAAAGTTATAACCTTGTTGAGAATAAAGTGGTTTCTTTATCAATTCCTTGAACGCTTCTGAAAGTGAAGATGAAGAAATTCTTGCCACTTGAATTGGTTTAAATTCTGCTTTCATTGCTTCTTTCTGTTCATTGAACACTGGATCGAATAAAGCAACTTTAAAGAATTTCTTAGCTGGAATTTCAGGTCTCAAATTTGCATATTGACCATCAAACTGTTAAATATCGTGGTAATCCATGGTCCTTCTTCAATAGCGTTTAATTCTTCATTGAAATAAGAATATGGATTATGACGGTATGAAAGAATTGGTCCATCTTTACTGTCTCCGATTTGTTGTTTAACAGCTTTTCCATTTCATCAAAATTTCATAGGATAACGTTCATTATATGCTTTACGTTTAGGATAAATCAGATATAGTTAATTTTATAACCATTTATGACTTTAATATTACCTTGACCATCAGTAACGAAAACTTCATTTATACCATCAGGCTTTCCATTTGGTCCTGTAATGTCTGCTTCATGTGCTTTCCAATTTGGTCCATGACGTTTGGCATATGCTTGAGCTTCTGGAATGTTAAAACGTTTCTCTCATTTGTTTAACATCCTTTTGAAGATCGGCACAATGTGGACTAATTCTTTCATTCCGTCTGGAACTTTCATAGTTCTATTATATGCACCCTTTTGTTTGTCCCTTGTTTTTATGGAACCTGTAGAAGATTTGCAATTTCTGTCATGTTTTAATTATAAATAAAAAATAAAATTAATTATAAAAAGTTAATCAAATTTAATGGAACCTTTATTTAAATTCAACTATTATTTTTCCATGTTCTCCCTAATTGTTGATATTGTGTGTAAAGTTCATTAATGCTCATTGGTAAAATTCACTTGATAAAGCATAACGTTCAACTGTTGACGACTAAAACCACTGAAAATGAAAAGGGTGGACAGGTTTGATTTAATGTTTGTGCTTAATGCTTTAAAGTATTGAACAGCCATAAAGAATGAACATTGAATATGTCGACATTGAGTTAATAACTGATTAAAATATGATTTCTCATTAGTTATTAGTTTTGATTTCACTGCATCATCTAGAAAAATGAGTGAATGCAAAAATTCTCTATCAAAATTTGAAATAGAAAGTGTTTCAAATAATTCATCCCGTTGTTTATCAATAATTTTATCCTCTAATCCTTGCTTCTTGATTGTATTATATAATTCTTTATACATTAAAAAGTTTTTTAAATAATCTTCTGCTTCTTCTTGTGATAAATAAATAATTGGAATTTTGATTAAATGCTTTAAAGATTCAAATGTATCATCTGAAGGTGAACCTGAACGGTTGATATAAATTAACACATGTGAATAGGGGGAAGTGTTAGCAATAATGATAATTTGTTTTAATATCGTTAATGTTTTACCTTTATTCTGTTTACCAATTGCTGCAGTGATTGAATTTAAGTAACATTCAGAATATGGAATTTTCATTAATTTTTCCTTAGATAGAGCATTTCTATTATCACTCAATGCTTCATTAATCATATCATCTACGTATGTATTATATACTCCTGCTAATTCTTCAGAATTGAAATCCATTTAATCAAAATAAATTTATAATTTTAAACATTTCTATTCATCAATATTTCATCATATGAACTTCTATACTGTGGTGGTGTACCTGTTGGATGATATTTCAAACCTCTCATCCGGTGTCCATGTCCAATATGTAGTCCTAGTAAACCAAACCTGAGGAGGATTTGTCACTTTTGAAGTAAGTGTCATTTTCACCTTGAATGATTGGACTTTTACTGTAACTTGTGAGTTGAAAGTTTCTAATCCATCAAAGAATATACCCGCTCCATCACGTTGAACTGGAATAGTGCATAAGAATGAAGTTTGGTCTTTCCATGTTCTAGCTAATGGCGTTCCATTATCATCATTCAGTGGTCTAGTTAATGAGTCCTCGTATTCTTCTGTGCATTCATTCACTCCATCTAAATCAGAAGCTTGAAGCATGCGTGTAAAGAATATGTCACCCACTGTGGACATCGCTTGATCGGGGAAGTTTCTGGAATCTATAGTGACCTGAAGACCTCGAAGCATTGGATTTTCTAAAACTGTTCTTTGCATTGCATTCTTCGGAAATGTTAACACAACATCTGTAACATTATGAAGAGCGTATGAGAAATCTGAGCTAATACCTTCAGGAGTGATGCAACCTCCATTTAGTGAACGAACGTCAATATGTTGAGCTGGAATCATGAATGGATCTTCCTTACTGAATAAACGTGTATTGCTTTAACTGATTCTTCAATTAAACCGTATCCTGGTGTAATGCATTTATCCTCTAAAACTTCCATCTTTGTGCATGAAATAATAACGTCATCAACTGTTGCGTCAGCAGATGTAGCGGCTAAGCTTGTAATTAATTTGGCAGGAAGTCCGATTTGTTGGAATTTGCGATCATATTTATAAACATGATTCATAATCTTTTCATAATTTCATCAGTTATCTTTCATAAACGTAATTTTGTAAATCAGCAACTCTTAACGGGTCAACCTGACAAAATACTAAAGTATCCCTGAAAACATAATATTTAAGAATGATTTCACCAAATGATTTAGGATAATCATCGAACGCCTGAAATGCTAACAAATCATTTACCGGAATAATCATATCAAAAGTGATATCAACTTCTTCATTTGCGTTCTTGAAAACTTCTGAAGGGTCAATATATTTACCACATACTGAGTTATCATATTTTTGAACATTATTATATAACGAATGAACAAACTTTTTAACTTTCCTTTCTGATTTTGGTTTATATGTTGCAAATGCGAAAGATTCACGGGCGCAATCCATCTGAAGATAACCGGCATCACCTCTTTCGGTTTCTACTTCTAATTGTTTAAAGCTTTGATTTGATGATTTGTAACCAACGAATAAACGCATGCATTTAAAAGCGGCATCACATGTGAAAGCTTTATTTAAAACTAGAGTTGCTTTAACTTTGCGTTTAATATATGTGTCACCTAATTGGTTCACATCATGAGCCGGATTTGTAATTCTTAAATGAGTTTGTTTATCATCAAAATATGGAGCATCAGAGTCATAGCATGAACTTTCAAGTTCTCTATAATATCTTCTACCATCATTCTTTGCGAATATTTCATTTATCTTTTCGAATGAATGAAATACATTTCCATTAATCGGTTTAGTGTTTGGCACCAAATAGTTAGTCGTCATTTATTAATAAATAAAAAATCAAAATTAAAAGATGAAAATGAATTTTTAATTTTAATGAAATAATCAACTATGGCTGCAGGTATATTTAAGAAACTGTGGGATAAAGTAAAAAGAGGAGCGCATAAAGTTTGGGAAACATTGAAGAAGGGAGCAAATTGGATATTTAAGAATAAAGAAGCAATTAGTGACGTTGCTGAATCAATAACACCAAAAGCTGCCCCAATAAGAGAAATATTAAATAAAGGAGAAAAAGTTTATCAAAGACTTCAACCGATACTAAGATAAAAATAATTTTAAAATAATTTATTTTTCCACTATCTACCTCCTATTTTATTAAGTATTCCTTCAGCAATTCCACCAATTGCGTTACCTGCTTGTGCTCCCATCGCTGGATTACCTGCTTTAGTACCTAATACTCCACCTATGATAGTTCCTGCCGTTTTCGCTACTGGTGCCAAAAAGTTTGCTACAGGTTTAATAATATTTTTATGAACCCAACCTGCAGCTTTCTTAATTCCATCCCATAATTTTTTAAAGAATCCTGCAGCCATTTCTGATTTAATATTAATTAAAAAATATATTTCATCACTTATATTTAAATTTTTATTTAATGATAAATGAAACCGATTTTAAAAATAAATGAAACACAGGAGGAAGAAATAAATGAAAATGTTCAACAAAAAATAAACGTTGTTAAACCAATTACTGAAATAAAAATTTTTTCATCTGTTGAAGAATTTAATGACTATTATGCTAATAATAAAAAATTATTTGAAGAATTGACAACGTGTAAATTGAATAAAATGTTTAAAGTTGATGGATTCAAAATTTCAAAAATAAAAGGAGTGGTTAGTTTGAAATCTATTCCTCAATCAAGAATCACCTCATTAATGAAAATTGATGATTTAACAAAAAGAATAGAAGAGATTGAAGAGCGAATAAATCAAATTATTGATTTCATAAATCATGACTCGTTGAGCCCGGGTCCTTAAAGCCCATCACTGAGTTCAAGGTTATATTCATCAAATATTTCATTATTAAATGCAACTTCTGCTAGTTTATTTATTTTTTCAATACGATCATTTGAAAGTCTATCGTTTAATTTTTTCTGAAGTTTTTCATTTTCTAGTTCTGAAACTTTATTTGGATGATATGTAAATTCATGAAATTCTTTGGCCTCGGTTTTGATCATTAATTTACAAAGAACTTTTGTGGTTGGAATTCGTTTGAACCATTTATTAGTTATATTCGTTATATATTCAATATCTGGAATTAATTCCCAAATTTTTGCATTTTCAATTAATTTATTATCAAATGCAAAAGCAATGGGTTTAATATTATGTTTACCTTTATAATATAAACTTTCTACATAATCATCGAAATAAACATCTACTTGTTTAACATTTTCAAGAATTGGTGAAAGAGCATCCATTAATTGATTGACGGTTACGAATCTTGATCCACTCATTTTCTTACGAATTAAAAAAATAAATTATTCAAAAATGTCAGAAGAAAATATTTAAATAAATTATTTAAATTTTTTTACTCTATTCAAGAATTTTATTTTTGATATAACTCATTGAATTCAAAATTTTTTAAAAAATTGACACCATATATAACCAGTAGAAGTTCTGCTAAAGTATTCATAAACACCTTTTTATATCTTATTTACATCTAACATGCACCAATTTATTTTATAACTTTATTAATACTAAATTTTATTTCATACAAAAAGTAAAAATTCATAAGTTATATATTAATTTAATAAATTATATTATCATTTATAATAAAATTTTTCGAAATGCAGATAAATTTTAACATGTTCGAAATGAAACTATTATAAAATATATTCTTTTTATTAATGGTAATATAGGAATTGTAGGAATAAAAACTTTTTATAAATTATTCATAAATTTTTAAAATCTGCTATTCGGAAGTATGTTCAAAAATCATTCAATTATGTGAGAATTCTTACGATTACAAAAAAAGTCACACAACCCGCATCATATACTACTTATTTAATAAAACAAATACAGATCAATATTTTCACTGTCCATTAATCTATTTGGTCAAATATTATTAGATCCGGTTAGATTATTGTCTAAGGAAAAGATTTTGGCAATCTTGTCAAATGACAGATATCGTTTGTTTTTCTTTGAAGATTCAGAAGATTGGAAGATACTCGCCTCCATGTTATGAAAACATTTAGCATCATTATTCATAATTTCAAAGGATCTGTTTTTGAAAGCAATTCAGATTCTGGCATTTGACAGTCAGAAACACCATTCCATTATTTTATTATGGTGTCACCACCTGCCAACTCTCTTTTATTGTTAGCTGTTAAGCGCGCAATAAATATTGGAAACGCCAAGATTTACATCCAGCATCAAAGATTCTATTCCAATACTGATTACTCAACTTATGAAGTTAGTGCTGAAGACGTTCCAGGTTTCCTTAATGCATTAGTTGATCAAAGCTTCAACAACTTACCAGAATCATTAAAGAAACACAAGGCTGAATTGATTGACACTCACGTTACATGGGATGGATTGAAATATGAAATGTGCTGCAACACATTTTATGCTGTTAATAAAGGAAGGCTCTACTTCTTCACATACTGCTTCCAGCCAAAGGATGACCTCAAATCAATTCAAGCAGAAACACTTAGCTTTGAAATCACCTGCAGATTAGCCGACACTTGCATTTGCTCAACACTCATGCAGAGAACATCAATGGGTCATCGTAAATTCGACGAAAAGAGATATATTAAGCCAGCAGTTACTAACAAGGACTTCATTGATGCTTTGACCCTTGCTGTTTCTCCACTCCTTGGATCGTTCGATATCAAGACACCTTCTAATATTGGTTACGAACTTCAGGCTCAGGCTTTCGAAACACCAAGCACAATTCCAAGTGATGCTCCACGTAGAACAGTTTACAACAAGTACAAGCAGATGAGTGTTGTTGTTACTGATCCAGCTGTTCTCAAGCTCCTTCCAAGCCGTTGGGAATATGTCTCAACAAAGGATATCATCAGAAACAACGGCTACGTCTTTGAGTATTAAATAATTGGGTTTAATACATAAATTAGTTTAAGTATTAGAAAAATCGGTTGTTTTTTTACTGTATTTTACCACACAATTTTGAAAAATATTCATTCATGATTTATTTTTGTTTGAAAAATGATTTTATAAATGATTTTAGTTTCATTTGTTGAAGAATTAGTTTTGAATAAATAATTTAAAATTTAATGAATTATCTTAGACTATAATTAATTAAGAATAATGTAAGGGACTTTAGCTCACCTTGGAGAGCGTGCGACTGAAGATCGCAAGGTACGTGGTTCAAGTCCGCGAAGTCCCAAATAATTTTTCTTTTTCTTTCACAATTCTAGTTTACAACTATTCAAATTTGATTTAATATTTAATTCATCAATTAATCATTCAACTAAACAAAATTTATTATTTACGAGAATAAAATTTAGCTTATTTTTGTCTAAATATTACTTATTTCCTTGAATTTATCTTATATATGTTAAGGGTGCACCCGTATGTACGTTTATTTGAGAGGAGGAGGATTACCCTCTCAATTTTGAGGGATTTGTTAGTTTATTTTCTCGATGAATATGCAATAAAATTTGATTTTTACCTTATCAATATACTTCATATAATATACACATGTTCATGTAAAAACTTTTTTCCAAAATCCTCAGGAATTAATGGATTTTTGAATTTTAAGAATTTTTTTCGAATTTTTTCGAAAAAAAAATATTTTCAGAACAGCCTTAACGGCTAAGATTTAGGAACAATGTTAAGTATCAAAAAGAAAGGAGGTCTGATATAGACAACATATATCGTTGAAGGTTGAAAAAATCTCTAATATTTGAGCCCAAAATTTCAAATTTTAATTTTTTGAAAAAAGAGGCCACCCGTATGTACGTTTATTTGAGAGGAGGAGGATTATATTTTTGAAAGGGTGAAACATTATGAATATGTTAATTATATAATAATATGTATTATTATAAAAAAGAAAAAATAAAGCACGTTAAAATTTTTCTTTCTTGATTTTTTACAAAATCTACTTAGAATTATGCAAAATATGACTAAATAATTATAAATTTCAAGTTAAATTTTAATTTTGATAAATAATTTAAATTTCAAAATATCAAGTTCAGTTCGACTATGTATGTAGTAATTCCTCAATAAAGTGCCAAAACCCTATTAAAATATATGAACATTTTCAACATTTTAATGTTTTTATTTAAAAATTTGATGGAATATGAGCTTCAAACAATTATTATGTAAATAAAAATAATTAAATATATGTATTTATTCGTATTACAACCGTAGTAAGTCGATTCTTCCTTTCTTCTACTGAGATTTGAATTTGATTTCGAATTGTAAAGAGATTCAAAGGGAAAATACTAGCGGATAAAAACTACCTCCATGAAAGGGTCATAATGGACTCAAGTTGTATTTTTTGATATTTTTTGCTTTTCGAGCCTAAATAGGTAGCCAAGATAATGCCTAAAAATAAGGTTCTAAATTCTGAAGTTTACATGATCCTCTCGTGTGCACCCTTAATTTTTCAGAAAACCAAATTGTATTTCGAAACTCCATTTCCTTTGTAAAGTTTCTTATTCAAATTTTTGATAGAAGTTCGCACAATGGTTAGACAGAAAAAGGATAGGGCGACTTTAGGTAGGATATTTTGGTTTATAAGTAAAGCATGATATTCATTTGCTCGATATCATGTTAAACAAATAATGAAACAACGGTTTGAAATTATGTATAAAAATCAAATTAAATTTAATCACAAAAAAATAATAAAAATAATAATAAATAAATAAAAAAATAAATTATATACCAGCGAACTCAGTAGCAATTTCCTCATTGCTGAGAGGATCCTGGGGCAGTCCAAACTTCGCGTGCTTCATTTCATCGTTATGAGTCTTTACATCACCGACAAACTTCGAATAATCGAATGAATGTTGGTCGTCAAATGTTATTGGTGTCTGTGGCCCCTTTCTCATCTCTTCAGGGACCTTCTCTATGATGTCTGCGATTGATACTGCGTCATCTCCCTTTTTGGCGCTGCCGTGCTGTCTTTGCAATGTTCCAACTTGGAAGTTTGCCTTCTTTGGTGATACTTTGATGACCAAGTCTCCCTCGTAACTTCGGAATAAATCATCGATATTTTCTTTTTCTCCGAGTTTTATGAGTTCTTTGCCGGTTTTGTCATTGCCTGGGCTAAGCTGCAAAGGAGCCGGTCTGCTTTTGATCGGTTTCAAGTCAGAAAACTCATCATCCATTTCAATTTCCGAAAGAGTAGGAGTACTTGAGTTCCGAGCAATCTTTAGCCTATCCTGGGAGCTGTCCATTGGCTCCAGGTTGTCAAAATTGTCGAATTCATCACTATCGGGAGGGGGAAGTTTCCTTAACGGTTTTTTGATGGCCATCATCCCTGCAGGCATTGTTCTCCTCGCCGCGAAGGATCCGATGACTGGTCTCAGCGGGACATCGCCTGAAGGCTGCGAATTGTCCTCATCTGAGTCGATAAACATCTTGTAAAGGGGTAATTTGGATGATGGAGTTGTAGGTTGGATTTTGAGCTCGTCAGCGTCAATATTCTCGTCTTCCATGATGTTATCGATGTTGTCGTCATCAGCTACGTACTTTGCAAGGCCTGGTTTCGCTTGAGGTTTAGGAACTTCATGTTCTAGGTTGACCTGAAGCGTTTTAGGCTCTGCTTTCGGTTCTGGCTTCAATGAAAGGATCGGCGGTACAACGTTTATTGGTTTAAGATCAGCAAATTCATCATCATCGAAATCTAACTCTTCATCTGCCATACTTACACGCCTAGACGTGTTCGAACTCTCTTGTACTGGCTCGAGAGCATCGAAATTGTCGAAATCTGAGTCATCTGGCGGTGGAAGATTTTTAGATGTGTTATTTTCATCTGTATTTGGTTTTTCTATCGTGGCTTTCGGTTTTATCTGTAGTGTTGGTTGTGTCTGTTTGTTTGCAGGCTTCAAATCCGAGAAATCATCGTCATCATCGTCATTATTTAGTTTTAGTGTAGCTTTTTGAGGGGAATTCTTCGGTTTGAGGTCTGAAAAATCATCGTCATCGTCCTGCAGTGGCAATTTTGGTTTTTCTGTGTCCTTCTCCGGAGATATTTGTAGAGTTGGCTGATTTTGTTTGTTTATTGGTTTCAAGTCAGAGAAATCATCATCGTCATCATCAGGAGGTAGAAGAACTCGAGATTTGTTCTGATTTATTTGAATTGTCTGTTGTGGTGGTTTATTTATTGGTTTGAGGTCTGAAAAGTCATCATCGTCGTCTGGAGGATGTAATGATGGCTTCTGTTGGTTCTGTTTTGGTGTTATTTGTAATGTTGGCTGATTTGACTTATTTATTGGCTTTAAGTCAGAGAAATCATCATCGTCATCATCTGGCGGTGGTAATTTCGGCTTTTCTGTAGATGTTTTCGGTGTATTTTGTTTTGTATTCGAATCATTTTGGGATTTTTCGTTTGTTTGAGGTTTGTTTGTATTGTTATTCGATGGTATTTGGAATGTTGGCTTCGTTGGCTTCGAAATCGGCTTTAAATCTGAAAAATCGTCATCTTCATCGATATTTGACGCGTTTAATTCAGTTTTATCTTTATCTGTTGATTTGTTGAGGTCATCTGTATTATGTGCTTCTGCTACTTGTTGTTGTTGAGCAGAATAATTATGAGATTCTGATTTACTTCTTGGAGGAAGAGGCGGGAATCGCTTTGGCTCCTTCTTAGGAGGATCCACTGAGAGCGGCGATGGAGTTATTTTGCTTTCTTGAGGTTCATCATCTATATGGTTCAATTCTTCTTGGACTTTCTGGAGTTCTTTCTCTCTAGAGGCCAATTTCTCCTTCTGCATGTTCACCTGGACGAGTAAACTGTTCCTTCTTCGGTTAATTTTCTCTGTTCCGTCTCTTATTGTTCTTTCAACTTGTTCCAAGGATTTCTTACCATCAATGTTCATCGCTCGTAACCGTTTGATCTCTTCTGATACCTCATTGATCTGTTTCTCGAACTTTTCAGTAGATAATCTGATTTTTTCTCTTCTTTGATTAACAGCTGCGATTTCTCGGTCGTATTCCGCCTTCTTCTGCTCAAATTCAGCTTTGGCAGCCTTGTTGCGTTCTTCTGCGGCCTCTTTTTCTGAAATTGCATCGGCCAATTCTTTTTTCTTGGTGTTAATCATAAGCTTCGTCGCTTCTGCATATTTGCTGGAGTTCTCATCTAGGCTACTCGAGTCGCGAATTGACTTTGTGACCTTATGTTGTAATATTTGCAAATCTTTATCGGGAGTCGTTGGAATTTTGACGGACGATGATGATGTCCTGCTACTGTTTTCATCGATATCCTTGAAAATGGTTGGATTCTTTGGAGTTTTTGGAGTATAACGATTAACTGAAGAAGAAGAGGAAGAAGCGGCCAAATAAGTAGGTGTGAGTGATAATTTTCTTGAGTTACGGGTTCCATCGCTATCTCGTTTCGCAGAAGCTGAATTTCTTGATAAAACAATTATTTGTTTTTTAAGTAGTTCATTTTCGCGTTTTACCTCTTCCAACTCGGCGTTCATCTTTCTGGCTTTATCTTTTATGACGTTATATTTCCTTTCGACTGATGATGAATTTTGAGTCGCTTTATTTTGTTCATTTTCTTGTTCCAAGCGAGCGATTCTCTTTGCAGCAACATCCAGTTCACTTTTCAGCTTACTGTTCTCGTCCTGGAGCCTTTTCATTATAGATTTAATTGATGAATCAGAATCTGTAGGTTTTTCAGTGACCATTTCATTTTTTCTGCGGAGCTTTGCATGCGGCGATGTATCTGTAGTCTGGATTTGCGCTATCTTTTCTAATTCGCTCTGTTCTGTTTTTATAATTTGTTGAATATTTTTGATTTTAGACTGATAGTATTGAATTTTCTCCTCATCGGTCGCAGTAGATGAAGGATTTTGTGCAGCCAGTTCAGCGATCTGTTGGTTATTAAATAAAGCCTTCCGTTGAAAGTTTTCCATCGCAGCATATTTCGCTTGTATGTTGTCAGGCGTTGATGTTTTCTGTTCTAAATCTGTTTTGGCCTTAATGTAAAGAGAATTAATGAACCTAAGATTTGAAGTTACTTCATCATAGTTTTTCTTCAAATTTAAGCACATTTCTTGCAGGCTGCGAACGTTCTTTGTTGCCCTGATCTCCTCGACAGTAATAGGAATTCGAGGTTTGGACATTTTTCTGATTAAAGAACTTGATGAAGTTTTTTTTTCGCTGCAATGATTTCCAGCGGTTTTGACACAAGTCCTCAATAACAATCTCGTCTTTGACTTGAAAAATATAATATGAATAAGACACCTAATGCAAATTTGAAGTAAATCAAGAAACTAAATTTTTTTCTTCAAATTTGCGCATTTTCCAAACTCCTTTGTTTTATGAGAGTATTATATAGAGTTACTCATATAATTGAAAATGGGACCTTAGCTAAATGAATATATTGATGCTTGTTTGGATACATTTGGCCAACAATATGATCTTATTGATAATAGTAACCATTATCCACAGAAACCCTTTGGTTGTAGTGATGGGCTTTCTGTTGTATTCAAATAAAATTATACAAAACAATATTAGAAGCTATATAAGCGATTTGCTTATAATTCAGTTTTACTTATAATGAATATTTAGTGTATGATTGATTTATGAGCTGATTTTAATTTATCTTGTGTAATTACTCAAGAATATGTTGAATTTTTGGTTTTTGTGCCAGACAGTTAAAAAAATGAAATTTATACAGAAAGTATATATCAATATTTACTAAAAAATAATTATGACGACTTTCCATTTTTTGAAATTAATTTCGACTTTTACTGCATTTGAGACAAGAAAAATGATGAAACAGAATTAGAAGGTTCAATTGTAGCAAGATAAATGAATGATTTTTTTAATTTTGAAAGAACATAAAAAATAACGCAAAGCAGATTTATTCATTCTGCCTCTTATTCATTCCAGACTGCTGGTATCCACTTCCAGGAACTCCCGATGGAATTGCTTCCAAATTTAGATCAACATCGGCCATATTTTCCATTTCTAACTGTTCAAGAAGGCCTTCAGCACCATCAACTAATTCAAGATCATCTTCACCATTCAATAATGTGTTTGCTGTGCTGATTGACTCTTTAAGACCGTTCATTTTTGTTCTTGTTGCAGAAACCTTTTGAACATCAATTTTCTTCATATGAGCCTCAATGCCAGATGTAGCCTTATTCATGTTTTGGAACATTTGTGCTGCGACTGCGCCATTTCTAACGTCAACAGCATAACCGTTAGTTGTAGCTGAGGATTGTAAGAGCTGTTGTGCTTGTTTTTCATATCTGACAGCATTTGTAGCGAACAATCTTGCACTAGCTATTTGACCTTTCTTTTGCGCTTGTTTTGCTTTCATTTTTTCCTTCTGTGCTTCTTTAAGAAGGCGTTTAGCTTCATTTTCTAATGATTTGCCTTCTAGTTTCATCCTCATACTCGTTTTATCCATCATTTTCTAGATCTGAAAAAAAAATTTTTAGATCGAAAAAAAATATTCACCGGAAAAAATTTTGATAGTAAATAATTAAGATTAAGACACAATAATATTTACAAGTATCTGATTACAAAAATTTTTCAGACTCTTATTTAATTTTGTCAATTTTTCAGTCAAAAAAATTCGTTGACAGTTTTCCTTGATTCAATATGAGATATTTATTGGTTGCAAAATAAAATTTCCAGTTTTGAAAAATTTTGAGAAAAAAAAATCAAATGGAAGTAGGATAGTCGGTAAACATGTCTTAAGATTTATAAAATTCACTTGAAAAAATGCTGGAGTTTCATTTATCGTTAAAATAAAAAATGGCAGACAATTAAAATTTTTATATTTGTTCTGATATTTTAAATCTACTACTAATATAGAAATTATTTGTAGTTTTTAAATTTTTCCAAAATAATTTTAAAACTGGATTTTTCAAGAACAAAATTGAATTTATTATTTTCATTTTTTTGAATTTTTCTGACATCATGATCCCTTTTTTATAAATTTTATTTCGTGATTCAAGCGTTTTAATAGTCAAGGAAAAAGAATCAAAGCAAATTTCACTGTCAAAATAGTTTGAAGAATATTCTTTACTTTTTGCGGTTCTTCATATGACTGAAACAGAGAATCTTGTACCTGAAGGACCTGTTACTATACAAGGAACGCTTAAACACAAGGGCCGCGTTATTGGTATATGGACATCGTTGAACTATTGGTTAATTGGCAGTAAACTTTACGTTTCAAAGACAGATAAACTATCTGAATATTATAAAATCATAGAAATAACTCCAGACACTAATATTATATTAGTAGACAGGAAAAATAATACACATTTTATCATCGAAAACGAAGAACTTGGCAGATATCTTCTAAAATCGAATGCTGCGGAAGTCTATCCATGGGTATTCGCGTTACGCGCATGTTTGTATGCCGAACATGGCTATTCTATGGATCAATTTCGTATTATTTCTGTTTTAGGTCGAGGTTTTTACGGAAAAGTCATGCTCGTTGAAAAACTTGATACAGGAAAGTTATACGCACTAAAAACCGTACAGAAAAAGAAGCTTGTTGAGTGCGGACAAGTAGATACGATTATATCTGAACGAAACTTACTGTTTTCTATTCCTCCTCATCCATTCATCGTCTCTGCAGAGTTTGCATTCCAAACCAAATCTAAATTCTACATAGGTCTCATTTACATCATTTATCGAACTTACCAGTTGTTCCTATCGACGACACCCGTCTCTACACTGCAGAAATCATCTTGGCATTACAACATCTCCATGAAAATCACATAGTTTACAGAGATTTGAAACCAGAGAACGTTTTACTCGACAAGGACGGCCATGTTAAACTCACCGACTTCGAATTATGCAAAGAGATTAATGAAACAGACAAAGCAACTACATTTTGTGGAACAGCGGAATATTTAGCTCCAGAAGTTGTTCTTCGAATAGGATATGGCTTCAAAGTCGATTGGTGGGCACTCGGCGTATTACTCTACGAAATTCTTTTCAACGGAACTCCGTTTTACGATGAAAATCAATCTGTTTTATTTGATAACATCGTAAACGAAGAACCAGCGTTTCCAAAATACGGAAATAAGGTAGCCATTGAACTTATCAAGCGTCTGCTAGCAAAAGAGCCAGAAAATAGACCAGATTTCGAACAAATCAAACAACACGAGTTTTTCAAAGGCATCGACTGGGATCAAGTCTACAGAAAAGAGAATCCTCCGAAGAATTTCAAGAACGTTGATGAGTTTGACCCAGAAAATTTCTGTTCTGACTACACAAACGAGGCTCCTCTCGATTCCGAGGCAATGCCAGCTAGTTCTGCATACCAGGACATACAGGGCTTCTCATTCGCTGGAAGTGGTGTTTATTCTCACGACGGACAAGAATAATTTTATTTATTATTTGTAAATTATTTGTAAATATTGTGTTTTAGTGTTTATTTAATAATAATTATTACTATTTTATAATTATTATCTCAAATTTCGTTTAAAGAAATCTGATTTGATTTCATTTTTTGTGCTATGCTTGTACAATTTATAAATTTACTATTATATCCATACAAACATTATGTTTTCTTTCTATATCTATCAGTACTAATTTCTGATATATCTCTAATAACTCAACTTAGTGTTGTTTTGGATCCTCAGATTAAAGCTTTAATTTATACTTAATTCCAATTGAATGAAAATATATTTTGCTATTTGCATCAATTTGTGTGGGAACATATTGTAACGGATGATTTATAAATCAATGTTAGTTTTGAGGCTGGAAACACAGATGGCAATGTACAGCCAAATGACGACCAATATACTACATAATAAAGAACAGTTTATCTTTCAAGAAGTAACTCTCATTTAGATAGTTGTTCTTTGATTCATTCGGCACAAAATACTATTGATAATGAGTATGGATGAAAATAAAAGATAAGTTAGAATAACTTATTAAATCAATCAGTATAGGGTGTCCAAAGGTGCGTTTAGCACAGCGCTCTATATGAGACTATTAAAGGAGATATATGCTGATTATAAATATATAATAAAAAATATGAATATCTGTATATGATGAGTATGTTGTATTTTGGCGCCATGCCGGGATATAAAATGAATTTTGAGACAAGAGGCGGTTTCGCGGGAAATTTTGGCGGGATTTTTTTTCATTTTTTTAATGAATCATAAAGAAAACATCCTCGCTCTTGCAAAAAAATGCAAAGACTGTAAAAAAATCTACGAGACATTGGTAAAATGCTTCGGTATGGATGCTCCTAGCTATTCCACTGTAACGTATCATGTTAGGATGTATCACTTCATGAACAAAAAGGCGCCCATCATAAAAATTGACAAAAAATCGCCGGATCAAAGAAAAATCAAAGCAATTCTTCAAGCGCTAGATGAAGACCCAAGAGCATCACTCAGAAGGATAGAGGAGATGACAAAGATACCACGTACAACAGTCAGTTATTATCTGCACAATTATTTGAACTACAAACTAGCGTATACACGTTGGGTTCCGCACAACCTTAATTCAGTTCAAAAAAAATCTAGAGTCCAATCTTCGAAAGAGCTCCTCTCTATATTGGGTGCGTATCAATCCAAGAAGTTTCGCTTTTTAGTAACAGGGGACGAGTCTTGGTTTCAATATGCAACAGAAGCCAAAATCATGTGGATCCCGAAGGATGAAAATCCGCAAACATTCCCGAAGAAAAAAATTGACACACCAATGATGATGTTGTCGGTTTTTTGGGGCGTGAATGGCATCATCGCAATTGATATTCTTCAAAACCTAATACGATGAATGCTCAGTATCTAATTGACAATGTTCTTACTCAAATTATCAATTCTGATGAGTTTGAGAAATCCAAACAAAAAACAAAAGTTTGCAATTCATTTTGATAATTCAAGAGTTCAAAAAGTCATAAGGTAATGAATTACTTGGTGGAAAACAATGTCAAAGTTGTTCCAAACCCAATTTATTCACCTGATATTGCACCCTCTGACTTTTATTTATTCGGCACGCTAAAAAAGAGAGCTGAAGGACGCGAATTCGCGAGTCCAGATGATCTTGAAAATTTTGTAAGAGAGCAATTTGAGCAATTTTCTCATGATGATTTAAAGCGTGTCTTTCAAGCCTGGATCGATCGCTGCTAACGCGTGATTGAATCCAATGGTGATTATATTTAAATAAACTTTATATATATGTAACTTGTTTATTTCTATTCGCAGTATTCAGGTTTGTGCTAAACACACCTTTGGACACCCTATATTTAACGTCTTAAACGTTTTAACTCTGCATTTTGATATGATAGAATTTCGCCGCTATATGTTATGTTTATAGTTTTATCATTAATTTCACCTGGGCAATAATAGGTTGTATAGTGATATATATATGAATTTAGTTGTTCAAAAATTACAAAAGAAACAGGATTGTTATTTACAGTTTGAGTAATTTCGTTTTGATTAAAATAACAATAACTAACACTATAGTTTAGCACAAACCTGAATACTGCGAATAGAAATAAACAAGTTACATATATATAAAGTTTATTTAAATATAATCACCATTGGATTCAATCACGCGTTAGCAGCGATCGATCCAGGCTTGAAAGACACGCTTTAAATCATCATGAGAAAATTGCTCAAATTGCTCTCTTACAAAATTTTCAAGATCATCTGGACTCGCGAATTCGCGTCCTTCAGCTCTCTTTTTTAGCGTGCCGAATAAATAAAAGTCAGAGGGTGCAATATCAGGTGAATAAATTGGGTTTGGAACAACTTTGACATTGTTTTCCACCAAGTAATTCATTACCTTATGACTTTTGTGAACTCTTGAATTATCAAAATGAATTGCAAACTTTTGTTTTTGTTGTTTGGATTTCTCAAACTCATCAGAATTGATAATTTGAGTAAGAACATTGTCAATTAGATACTGAGCATTCATCGTATTAGGTTTTTGAAGAATATCAATTGCGATGATGCCATTCACGCCCAAAAAACCGACAACATCATCATTGGTGTGTCAATTTTTTTCTTCGGGAATGTTTGCGGATTTTCATCCTTCGGGATCCACATGATTTTGGCTTCTGTTGCATATTGAAACCAAGACTCGTCCCCTGTTACTAAAAAGCGAAACTTCTTGGATTGATACGCACCCAATATAGAGAGGAGCTCTTTCGAAGATTGGACTCTAGATTTTTTTTGAACTGAATTAAGGTTGTGCGGAACCCAACGTGTATACGCTAGTTTGTAGTTCAAATAATTGTGCAGATAATAACTGACTGTTGTACGTGGTATCTTTGTCATCTCCTCTATCCTTCTGAGTGATGCTCTTGGGTCTTCATCTAGCGCTTGAAGAATTGCTTTGATTTTCTTTGATCCGGCGATTTTTTGTCAATTTTTATGATGGGCGCCTTTTTGTTCATGAAGTGATACATCCTAACATGATACGTTACAGTGGAATAGCTAGGAGCATCCATACCGAAGCATTTTACCAATGTCTCGTAGATTTTTTTACAGTCTTTGCATTTTTTTGCAAGAGCGAGGATGTTTTCTTTATGATTCATTAAAAAAATGAAAAAAAATCCCGCCAAAATTTCCCGCGAAACCGCCTCTTGTCTCAAAATTCATTTTATATCCCGGCATGGCGCCAAAATACAACATACTCATCATATACAGATATTCATATTTTTTATTATATATTTATAATCAGCATATATCTCCTTTAATAGTCTCATATAGAGCGCTGTGCTAAACGCACCTTTGGACACCCTATATTTGGATATTGGTCAAATAAATAATTTCCTATATTTCCAATGAATGAACAATTTGAAAATGAACAAGAATTATCACAAACGATGATTCCTTTATCATCACCTGTAAATTTATTGTTTAAATAATTACAATTAATAATATTAATTGTAGAATCAAACATCCCGCCATTTTGAGAGGATGATGTATTTGATGCTGTTGTGAAATTAATAATTCCTTGTTCATGACTTGTTGGCTGTTGAATTATATATGCAGTATGACTATCTTCAGTACTGTGGCACTGCGCGCCATCTTACCGAAGATATGTCAATCTGACACTTTACAAAACCGTTAACGTATATTTTACAACACAACCATAACACCAACTTAACCTTAAATATTTACAAAGCCGCCAATCACTAACGACTTCACTAACGAATTCACTAACGAATTCACTACCATCCTCACTAAATAAAAAATAACCTTATTTTATTTATTTTCCAACTTTTTTATTTCATTACAAAGACATGTCCGACTATATTTACTATGACTCTTTCCCAGAACGTTTCCGTGAACTATTCAAAACTCAAGTAAAACTGAGAAACATGCATTTTAACAAAGACAGACCCATTGACGATGAAAGAAACCCTGAATATATTACAATCCCTTATGACGCAAAGTTCATTGCATACATTCCTTATGGTCGCAGAGGAACGAAAACTATTTCAACAAAGAACAAAAATTATTTCTGGAGCGATGAAGAAAATTGCCTTATCTACATAATTTTAAATAAAGCTACATATTGTACAAAAGAAGGTTGGACTGGATTTGAGCTCTACATATACGACGACGATGGAAACAGACGTTGTGTATACCCATACGATAATATGTACCATTGTTTTCATCAAGCATTAAACGAATACATAGTCAGTAAGGGTCTCATTCCTGTTGAGTAGATATGCTTTATTTTTGTTCTGTCATTTATATAAAAATAAACTTAAAAATTAATGATATCACCACCCTCACGCGTATGAAAACATAGCACAAAAATAAATTTAGGTGAAGTGGTGAGATCTCACCTCTTTTTTCACTCTGTTGAATTCATTGCTTTATAACTCTCTTCCTTTCTCCAACTCTTCTAACTTCTTCCTAAGTTTAGCAATGTTGTCCTCATGAAGTTTAATCTTTCTCAAAATTCCTTCTTTATCTAATGGTTGCTTTATCTTTCTAAACTGAACTCTACCATCCTTCATAGTATGAATGTAAAAACCTTCTGGAATAGTTCCTGATTTAATGTATTCTACCAAAAACTTTTGTTTCATTGCTTCAGTGACTTTATTTGTCATTTCAATCAAATAAAAATTTTAATATTAAATAAAAAGAACGTTATTTTTTCAGTAAGGAAACGCAGGAGTTTTACGATTTATTTGAGGAGTAGGTTCTGGTTTAAATGTTCGAGTCGGTTTAGGAGTTGACTTTTGAACAGGAGTTTGTACTTCCATAGGTTCAGGAGTCATTGAAGGCGTTGGTTTTGGCGAAGGTGTGGAGTTTGTTTAACTTCAGCTACTTCAGTATTATTTACAACATTTGCTTTATTTCTTTTCAACATCATAACTGCTCCTGCTGTAGCTAGCAAACCTAGTGGGAGACCATATTTATATAAGGACTTGACCAAATGCTATTTTTGACAGGAGCTGGTGGAACACCTAACCTTGGTGAGACTGCTCTTTGCCATTGTGCAGCTCGTAAGAAATATTCAATAGGTGCTCCATAATCGTTTGGTAAAGTTTGTTTCATAGATGGTGAAGGTTCACGAGAGCTTGATGAAGAACTCATTTATAAGCTTTAAAAATAAACGTTCATCCTTTATTCCTCACTGTCGTCCGTAGCTAAGTTATAGTCATCTAATCTTATTATGGGATGCCATTAGCACGCACCTGAATGGCAAAGCAACAATCCCTCATAAATCCAATAAGTGGCTTTGGTACATTTTCAGTTGCTAGTTCAATAGGTCCTTTAACAGACAATTTGTATGTTATTGGAGCAGTAGATGTTTGACCTTGCTGGAAGCAAAAGTCCACTTCTGTTGGAAAACCACATAAGAAATGTGTGTTGTCATAGCTATCCCATTTATGTTCCACACTACCATCATCCACCAATGACCTCATAACATCTTCATTAAATCCAATCATATCATTGTTTGTATTGCAAGCGTTCGCAACCATTTCATAAAATACAGGTCCATATGATTTTTCAGGTTCTGCAGGCATATTTCCATAAGCTCCCATGGAAAGCTGAAGATATTTAAACTTAGGGTTCTCAAAATTAACATAATAGTTGTCTTTCTTTCTAAATAGTGCCCAAATACTTTTAACATTAATAGGCGTATAAGCTGCTGTAAATGTTGCACTTGAACTATCTGTATTCTTTGAGAATGAACCGTCCATAGGAATCCAATCCATAACTTTAACAGGAAAACATAAAGCCTCGTTTGTATAATGTTCTACAAGTTCTGTATAAATGTTAGGGTCTAAAGAGAATGACTTTGGATGAATGAAACATTCATTAAAATCCATCTTTGTTCGAAATAGTTGCTGGGTTACAGTTGTAATAGTAACTGTTCCACTAGCTTCTACTGCCTTCGTTATCATAGTGAATGGTTCATTCCATGGAACAAATTTATTTGTCGGTGGATTTGAATCTGAAGCAAATGCAACTTTAAGAGTTGGATTGAAAGCAATGATATCATTTACAGATATAGATGTGCATTGTAAGGCGTCGCTACTGAACTTTACTTTAAGCTGAATGTTTCCTGCAAAAGCTGGAATAAATCGAATAGCTTCTAATGGAAAATTTCTAACAGGAATTCTTAAACGAAGCTTAAAATCAAATGATTTTCCTGCTGTAATTGGACCACTAACAATTTGTCCTGTTCTGCATGTTCCCGAATGACTCCATACATCTTCATGTCGAGTCTTTGAGAAAACATCTACTTTCTTTATTTGTTCGGTAGTTTGTGAGTTTGAAGTTATATATGCTTCTTCTCTTGCGTTGTCTTGAGAATATACGATACGACCATTTGCAAGGATTTGATATCCAGCAACTGCATAGAAAGCGTCATCGAAACCAATCCAAAATCCTGGTGGGTTTGTTTTATTGGAACCTGAACCAATTTCTTTATCTACAATAAATTGACCTTCCATTTTATACGTAATGAATGTATTGTAAAGGTCCAACATATTTTCACCAGGAGGTGAGAGATTGAATGTTACCCATGTGTTATCTTTAGCAGTTCCAGGTTGTGATGGAATCTTTGCGTCAGAATATTTTCTATTAGTGTCACCAATTTGAACTGCATTGTCTATGATATCGAAATATGAGCGAATCTGATGAATATGCTCTGCTGGAGTAAATTCGTTTAGCTGTTCGTTCTGCATGTATTTACTTCAGATAAAAATATCTATTTACTTCATTATTCTCACTCTTCTTCTTGGCATTCGTGGTGGAAGTTGTTTCTTGACATTTTCAATGAACTGTACATTCTCTTTTGTCTCAACTTCTTTCACTGGCGGGTCAGGGTTCTTTGACTCGGTTTGTTTTTCAATGAAATTCACGAACTTTGCAATAAGCTCTTGGTTCGTTATTGAAAGTACATCTGGCTTCTTTTCTTCTGGTTCTTTTGGTGGCTCAGTTTGAACAGAAGGTTTTATATGGGCTTCGTGGACTTCACCCTTGCCATGCACCTTAATGTTGTCGCTTTCTGCATTCGCTAATGGAACCTTTCTTTTTCTTACATATATTTTACCATCTTTACTCTGACTTACGTAATAGAAAGGATGTTGTATTCCTCTGCGTCATTTAATATAATAGACTCTCGTTCTGATTTTGACAAGCTCATTTTACATCGGTTAAAGTTTTAATTTTGTTTTTTATCTGCAGTCAAATGACTCAGACAAGCCCTACGGACAAGACCCAAGGGGTCATAGATGTTGAAGCATTGAAGAAAGAAATTCGCGAGCAAATTTTATCCGAACTGAAGGAACAAAAACAAGAACAAAAGCCAGAGAGACCAAAGAGAAAACTTAGTGAAAAACAACTTGCTGCATTAGCTGCTGGAAGACAAAAGAACCCAAGACTACTGGCGAAAAAAGCTAGAGAAGAAGCTGAAGCAAAAGCTAAAGAAGCTGAAGTGAAGAAAGAGTAAATGGTTTATTTTTATCCGAATTAAATGTATAGACAAATACCTTTAACTGTTGCGTTCAGTAGTGAAAACCCTGACGTCAAAATAAAGGGGAACAGAGTAACGTTTAAGTTTCCAACAGACTGGATTGTGAACATAAATGAAGAGAAGTACATTGGCATAACATCTATGTATATAACACGTGCTTTCAGAAAGGTTGACTTTATACTTCAAGTCGAGATAGACAATGACGAACAGTCTTTAAGCGCCCAAAACATTCACATATACAAATACTTTAAAGACGATACAACATTGTTGCAATGTATGATTTCATTTAATGAGATGTTCGAGAAAAAGTTCAACATTGAAGTACAAACTTTACAGCCTTTACGTGAGTTTCTTGCACAACTGAAGGAAGAAGGTAGTCGGCCACAACTTATAGACTTTCATTATGAATTTAATGAAAATGAAGATGGAACTCATGACTGTCTGTTTGTTATATATTCACCATTCAATGAAGTAGCTAAAGAGAAAGAAAATCCATTACGTATAAGGTTTCAAATCTCTGAACCCAATGAAGATTTCAAGAATGTTTTCAATTATGATGCAATGCTTCCGAGGAAAAATGAATTTTCAAAGATTGTAACACCTGGCATTTGGGATAGAAAGCAAGCTATATTATATTCAAACTTAAGTAAGGGAGTTGAAAATGAGTTCATTGGTCATACAAGAACTTCACCACTTCCTAACCCTAAATACTATAAATTAACTGGCTTCAATCGTGAGTTTTGGATAGACATGTTCTCCACTCATGACCATAACTGCCCAGTGTTCTTACCTCCAGACCATAAGGACTGTCTCTACATTGAAGCACAACTCTTAAACTCTACCATCGCAGTATTGTAAAATCTACGCTAGCTTTATTTTTATCACGAATGACCTCATTGCTGACAAAAATAAATGACCTCATTCATGACCTCATTGCTGACCTCATTCATGACCTCATTGCTGACAAAAATAAATGACCTCAGAACTTCAACTTACGAATAAAGCTTGTTTTAGTCGTTATTGAGAAGTTAAACTTCTCTTCAAAGCAAGGTTGACATGACTTACATAAGTCAAATCCAATCTCTTGACCGTCATAAAGTGCTTTATAAAGTTTCATGACACTGAACTCAGAGTCTTTGTCAAATTTTCCTTGCGGAACCATTAAACCTTTATCTTCATTGTAATAGCATTGTATAGCTTCAGGAAACATTTCATTAGCGGTTAAAGCAATAACATCTTGCTTCACGCCTTTCATTCTGCAGTGAAATGCAACTTCATTTAAATCGTTAGTGAGTAAGTCTATGTAGGTCTTCTTTCCACAAAATATTGACTTGTATGCTAAACTTTGTTTTCCAGGTGTTATTTCTGCGAAGTCGCTATGAAACTGACCAAGGTTTTTACCAATGAGAACTCTTCCATAACGTTTCTCAAACTCTTCAGCTAAACGAGGGATATCTTCATTGTAGAGATGCATACTGTCGGTATCGCTATAAAAGATGTCCATTCCTAAGTCTTCAGCAGTACAGAATACTTCACACATTATTCTCTTCGACATAGATAGAATATTAACACCAAGTGGACAGAAGTTAAAGTGTCTGCAAATGCTTTTCGTTAGCTTGAAAATAGTTTTATCTGAACCATCCAAACCTTCGAACTTCACTATATGGTTGTAGTTTCTGATGCATATCTTATAGCATCTTTGTCATTTACTATGGTTATTTTTGACTCAATAGGAGATAGAATAGTTTTGCCATAAATACTGTTCAGAATGAGCTTTATATTTTCTTGCAAAGGATTTCCTTCTTTCTTATACTTTAACCTTAACTCAAACAACTTCTTTACTTCATCTCTTATTCTAATATCTCTGTTTCCATCGTAATAGTATCCTTGCAACACTTCACATTTGACACCTTGATATTTTATGAGGTCTTGTAATGTTATATGGTCAACATACATTAAACAGCAAGTGTTTGAACTTCTGGGAACGTTAAGTTCTGGATTTAGTTCAGGGTCACAAACTATTAAAGGAAAGTGTCTGTGTATACCAATCTCTGTTATCTTAATGAGAACAAAGAAGCCAGACATAAACTTTTCACCAATGGGTTCCTTTTGGTCGTCATCGAATAAATGTCTCATGAGATACTCTGTGCTTAGCATCTCATCCTTCATAACCTTTGGAATTCCTTCCAAAGTATAAAGTCTTGCTATAGCTGATGGATATAATGAAACAGCGTCGAAATCAGCAATGAGTTTCTTTTCGCTCTTTTGTTTAATGTTATCTGACAGCATACATCTTCCACCTTGAATGCAGCGTGAAATAAATTCTCTTGGTTTATTTGAGAGGTCATATAAATTTCCATTCGGGAAGTACACTCTGTTCTCAAACAATTTGTTAGCAATTGAACAAATACTAACGTAGTCATAAACGTTTAAACCAAACTCTTTCAATAAGTCATTTCTGAACTTTACAAAACCTTCTCCTTAAAATTCTTACGTCCTGTTTGCAATAGAATGTGCTATATTTTTCTAAATCGAAGTGGTTTTCATCTATTCTGCAACCTTTGATGGAATCTATGTTTTTCATGAACGTTTCAATATCTTTTACAAACTTACACGCTTCAGAAATGACACCAGTTCTGTTGTCATTTGCTAACAAAGTACTGCTGTAGTAGTTGTATGGAAATACTTCTTTCGGTCCTGTTTGTAAGTTAAACATAGCAGGAAATAGTTTAAGCTTCTTATTTATAACACTGTAAGAGTCTTTTATAATAATTGCCCGTCCTTTATATAAGCCAGTTATTTGCATTGTTCGTGAACCTTTAATGATGGGAGTTCCTTTCACTTCTGTCATGTCTTAAGATGAAGTTTATATCATAACTGAGGTTATGGAAATATATTAAACTCTTGTCAGGAAGTCGCTCCAAAAATTCTGTTGCGCAGTTTTGACCCCATATGCTTTCACTCACTGAACCATCTTCACTGTCAAAACAGATGTTAAAAGCTTTATGAAAGCCATCGGTACTGCACTCAAAGTCAGCAAAGAAAACGTGCTCAGGAATGAACTTGCACTTATTTTTATTTACTTCTTTTGACTCTGCTTTCTTCTTCAGTTGTACACAATACTTTGGAGCATATGTCAAATCTTTAAATGGTGCAAGGTTCTGTTTATATAAGTCAGTCGTATATGTGAAAAGTTCTCCATAAGAAATAGGTTCGAAATATTTGCACTCCCACAATGTTTTCATAACATCCCATAACGGTGTTGTTCTATCATAACGAACTACATATTTGTTCTCTCTCTTTGTATAAATCTTCATCTGTTTCTCAATGTTCATTCCACCACAAGCTTTGAGAATTTCTTTATAGTTTCGAATGAAGTATGTTGTCATTGGTAATCTTTCATTTAGCATGTAGTGGTGTTCAACAAGAAGTAAGTCAATAGTTCGAGCAGTTTCACATTCTTTTGGTATGTAGTGAATTATTCTGTTATCTTTGGAGTTGTCGAAATAACCAATGGTAACATTAAATGCTATACCAGTTGCGTCAGAAATTTCTTGTACTTTACTTTGAGGAAAGTCTCTAACACGAATGACTTCTCTCATGTGGTCAATAGTTTCTTCATTTACTCCAGCCTGAATGCAAGCATAAACGAAACAATTGTCTTCTGTCATAAGTGTTGCAGTTCTTTTGTTCAGTTCATTGAAGATTTGGTAGCGTTCAAGATTTATAGGTAATGTGCAAAGATACTTCCAGAACTGACCGCTTCTCTTCTTATAAAACTTCTTTTCACCAAGGATTTCATTCCAGAAGTCATCTATATCTTGTTTATCTCCTGTTTGTTTAAGTCTGTTCAATAATCTTTTCTGTCTTTCTGTCAGTGTGCTTTCATCTCTATATGGTCGCTTCTGTGGCTTTCCTTTCTTTACATCTGACATCGTTAAGCCTTCATATTCTGTTAAATCATACATCTTTATTTCAGTAAGATTCTTTATGTTTGTCAAGAAGAAGTCATAGTGCATTTCAACAATACCTGCAGCATTTGCTTCTATCTCTGATATAAAGTTCTCCTTCAAGAGCTGATGTAGTAATGTTCCAATATTATTGAGGTTTAACGTAGAACATTCATACTTTCCACCAAGTTTATAACATACCATCCATCTCTGTTGGGAGTTTATTTTAATCTTCTCTAAGAGTCTCATGAAAACCTTACCGAAATGTTTGTGTAAGTAGTCTCTGTTTGGTTCATCTAAAGCTTCGATGTTAAAGTCAATGAGTCTATTGCCTGACTTCACATTTCTCTTCCTATTCTCTTCATCTTTCTTTAACCATCTCTCACCTTCTTTTGGTTTGTCGTCAATGGAACGAATGACATCGTTAGCTTTGCGAACTTGTTCTATAGCACTTTTAAACATCTCTCTTCTCTGTTGTTTCAGTGTGTCATCTCTCTTTCGTGTTTCACCAACGTTTGAGTTCGTAAGTTCAAACATCTCTTGACGAACATCATGAGAAAGAGCTTTACGAGTATGACCAACGTTCGCATTTGTTATGTCAAACATCTCACGCCTTACTTCATGAGGTATTGAACGTCTATGATATAAGTCAATAGCAACGTCATTTAAAGGAAATGCTCTTGCATTTATGAACTCATGAATTCTATCATAAGTTATTTCACCATTGTAGTCATTGAGAATGTCAGCGAGTGCTTTTTTGTTTGTGTCGCGTAATGTTTTGCAACATCTATGTTAGCTTCTGTAAGAAGTTGTTTTATTTCCGAGTGTTCTAATTAGACAACTTCCGATACATCTTTAGTAGGAAATAAAAAAATTTTTTTGAAAAAATTAGATTAGATTTTTTTAAGTTATTTTTCAAAATAATTTAATATTTTTATTTTAATGAAACACATGCAAGATTGCAAGTTCTTTCATACAATGCTCTCGCTACTGCCATCAAGAATGAGTTCAATGTGCTTCAAACGTCAATGTTATCTTTAACAAGAAGTTTGTGAAAGAATCTAAGTTCGGTCAGTATGTCAGACCATTAGCTATTGTCATTGACCGCAAACGTTATACTTCAAGAGTTAGCAGTAGTTTTGAAACAAAAGGGTTTCTTCGTGAATGTCAAGATACTCATTATACTGTTATAAAGAACTCTAACATTGACTTCTTCAGTATTGCTATGAATCTTTCCGAACAGAAAGATATAAGAAGGGTGAAACAAATGTGAAATATTATCTTCATCTCTGAAGACAATAACGAACAAAGATGTTATACAGAAATTCTTACCAAAGGTTGAAGAAGCTTCTATTGACATTGACGAAGAAAGTGAAATGGTTGAAGAAATTGACCCTGACGTCATTTAAGCAAAAATATATTTTTGAATAACTGAAAGTGTCACCACGTCACCATGTGCTACCAGGTTAATTTAACTTCTTTTAAAAATGATGACAACATGACATTTTGACAACAGTCCAGGAAATAAATTTTATCGTTAATGTTTACGTTAATGTTTTTCATTAAATTTTGACAAAGTGCAAATCTTCACTTCGTCAAAAGTTAATGTTTTTCATTGAAATCGGTAAGTTTTCATTAAATTTTGACAAAGTGCAAATCTTCACTTCGTCAAAAAGTTAATGTTTTTCATTGAAATCGGTAAGTTTTCATTTTCCTCTTTGAAGTTATCGAAATATTCTGTTATTTTTTCCTTCAGTAATGTTAAAGTCTTCTTTGAATGTAAGTATTGTGCACCTTTGATGTCATAGTGTGTTTGAGGAAGAGTATTTTGACAATTTCCTTTATTTGCTCATTCGGTGTCATTGAAATCGCGTAAGTTTTCACGATAGAACCAGTTTCTATCAGATTTGTAAAATCTTAGCAAGGTCATAAAAGCTCTTGTTGTTTCTTCTGACTAAATGCAACATAACCATATCTTTATCTTCTTCTTTCTCCAACTCTTCAGTATATATCATATACTTATAACTCTTTTCCTTTCCTTTTGGTACTGAACGTGGTATTCTTTTCTGTATGCTTTTGTCTTTGGATTCAATGACTTCATCTTTTGCTTGAAGTTTCTTTTCCATCTCTTCCACGTTCTGCTTAATATAGTTCATCTAAATCAAAATATAACAAGCATAACGAGGTGAAGCCCACATTGCTACAGCATTTACTAAAAGTCTTGAACATAATAACCTTTCAAACAAGGAGCCAAATTCTTGCGATTTTCGAATGGAATCTCTTCCTCGGTTTTCCGAGGGAAGCAATCATATGAGGAAATTCTTCTAAAAGTTCTTTTGTCTGTTGGTTTTCAAACCAATGATATGCTTGCTTTGTAGAACGAAGAGCATTCATTATACTTTGCATTTGGTACATGTCATCTTTGACCGAACGAATGAGGCGAAGTTGTTTGTTATATTGTATGTATTCATATTCTTCATTTATGGCTTCATGAACGATAGCAGTTGTTGTGTTCTCTGATGTTGACATTACTGTCTTTACATACAAAATAAAAAATAAATAAAATAAAACTAACTTTATTTTCTGACTTTCACAAAAGACCAAAAAATAAACGCTTTACATGTATTTTTCAGCAACTTCGTCAAATAATTTTATAGCTTTATCTATCTCATCTACTTCAAACGTTTCTTACCTTTCATGGGAGCACCATACATTTTCTCAAAAACTTCAAGCAGTTCTGTTTCAGCAGCTCTCATATCATTAACGAACACAACCTTGACTCTATTGACTGTACTGTCATATCTTTGAGTTATATTATATGTTCTTCCTATTTATATCTCTTTGTATTGAAGTCCTTCGGTTTCTGAACGATGTAAAGTAAGCCTTCACTGCAACGTTCCGTATCGAATGAACCATAAGTTATGAAGTTATATCCAACAACTGGGTCAATCCATAACAAAACTATTGGTATAAGACTTTTGTCAATGAGATATGCTGTAGTTCCATAGAATCTTACCGATATCATAAGCTCAGGATTTCTTGTCAAAATTTTCTGAGTTGAAGCATTTCTAACCCAGTCGTTTGTTTTCTTTCCAGATGGAGATATAATGTCTGACAAAGAATATTTGTTGTATTTCTTTGAGTATCTTACGTTTAAATCACCTATTCTAACCACTTTGGTGTCATTGTCTATCTTTCTAACTGTTTCAAACTCAATGTTTGACATTACTGTTCTTACATACAAAATAAAAAAATAAATAAAAATAAAACTAACTTTATTTTTCTAACTAATGAAATTCATGATTTTTGTTGCTGAATTCAATAAAAATATATTTTAGGTGAAGAGGTGAGATTTCACCTGTTTTCTCACCTAATTTTTCACCCCAGTTATTTTATAAGCGTTTTACATGGTAAACGTTATTTTTTAAATTTTGTGAAAACTCAACGGTTTGACACATGCCCTAAAAATTATTTTACTCAGAATTTTGTTGCTGAATTCAATAAAAATATATTTTAGGTGAAGAGGTGAGATTTCACCTGTTTTCTCACCTAATTTTTCACCCCAGTTATTTTATAAGCGTTTTACATGAATTGTACGATGTATATTTGAAATTCTAAACAATTTCGTAGCTTCTATTTCTTCTGTCAGTATGTCAAAAGTTTTAACAATGCCGAAAGTTTCTTTATACTTCTTCTTGACGTCAGATAGAAGGAAATCGTCAGCTGTTGGATAGTTTTTGTTCAGAAATGCTAACATGTCCATTTTATCTTCTGCTGGTTTCTCTACTTCTTTCTTTAAGTCAGCATAGTCGTTTCTCATACGTTCTATCTCTTTTAGTGAGTAGTTATATTTCCTCATTGCTGCTTTACATTTTGAACATTGCGGATTCATTTTTGCGTTATACATTGAAATTTGACCTGCTAGAACAACTAAGGCGTCAATGGTTTTCTTTAACTCAAAAGTTGTTGGTTTTATTTGTCCATTCCATATTTTACATCTTTTATCTTTATCTCTTATCTGCCACACACATTCAGCAACTAATGAAACAAAGTTATCGTAAGTCTTAAACTCCTCAGATTTATATATGTCAGAAATGTTTTTATAAACCATGTCGCAATCTTTGTTCATAACTTTATGGTTGCAATGATATCCTAAAACTCATAGTTTACTTTACGTATGAACTTCTTTATTTCTACTGAGTCAATTGGTTTCACTTCTATTTCATCGAATTCATGAATAGTGAGCTTTTGTTGTTGGATTTCAGGCAATTTGGGTAAATGGTCAATAATGTCCTGCATGTCATAAAGATACTGTTCATTTGTTTCATCTTTCGCACTACAGTCTAAATTACTTGTTAAAAGTTCTTGCTTAATTCTTTGTATTTCTGTCTCAAAAGTATATGAAGAAGGAATGAAGCTTTTCATCTCTACCAACATAGATGTAGGATTCATGACTAGCGAGTTTGGTGCTGTAGTTGTTTGAATTGTTGTAGAACCTATTGTTGAAATCATATCTTTACATACAAGATAAAAAAATAAATAAAAATAAAACTAACTTTATTTTTTCTATCTTAAGGAAATTCATGAAAATTCACGAGAAAGCAAAAGCAATCTGAGCCGCTAAGCGGTGAGAAAACAGGTGAAAAAGGAGGTGAAAAAGGAGGTGAGAAAACAGGTGAGAAAACAGGTGAAATCTCACCTCTTCACCTAAAATATATTTTTGTCTGATTTACATCTAATGAAAAAGTTTAGAAGAATTTTCTTATTCTTTCTGGCATATTTTTGTCTTTCCAGTACTCCCGCTCTAATGGTCCCAGATGTGTTGGCTTCGACTCTCTCAAGTTCTTAGATGGTATAACATCTTCAACGCCTCCTTCATATCTTACTTTATAAGTGTCATCGTTTGTGTTATAGCCAAGTATTTCAATAACCACTCCTCGCTTTGCTTCGTCAATGGTTTCAGCAAGTTTGCCATTACTACTTTCGACTAATTTATGACGAGGGTAAAACGCTATGGAGTCGTCAGCAGCTTTTATAAGATATCCATTACCTTGCGTAGAGTCTACGATATAATAATTTCGACTTAACCTTAAACGTTTCTTTGTCAATGGTTTGTCGTCAAGAACTACACGAACTTTTGTACCAGGAATGAGGGTAAATTGTGTTGAATTTCTGATATTTTGTGTTTGGCTTCGTTTCTTTTGTATATACTTTTCTTCTGTTGTTGTGTCATTGAATTTGGTGTATGTCCTGTTGTAGAATTTGTTGAGGAATTATATACTTCGAGAAAATGTTTCATTGTTTCTTCGGTAAAGTCTCGCTCTTGATTTAAATCTCTGAGCGTTCTTATGAAGCGGTTTATGATGCCGAGTATGTTATGGTTATGGTCTTCAGTAGTGTAGTGAGTTATGTTATGCTTAATGAGAAAATCTGTGATTTCATTGCTGAGGTATGCACTGTCTTGGTCTGATGTTAAAGTACTTGGGCTATGTTCTGCTACAAACTTTTGTAAAACTCTTAACACTTCACGAGTTCCTTTATTCCTCATTGGATATGCATATGCTTTGCGAGTGTTAACATTAATGAAGATGAGGAATGGTTTATGTCCTCCTTTTCTGCTTTGAATGAGAGTGTCAAATTGGTATGCGTCAGGAGTGTTGGAGTAAATTGGTAAAAAGTAGTCGTAAGGGTTTATTTTTGTTTGATGTACAACATTTTTGTCAAAGAACTTTTTCACTTCAGCTCTGTTAGTAAATCCCCAACTTTTTGCTGCTTCATTGAACTTCTTAAATGACCTCCATGGATGTTGTTCGAATACTTCTTTCAAGCTCATTTATGTAAAGTTAAAGATTTTATTCTAGGCTCAAGCGCGTTCATTGAACGCGGGTACCATGCGAATACAGTCACAAATGGTGGCATATAATCTGCACCCGAGCCTGTTGGATTTGTTGTGAAAGTGTGTGAATGATTACCTGTGGTTCCACAGAAAATACCTGTGCTTGAATCTACTGGGTCACTTGAAATATCATATCTATTCATTCCCTGTCTATCCGAACCTGCTGCAAGATTTGTATAACCTCTTTTTGTTATTGAATGTGAATGATTACCTGTTGTGTTTGTAGTTCCTGTATGAGTGTTGTGGTGGAAGGTTTGCTCTTTAATTTTCTTCGAACCTCCTGTTTGCTTTGAATATCTAGCACAGTATAAGAATTTATCTACAATCTGCTTCCACGTACCAAAACCTAAAACACTTGCTGGATTTGTTGAGTTCATTGACGTATAAATAGAGCCTATAGGATATAATGTTTGAAGTATTTCTGTCTTTAATGTTTGAAGCTCTGTTTTGTCTGCTTTCTTATCTAACATTGTTGGTAGTTCATATGCTTCAAAGTTTCTGACATGACCTTCGATATTCCTGCAACTGTTATCTAAACTGTTAAGCGTGTCTTTTACACTAGTGCTTGGATTCTCTAAAGGTGCACTTGAACCAAGGTCAAAGTTCAATATTATGTCGTCTGCTCTAACAGTAGTGAAGGATTTATGTGTATGGTTCTTGTCAGCTTTATTATCATATAAATCTTGAGCAGTGAATTTAACATTATTTTCATCGTCCATGACATAAACATTTTTACAGCTAATTTCTTTCTTCGTTGTTATGTTTTCATTCGATGTTAAACCTTGTGGAAAGTTAGGAGGTTTATAATATAATGCAGCCGCGTGCGGCGGGGCTCCGCCCTCCCCACCAGTTCCGCCAACCGTTCCTTCAATACTTTCTATAGCAACAGTTGAGAAGGAGTTATGTGTATGTTCTTTATCTGCTTTTTTATCTAACATTGCTGGTAGTTCATGTGTTTCAAAGTTTCTGACATGACCTTCAATGTTCATACATTTACTATTTAAGGAGTTTAGTGTATCTTTTACGCTTGTACTTGGATTCTCTAAAGGTGCACTTGAACCAAGGGTATAGTTCAATATTATGTCGTCTGCTCTAACAGTAGTGAAGGATTTATGTGTATGGTTCTTGTCGGCTTTACTGTCTAATGTAGCTTGAAGTTCATTTATATCGGAGATGTTGTGTTTATGAGATTTCAAAACTTTGTTCATTGCTTCGAGTTCAACTTTGTCAGCTTTACTTTTAATAGCATCTTCAAACGTTATTTTTGACTTAACTCTCAAAGTAAATCTTGGTTCAACTAATACACCTTTAACAGAGAAAGTAGAGGCATAAATTTCATCGTTATAACTAAATGCTTCTGGTGCTTTACCTGTGTCATACTGTACAGTGCAGCTTATGTCATAACCTTTAGCACGAATGTATTTATATCTTCTTTCATTGGGGTCTTCCGTCTTCACTTCATCACTTCGTGTTAAATATCCATGGTAGTCCGTTATAATCTGTTCGTCTGAAGTTATATAATGAACGTGGTTCTTGACTTTATCACTCAGAGCTAAAAGCTCATTTTTGTCTGCTTTTTCGGCTAATTTCTCATTAACATCATTCACTTCTAATTCAACTCTTCCGCCAGAACTCTTATTATCATTAATTCGGTAATTACGTCATAAAGACTATATTCTGTTTTCGGTTTTGTAAATAATGAGTCAAAATTTCTTTTCATCATTCCATCGCTGACATTAATGATATCACCAATTCCTTTTTCATTTATTCTCTTCATTAGTTCTGCAATAATGACGAATATATAATCTGTTAATTTATTCTCTTCATCGAGGGTTATAGAATGTTTTGAAATTGAATCATTAACTCCTCTAAATAAATCAATAACTTCAGGATACACGTTTTTAATGTCTCGAATAACCCGACCAGTATCCTGTTGTTCATGTTCTTTGTTCCCGTCGTTACGTGGTTTTATATCTCTAACCATCATCAACGCAGCCATAACCGGAGGGTTTGTTGCTATCTGTTCGAAAATCTGACCGTTATGTATGGTATATCTAAATAATTTCTTTGTGTTTGTTAAAACATTTGAAACAAGTCTTTTAAAACCATCTACAAAATTTCCTGTTTCACCTAATGTTGTTCTTGCAGCATTTACAAGCTCACCCATTCCCGCTTTTGACCCCAAAAAACGTCCATATTGCATTTATTTCACTCTGTATAGTTGTCCATTCAGCGAAACTAACACCCGCATTCGCTAAGCTGAAAATGAAATTCAGTGGATCGAACTTAATTCCACCTTCTTTTTTCAATTTCAACGAACTCACTAACATGAGATTTTAAGTATTCTTCGTTAAAATTGTTTTCCCCGATGTTATGTCATTAACGAAACTATCACGTCAAAAGTTAACGAATTCAATTTCGTCGTTGATGCTTTTATTTCATACACCGCTTTATTGATAGTTTTTGCTGCTCACCTTCTTTAGAAGCTATGAAACATTAATGAATGAATTATATGTATTCGTGAATGAATTAAAATCAATGATTTTCATTAATGACGCCTTTAATGATTCATTTACTGTCGAATCCCTTAAAGTAATTAATGAACTGTCATTTATGAAAGGTACACTGCAAACCGTCGAGTTTGGATCAAATGCTGTAGTTGGTGCAGGAATATTAATGATATAAGTCATTAAATCATTAAGTGACGTAAATAATGTTGTCGTTTTTGATTTAATTTCTTTAGCATCTGTTATTATATGGTAATTTTATTTCTGTAGTTTCTGAATTAAAGATATTCGCTAAAAGTTTTGTAAACTGTTTTGAACAGCTGTGTAAACCGTTGAATCCGGAACTCTTACGATTTCACCGTCCTTAATAAAAGGCATTGCACATGGTGTAGTGCTTGGGTCAAATCTTTCGGATTATAATTCAACATATATTCTAACGCTTCATATACAGACTTATATACTGTTGTGTCGTTCTTCATGACAACTTCACCATTTACAATGAATGGCATAGTACATGGAGTTAAAATAGGGTCAAACTTTTCATAGTCCTTCCATGTTATGTATTTCTCGGTATTTCCATCACTGATAACAATATATTGTCAGTAAGTGTGAGAGAGTATTGACCAAAATATAAACGTTTAGCTCTGTCAGCTTCATACGCATATGCAGCTATACTCATATTTTAATGAGAATAAAATGTTGTTCTATTTGCAAAGTACAGACCCAAACGAATTACGGACAGTAAAGCTACAAACAAACTTAGGTCTACAGAATGACGCTTGCATTCAGAATGGTTGACTTCAATACTATCGCTTCATTCGTTATAACAGATGAAACAGATTTCATGGAGCTTGAAATAGATGGAAAGAAGCATGAAATAAGATTTTCACAATAATGTAGAATATAATGGAAACATTAGCTGGAGTGTTAAATGCTCTCATAAATACTACATATAAACAAGGATAACGAAGAAAACTTAATGAATGTTAAACTTATAGGAGTTTTGAAGTTCAGTTATGCGAAGGAGTTTAAGATACCAAGAATGAGTCATAGGAGTACAACTTCTTTTGGGAGCATACTATATGACATTTCCTTTGAAAAGTGTTGACAAAACGATTGAGATGAAATCTGTTCCATACGTATGTTATGGTAATTGTTTGTACATTGAGTCAAAAATAGCTAATGTCACAGGTATTTCAGGAGTTAATAGTAAAGGTTCAGTAGAATATAAATCCTTCTGTTATGCAGTCAATTCAATGTTCATTCCAAACGTTCCTGTCATAGCAACTCATTTAGGTAATGGGTTCGCATTAGTCCTCATAATTTGAAAGACATGCAATTCAGACTTGTTGACTTTCAAGGAGAGCCTGTAGAACTGAAGGCACCAGTGCGAATGACTGTTGAAGTTGACTTTTAGAAAATATTAAATGCAACAGCTTACAAGAGAACTCAGAGCTAAAAATATAAAGTATGAATGTTATGTATTAGGTCATGAACTTTGGTTGTTGCTGTTTGATGAAACAAATGAGTTAGTTATGTCAGTCAAGAGAACAGAAAAATATTGTGTTAGTGAAAACTGCACCAAGTCAATAAGATTAGGTCTACATTATGAAGATGAATTCAATACTGTTGAAGAAGTTTTGGATAGATACTATAAGTTGCTTTAATTTACTAAAACATATTTCAAACAAAGCTTATAGTCAGTAGATAGTTTTGTATACTCGTTCGAATATTTATACTTAAACTCAACTCCTGTAGTTCCTGGTGTTTCAATGATGCGGATGTTACCTATTTCATGAATATTGGCGTTTGACCACAGCATTCGATTTCAGGGTCGAGATAGTCAATGACACATTGCTTTCCTGTTATTCGTGAATATAACATTTTCAAGGTCCTCCTTTGTTAGAATTATTTGGTTCTTACTTATAAGATTTATCAAAAGCTTCTTATCGTCTTTGAGTAAAATTGTTTGGTATAACTGAAGAAGGTAATGGTCTACGTTATCTGAAGGATTTGTTTGAACATTTATGTAAGGGTTGTCGTTGGCTTCTTTTGAAAGAATTTGGTCCAGTGGTGGATACTCTAACTTAACATCTGATGTAGCGTTAGCGTTTGAAGCTGTGTTTAAATTCACGGATTTCAGCTCTGGTTCTTTTTCTTTCAAACACTCTGAACTATAGTTCTTTATGACAATATTGTTTGTCGTTCGTGAGTCAACATTTGATGTTGGTTCAATTGGAACATTAACGGCACCAGCTAAGATGGATTTGCTTCTCATTTCATATAGAATAAAAACCTTTTATATGTATGAAATGAACAATATACTCGACAAGGGTTTGAATGTAAAGCTAACGAATGAAAATATTGTTGAATTCACTGAGACAGGAGCTGTGTATAAAGATGTAGAACTACTGAACAAAAGAGCAAAGGGAAGAAGCAGGAATATGAACAAAGGTGGAAGCCTATAAAAATTTATGTCAATGATGGCTCAGGAGGTTCAAACATAAAGTATGCAGAAAGTTATAGAGTTTATGCTCTCAAAGGTGAAAAGCCTTCATTTAAGAACAGCTATTCTAACGCATATCCTCAAAAGCTAACGGATGGGGAAGTGGATGATATGAATGACAGCAAAAATATTAACAGAAATGGCGACAGAGATGCATGGAATTGTTTACCATCAGTCAATTAAAGCATAAGATTTAAAACAATGTTGGTCGTTCCCATGGAATATTTTTGACTTTAATGGTATTAGTCATGATATGAATCTCAAGGTATGAACGAGGAGAGATGAGAGACTTATATGCTTCCCAAATTCTTCAAAAGGTAATGTTATACCTGACTGTTTCCAAATGAGTTCAATATCATAACGTGAGAAACCTTGAAAGATAACGAAGTCAGTTATGAGACGTTTTATGTTTAAAGCAAGAAAACGCCATGTTTGCATAAGTATTGCTACAGTTAAGTGGTAATGTCTGACTTTAGTTATGATGTTAGCTAATGGTGAGTCAGGCTTTGACACTAAACCTTTACCAGCGAAATCATCACAAACTAATAAAGTGTTTGAAGGATACTTTTTGAAGGGGTATTTTGAAAGTTTTGACAGAATGTAGTTTGTAAGTCGTTTCATATCGTAAACTCCTGAGTATTGACGTAAGTGGTGTTTGTCAATAATTCTTTCCATCTCCTCAGAAGTCTTTTGCATTCCTGACTGTATAAATTCAACGATGGCATAATATTTCCTCTTACGTCGAATGTAACGTTGAAGAAATTCAATGAGTTCACTGTCTGGAACTTTAACGACCGAGGCTTGAACTTTTGACATAAATGTTTTCGCTGTTGAATCCATAGAGTCTGAAGTTGCTGATATAATGATTTGGTCATAGTAAGAGTCGTTTCCTAAACGCTCTGTTATGAGTATATGACGAATGAGGTTAAATGTCTTACCTGAACCCATCTTTCCACAATAGAAATACACACCATTTGAACAGAACTCATAGTCCTTACTGAAAGGAAGAATGAGAGAAGAGTTAAGTTTGTCTGTAGTTTCATTCATGTCTTCATCTACGTCATGTATTAAATGCTTCATTTTATCTCCATTAAAAATGCAAGTCAGAAATATTCAGAACATAGCACCGAGTCTAACTGACAAGAGTATAAAGATATACTATGAACATGTTATGATGAAACCAACCAAAATTCAAGAAAGTCAGTATACTTATGAATATCCAAGACACTGGGTAGAGTATGTAGGAGGTGAGAAAGCTATTGAAATCAGACAGGTTCGAAGTATTCCAGCAGGAAGAACAATATTATTGAAGAACTTTAATGTTTTGAGATATAATGATGAAACAAAGAAGCAAGATAGTTTCCCTGTTGCTGTGTATGTGAACTTAGATACAGGAGATGACATGAAAGTTTTTAATACAAAGCTTCAAACGGTAGTGAGAGAACAACTGACTGCGGAAGGACATCCATTACCTTCAGAAGTTACCATAGCATATAATTTTGAAACAAACTCAATAGATTTTAAAGTCATCTCTGCAAAGAAGTCAGGATTTACATTTAATGAAGCAGATGTATATTCGAATGAAAACTTCAAAGCTATTGCATGGTTAGATAATGACGATTGCTTTAAGAAAATATTTAAATACAGTGACTCAACGATGTCAATAGATGACCTTCGTGGAATGTTACCATCGACGTTTACAGTAGAAGGTTCAGCAGGATTGCTTACAAGATTGTCAATTGGTGGTATTTGGTCTCGTGAGAACATTGTTATAAAATCCAGTATAAGTGAATTTGCTGAAGAATCTATATTATGTCTTTCAAACTACATGTATTCGCCGCCGAAGCATTATAGTATAACAAACTTTGTCAGTAAGTTTAACATAAGACTTGTCGAACCTTCTTCAATGAAAGATGTTGTGCTACCTAAAGATGGAAAGGATGGACTCATTATTGAGATGATTTTAATTGCATATTAAATGAGCTTGTTCTTAAAGGTCATTCATGATGAAATAACTGTTGTAGAAGATGTTAGCAATTGTTCAGACATTTTATTGAGAATAGATGAGATAAGAAAGAAGTTAGATAGACCGCAAAGCGGTGAGGGCGAAGCACGTGAGAATGTTTATGTTTCATTGACTTTCTCCAGTAACGAGAACTTTTATGAGATAATATTGAAGAGAGATGATTTTAATATGGGGTAAATGGTAGCTTGGGCAGCTTTAGGCGCAATGGGAACAAAAGCATTAGCATTTGGAGCAAAAGCACTTGGAGCTTATGACGCAGTAAATAAAATGAGTGGAGGAAGGGTTTCAAAGACATTAGATGCAAATAAAGGAAAGATTGGAGGCTGGGTTGCAAAGAAGTTAAGATTAAATAAAATAGGGCTCATAAATAAAGCATCCAATTTGGTTGCGACTGAGTCAGAAAATGCTTTAGGAAAGGACGATGAGTTTGCAAAACACGCAAAAGACTTTAATGACCAGATGAAAGGTGAAACAATGCATTTAAATAGATTCGATGGAACTAAAGAAAATGTTTCTTCTCCACCAGCGGTTTATCCATACGGACCTTATGGAATGTATGGAAACCCTTACGAAAGACCATTTGACCCATTGACTGGTGGAAGTAATTGGTATCATTACGGACGAAGAAGAAAGACAGTCAAGTTGGAGACAGATGTTAAGAAAGCAACTAAAAAGAAATCAAGGAAGAGAGTTATAAAGCAATGAATTCAACAGGGTGAAAAAAGAGGTGAAAAAAGAGGTGAGATCTCACCACTTCACCTAAATTTATTTTTGTGCTATGTTTTCATACGCGTGAAGGTGGTGATATCATTAATTTTTAAGTTTATTTTTATATAAATGACAGAACAAAAATAAAGCATATCTACTCAACAGGAATGAGACCCTTACTGACTATGTATTCGTTTAATGCTTGATGAAAACAATGGTACATATTATCGTATGGGTATACACAACGTCTGTTTCCATCGTCGTCGTATATGTAGAGCTCAAATCCAGTCCAACCTTCTTTTGTACAATATGTAGCTTTATTTAAAATTATGTAGATAAGGCAATTTTCTTCATCGCTCCAGAAATAATTTTTGTTCTTTGTTGAAATAGTTTTCGTTCCTCTGCGACCATAAGGAATGTATGCAATGAACTTTGCGTCATAAGGGATTGTAATATATTCAGGGTTTCTTTCATCGTCAATGGGTCTGTCTTTGTTAAAATGCATGTTTCTCAGTTTTACTTGAGTTTTGAATAGTTCACGGAAACGTTCTGGGAAAGAGTCATAGTAAATGTAGTCAGACATGCCTTTACAATGAAATAAAAAAGTTGGAAAATAAATAAAATAAGGTTATTTTTTATTTAGTGAGGATGGTAGTGAATTCGTTAGTGAAGTCGTTAGTGAAGTCGTTAGTGAAGTCGTTAGTGATTGGCGGCTTTGTAAATATTTAAGGTTAAGTTGGTGTTATGGTTGTGTTGTAAAATATACGTTAACGGTTTTGTAAAGTGCCAGATTGACATATCTTCGGTAAGATGGCGCGCAGTGCCACAGTACTGAAGATAGTCATACTAACTTATGCAGCAAAACTTATCATATTGTGATAAGAAGAATTCAAATTACTTACTTTGATATTTCCAAACCTATGATAGAAAGAAGACTTAAAGCCACTACACTGTGATATTGACAATTCAAATGCGTAGCTTTTATCGTTACTTCCATCATTTGGTTCAATGCAATATGCACTCCCAATATTATTGTTATTAACTGAGCAGTATGAAAAGCAATTTTGAACTAAAACGCATTCAGAGTCCTTGATATAGCAAGCTCCACCATTTTCTGTAGAGCTGTTGTTGTAAAATGAGCATATTTCAAGTAATACTTTGCTGCTAGTATAAATGTTAATTGCTTGATTTTGATGATTACAAGAAAATACTACATTATGGATATAATAATTTCCAGTTCCTGATATAGCTTTACTTTCGTTTTTGTCAATAAAAGTATCTGTAAATAATTCTGTCTGTCTATTTCTTTAATAGAAAGTGTGCTTCTGATCATTGGTTCGTGTTAATGTACCAGACTTTTATTAATTGCGAAAAAAAATTTATAAAAAAGGTGACAATATAAAATTTTTATAGAAAAGGTGACACTTTGTGAATCGTATTAGAGTCGTACCAGATAAAATAAAGTATAAATCAAATTTTATAATAATATTTTTTATGCAACAGTTACAGCCTTAGCTAAGTTTCTTGGTCTGTCAACGTTGATTCCTTTCTGAAGAGCAACATAGTATGAAAGTAGTTGCATTGGAATAATGTTAACAATCATCTGTGTCCACTGACTCATCTTCGGAACAACAATCAACCAATCAGAGAAACTCTTGACTTTGTTGACATCTTCTTCTGTGACAACGACAAGAACTTTTGCACCTCTTGCTTTGATCTGTTGAAGAGATGATTGACCGGCTGAAAACATCTCATCATCTTCTCCTGTAGCAAAGAAGATGACCAATGAGTCGTTGTCAATCAATGCCAATGGACCATGCTTAAGTTCTCCTGCCATGAGACCTTCAGAATGGATATATGTCAATTCTTTGATTTTGAGTGCTGTTTCGCGAGCAGTTGCGTAATGTGTTCTTCTTCCAAGCATGATCAAGTTCTTCTGTTTAGCAACGAATGCTGAGATCTCTTGTATTGTTGGAGATGTCGATTTAAGAACTTCTTCAACCATGGATGGCAAACTCGCCAAATCTTGGAGTGCGCGTTTCCTCTCTTTGCGCTGTGAAATGGAATCTTGCATGAGAAGCAACAAAAACATTAATAATGTTTCAATCATACTTGTATAGCATTTCGTGGATGCAACACCGATTTCAACACCTGCGTTAAGGTGTATACCGCATGTTGTACCACGGGAAATTGATGAACCTGGTGTGTTGTTGATTCCAACACAAAATGCACCGCAATTTCGACAATGTTCAAGTGCCATCAATGTATCTGCTGTTTCACCGGATTGAGACAAGAATACACATGTATCATCACGGAAAACAATTGGCTTTCGATCATTGAAATCACTGGCAACTTCAACAAAAATTCTTTGACGTGTAAACTGCTCAAAAAGTGGACGAACCGCCAATGCCGCGTTGTATGAAGTTCCACAACCGATGAAGATGATGTACTTAGATTGTTTGATAGTCTCGATGTAAGGGATCATACCACCCAAGTGGATATCAGTTGATCCTGGAAGAATACGACCTCTTGTTGTTGCTGCCAAAGAATTTGGTTGTTCCATGATCTCTTTCAACATGAAATGTCCGTAGTTTCCTTTAGCAATGGATTCTAATGACAACTGGAGTGTCTCTGAGATTCTGTTTGACTTGAATTTTTCTTGTGATGGAGCTGTGTTAATGATATCGATTCCATTCTCACAGATATGAACGATATCCCAGTCTTCAAGGATAATAACATCTCTCGTGTGCTCAGCAAATGCTGGAGCGTCTGATGCGAGGAATAATTCACATGGTTTTGGTGCTTGGTGGTAAATTGGCTCGTTAAAGTCTGTGACTGAGCCGAAAAGATCATCACGCTTCATGTCAATTAATCTTGCTGCGTGTTTTGCTTCACATTCTCCTTCGTATTTAAGACCGAGAAGCATTGGTGAGGATAATCTGCATGCAACGACTTCATTTGGATAGAGCGATGATTTGAAGACAGCACCAAATGTTCCTTGTACTAATTTCATTGTATTTGCGATAACTTGAAGGAATGTTGGCTTCTTTCCGAGCTCAACTGTAAGTCTGTTGTAAATAAATAAAGCAAGCTTAGCAAGAACCTCTGTATCTGTTTCTGATGTGAACTTTGCATTTGCATCTTTTGGATTTTGAATGCTGATCATTGTATCAACTTGTTCAACTTTTGAGGCAGTAGAAAACAAACTTTCTTGGAGTAAACGATCTCTTAATTCAGCATAATTTGAAATAATACCGTTGTGAACAACAACGAATTCCATATTTGGTGAAGAAATATGTGGGTGAGCATTTCCTGCTGTTGGCGGACCATGTGTAGCCCATCTAGTATGAGCAATTGCAACATGACTGTGAAAAACGGTCTCGTCTGTTAAATAGTCCTTGATTAAGTTAGAAAGATTATCAACAGTTCCTTTTGATTTGGCAATGACAATCTTGTTCTCGTCTTTGTCTTTGATATCAAAAGATATTCCGCAAGAGTCATAGCCACGATATTCCAACTTCTTTAAGCCAGAAAGGAGATTAGTTAAGATCTCCCTGAGCTTTTTATCCTTAATAAAATTCATGTAAGCAAAGATTCCACACATGATATTTTAATTATTTGATTTTGAATTTGAAAACCTCACAATTTTTTTATATCCCGAATCCAATAAAATTGTTCTGGTGTAATCAAACCACTATATCACAAGTAGATATCAATGTATTTATATTGCTTTTATCAAATATCTACATTGAAGTCGAATTCACCGGGACTTTGTTTATCACTGAATGGTACCTTTCTAAAACTTCACGAGCACATATGCATAGAAATAATTTCATCACTCTATTTTAGGATTAAAATAATACTGGTTCGTTGATTACAAATCTGCAAGAGACAAAATATAAGGGTAGCAAAAAATACGCATCAAAAGATATTCTATTCAATTACACATCATAATGTGAAGGAAAATCTCTAAAATATAACAAAAAACAAACAAAATTAAAAAATTCATTTTTATTATCATTTTTAACCTTAATAACTTCATACACTCCATATACGTTATCATCCCAAATGTTTTGTTTCATTAAAGTACTATATAAATGTGTATTTTAAATACGATTATCGGAAAATGATTGAGATAATTTAAAAATAAATCATAAATCATATGATGCATGATAATGTAAGGTTATTTGCAATCAAGAATCGGGTGTTAATGATCCTTATTGGAATATTCAATTACAACTTTACAATTATTCAAAACGTACATTATTTTGAGAAAAGTGTCTAATTAGTTACACTGAACATTTAAAAAGTTTATCCAAAAATATTTCTCACAAAATATTGTCACTTTTTAGAAGATTTTAAATTGACGGGTTTGCTTCAAATAAATGCTTGTAAGTCAAGGAGTAAAAGCAATCATACGACCACCTCGCAGTCATTATAATTTAAATAAGATGCACCAATACAACGAAATCCCCGGATTTGGATCTGTTCTTAGAATTGGTTTTCCGGTAAATACAAAACGCAATTTACGAATATATGCATCGTTTTACGAAGCACCGCATCCACGACCAGGAAATCCAGTTGTGTTCTATCTACACGGAAATGCATCAAATCAATTAGAGGGCAGATTTTGTGTTTCATTATTTATACCGGTAGGAGTTCATGTTTGCTGCTTTGATTATATAGGATGTGGTGAAAGTGAAGGAAAATACGTCACACTTGGATATTACGAAGTAGATGACACAAAATCAGTCATTGATCAAGTTCGAGCAACTTTCAAATGTACGAAATATGCATTATGGGGAAGATCAATGGGAGCAGCAACAGCTCTCTTGTATGCGGCCAAATATCACGATGTTTCTTCAATAATTGCAGATTCAGCTTTTATTTCTATCACAGATTTATGTCGATCAGTAGCAAAGTCCAAGAATATACCCGACTCGTTATATAATTCTTTAATGCCGCATATACATCAAAAAATCATCGAGAAAACAGGCTTCGATATTAATAACTTAAATATTCTTGATGAGGCCAAAAATATTACATGTCCAGTTATATTTGTACATGGGCAAGATGATGATTTCATTTGTCCTTCAAATTCTCAAAGTTTGTATTCATTATGCGGGTCTAATGAGAAAAGATTAAGAATTGTTGAAGGAAAACACAACACAGACAGATCAGAAGCAAGTGTTGTTGAAGCAACTACGTTTATTTGCCATTGGTTCGGATTTGAAGTTGAATTTGTTGTTCCTGAAGAACCAATACAACAAGGATCATCACAGCATTTTTCAAATGCAAATGAGATGATGAAAAATGTTTAGATTTTATTTTATTATTGTTTGATATTTTTTCATGAATTAAACATGTATTTTAGAGTTATATTTCCACTTAACACCACTAATGGAATTCAACTTAAGCAAGTTTTTAAAGTACGATCAACAAATTAATTATTCGATTATTGCAACATCCCCAATATATCAAAATAATTTGGCATAAACAATTGAACATATAGCTAAGTTGTTTTGCTGAATAACTACCTTTACTTTCATTTTTCGTGATATAATTCAAAAAAGCACATAAATTATTAGAGTTCAAGGCCGAAATCGGTATAAGTATCATTGATTCATCGGCGCTTTTCCAATTATACATAATTTCATATTTAATCAGATAAGATTTTCAGGAACTCTTCATATAAACTACATAACAAAGAAATTCATTTTACCTCGTTACTGTTTGTTATTATTAAGCGGGGCATTGCTTATTTAATTAATATTTCTAAAATAAAGTTGTAATTTTTTTTCAAACGACATATATACAAACATTTTACTAATATAATAAATAATATTAAATTCTTGGCAGTCTTGCTCTTGAATTTCTAATTCCGACATCCTTCAAAATCGCGTATCTAAGATTTAAAATTTCGGTTTTCTTTTCACGCTGAGCAATGTAAGCGTTCTTTTTCTCTGCTGCATTCTGCATTGCGTTTTCTCTTTCCTTCTTTTGTCTTTCCATCAGCTCTGTTCTGGACTTATAAAAAGCAAATGCATGGTTCTTTTTATTTGTTTCAAACTCTTGGGAGGAAACTTCATTAATTTGCTTCTTAATGAGTGATGCATCATCGAATCTATTCATTTTCTGTAGCATGGCTTGTTGATTTTTGAGATTTCTGAGGAATTGTGAATCTCGATAAAACATCTTATAATGAGCTCCATGTCTCCAATCTTGGTCGTGATCTAATAGTTCTGAACGCTGTTTCTTGATGAGATTTTTCATCTTTGTAGCTTGCTTTTGCTCTAGTACTGTTTCACCATTTTGGATTTGCAAAAGCATTCTATCAATTTCATCAAATGATTCTTTAATCTTTTCGTCTAGAGCTTCATAATCTGGAACACGTGCAGTATTGACTCTTTGTAATTTTCGACTGTATAAGCGTGCTCTTGGACCTCGAGCAGTTCTTGGAAGTTGTGGCTTAAATTCATTATCGAACAATCCTCCCATATTTTGTTCTTGTTGATTATCTGATTGATCTTTTGATTTTGTTTCTGAATCATTATTATCAGTGCATGGATTTATAACTTCATCCACTATTGGTGGAGTTTCTTGAATAGGGTTTTGATTTTTGTCTTCTTCTTCCTGATTTTGATTTTTATCTTCGGAATTTTCTGATTGATCCTCATCGTCATCAGACCAGCCAGAGCTTCTCTGAAAAGCCCAATATGCTTTATTTACATTGATTGAGCCAATCATCGAAAATTTCCACATCTTTCTTGATGAATTGACAATTGAATTGTTCTAACGTACAGTTCTTGGTTTTTGAATATTTCGGTCATATATACCATAAGTATGAATAAAGTACGGCTGGAAATTTGATGCGATTTCTTCAATTATTGAAAATTGTAAAATGTAATAAACTTGAATTATGATGGTGACGGATGCTTTCCCACTTGTCACACTCATGTAATCATTATATTTTCAAGTATGAACGCTCAAATACTAAATTAACAACCAATGATCTGCGATAAATTTGCGTTTCAGTTTTTACATCAGAAGCACTTTGATCACAACATGTATGCTTATAAATATTAGTAAACTTCGTTATAACGAAAGAATATATCCTATTCAATATCTGTAAATTTGATGTTTCAAAATTTTTCCTTTAGAATAGAACATCAGTATTGAATTTATTATTGACATAGCCAAACGAAGGATATTTATCTTATACACCTTTCTAAAAACTTTATACACGCTTTCTATAGTACTCTCGGAAATAAATTCTATAGGGTAATGAAAAATTAAAGGGGACTTTTTGAAGGGGAGATGTAAACTATTGAACATCCGACCAAACACCGATCCTATTTTTGTGGCTCTCAATTCCTTAACGTCTGCTCAGAAAAAAAGTATACGTTTAGATATATTTGAATGGTTTACTTTTAGGGTATAGAAAATCCAATTCCAAGATAGTATCATGTAATGATTCTGTAATGAGAATCTGGTTTTAATAATTTCTTCTTCTAATTTTTTATATAAAAATTTGAATTTTTTTAATAAGGAGCCATAGCAATTCATGTTAAAGCAAACTTTGAAAAGTAACATATTAATGATTTCCAGCTTCTTCCATGAGTTTTAGTAAGTTGTTGCTAATTTATTGAAATAATTTGGAGAGAATTCAACGGAAAATCAGGGAGCATGCGCAGTAAGCATTACAGTTTCTACCTTTTGATTTCTATCAGTAGATTTTAAACTAATAATACATTTTGCTGATGACTTGGGAAAAATAAAAATTTTAAACGGGCATTTTTCAAAATTAGAATTAAACATTGTGTTTAATTTATGCTCATCATGAAATTTATTATTTCTAAAGAATAATTCGAGTTCTTCAAATTTAATTTATTTTCAAAAAAATCATATGTATTATTCAACCAATTATATGGCATTTGCTAATACTTAAAGTGGACCTTATAAATATCAAACCGGAGCCAAGAAATGAATGATACATTCTAATATGGTCACAATCTAACAAATCATAGAGGTATTACTCAATCAGTGTGAGACAAATCCTATTTACAGCTAATGTGGACCGATATATTCATTATATTTCATAAAAATATACTCAATAAATTATCAAATTCCATCAGATAACGATATGTATCAAATTTAACTATTAAACAATATTTGCTTATCAATAACATGTAGATTAATATAAGAACATTGTATAAGTATAGATTCTAAAATTTCAGAGAATTTTTATTTTTAAATTTTTCTTGAAAATATTATTGTATTATGAACATATAATATTTTTATAATTAAGTTCTCAAATCATTTGAATAGGTTCTGAAATCTATTTTTGAGACCACTATATTTTTTTTTAATTTTTTCATTAGTTATTCTACACCATTAAGAATTCGAATATACCAAAGATGTTTTTATCATAGTATTCATCGGCACATAAATTTGGAACATGACCAATGTAGTGAGTTCCAAAACGAGGCATAAATAATTTATCTCTAAAATAAATATTCAAGAATTTTTCAAGAATTTCAGGACTATATTGAACCAGTTTTTTTGTATAAAGATTCATAATGCAGAAGTCTTTAGGTTTTGCATCATTAACAAACTTTTCTATATCTTCTAATTCAGAATCCGGCAATATTCCTTTTCGCTCTATTAAGTACTTTTTTATTCCTTCTTTAAACATGTCATAATAACCAAAATCATCATCAACTACAGCTCTGAATTGAAACTGTTTTGCTTTCTAAAGAGTCTCAGTAACTATGAATTTATTTATTTCATCGTAATTTCGATATACATGTTTATATAAGAAGTACTCATGCCTTTTTCTGATGGCAATTTTCTCTTCATCCTTTTTGATTCTTAGATGAATTGCATAAGAAATGTGACTTAATTTGCGTTCTGGATGTAATCCATATAGATATGGGTCTATAGAATACATCTTTTTGAGAAACAATTCTTCTTTTGGAGATCTTGGTTTCCAACGTTCATTTTCATTATAATTCATTAAAGTTTTTGAACAAAAAAATTTTTTTTCAGAATTTTTTTTGCTAACAATCTTAGAACGATATATAAACTATTCAAAAAATGAATGATGAGTTTTAATATGAATGCACCATTAACGCATGAACACCAGCTTAGCATTACCACTTCAAGACGTCCTTCTTTGATTGCAATACTGAGTAGACTAGATCCATACTTATCACTTGTATCGTTATCACAGTTACATTCTATGAGAGATTTCTCAATCAAAATCTTTATCAATTTCATTTCAACATATATACTAGAGTCAAAATCTCGAGCACAAAAGTGACATTGAATACTTGTAAGTATTGAATTCCCATGTAAACTATTCATTTCTATCGTTTTTTGTAGTCCACATTTCCTCACTCTCGATTTTACTCATAAAAATATTAAAAAAATCACTATACAATATATAAAATATATATTTATATGGTTAAAACAATGTTATTTTTGCGAGATTTCATCTGAAATTAAAATTAGGGATTTTTTGAATTTTGAACTAAAATTTGTGATTGGCAAATATTGAATAATCGATTGGAATATGAAAGAAATACTTTAAAATTGAATAGAATGTGCCGATAGAATTTTTCTCACAATTTTAAAAAGTTGTTCAAATCCTATTTTTGATTGAGTTTTTGCAATTGTTATATATCAAGTGACAAGCTAAAAATAAAATTTTTGTTGCACTACTATTTTTGCAACAATTTGTAAATTACGTGCATCCCTTGTATTCCAGTGATCAACATCGAGATTACATATTGTAAGAAATCCTTTTGAAGTAGATCTCTATTTGAATTCAAATTCGGACAGTCTATTTCATGTTGCTTCGTGAGAATGTATATAATTTGCAATGTGAATATTATATAATTGATTCTGTATAAATAAGTAATTATGCTTTAGGAAACTGCTCGGCATTGCATGAGATCTAATCTTATAATAATTTTTTAGATATGTTGAAATATGTAATATTTAGCTTCAATATCATTTATTATGGTGTGTCTTTGCTGTTTTTTTGATATTGGATATCAATGACTCTTCTGTGAACGAAAAAATCATATAAATCATTAAATTCTAAACGTAAGCGAAACTCATTCAATTTATTATTAGAATCAAATCTATTTTAAAATTGAGCTATTCGTTAAATCACAAAAGGATACTTTATATTTTTAGTCAAAATTTGTTGATAGGAGCTTATTGGCGCAATCTCATGTTCTTCCTGGAAGCAGCGCACAGACCAGTCAGAAGCGCTCCTTCCAGGACCAGAAAGACTAGAAGGGGGTCCTGACCTTGAGAAAGGACCCCCCTTCCAGGTCTTTCTGGGACAATTCGGTTCGCATTGCGAGTGTCTGCTGCTTCTTTTGACCAAAGCAGCAGACACTCGCAATTATATGTTGCGGCAAGTGCATCTGTGGTGTCGGAATGCACTTGCCGCGAACTTCGAGCAATCTCCTGATCTTCCTGGAAGCAGCGCACAGACCAGTCAGAAGCGCTCCTTCCAGGACCAGAAAGACTAGAAGGGGGCCCTGACCTTGAGAAAGGACCCCCTTCCAGGTCTTTCTCCAAGGAACATTGTGCCATTGTGGGAGACATGCAGAGGCAATGTCTCCCAGAATGATACATTGCGACCAACACGAGTGAATGGGACACTCTATTCTTTCAATTTTCTCATTAATATTTTATCTTTTTTTATTGGGCGCGTAAAGGGTTGGCGTCCTAAGGCGTCCTGATGTAAACTATTCAATTTTTGAGAAGTTTACACCATAATTGAATAGTTTATGGCGTCCTGAGAGGAGATTTCAATGGGTATGGCGTCCTAAAAAAATAGAAGAAAATGATTTTTTCTCGATTTTTCTAGAAATTGAATTTTTTAAAAAAGAAAAAAATCAAAACGTATAGGTCAGGTGAGTGGGGCTTCCAGGCACTTCGTGCCCTCTAGCCCCGGAGAAACTAGAGGAGGACTGATTTCAAGACTCAGAAGAGAAAAAAGAGATTAAAGTAAAAATTTGAAATTTTTATTCGGAAATTATTTTTTATTCGTCTTCTTGTTGTTCTTCTTCCTCCTCCTCTTCTTCATAGTCAGTATCTGATGGCTCTTTGTCAGCCACATGACCAGCAACAAATATTGAGACAAATTGTTTCTTTGGTTTTGTTAGCAGGAACTTTTGCTGGTCGTAGAACACGAATTCTACATTTTGAAAATGTTGTGCTGAGTATTCTGTGAAATGGGAAATTGGAATTGGTTCTCCCATGCCAAAACCAGCAATGGACGCGAACAAAACATCGTCTTCGACTCTTGCAGGTTTGTCAATTGCAACAGTAGATATTATGTGAGGTTTTCCTTCACATCCTGCAAGAGATTGTACATGATAGATTGCTTTTTCTTCTCCCTCAGGAACTGAAAGTGTGAAATGGAATGAGAGTTCTCCATATTCATTTGCTTCTTCGTAATAGTTGTATGTTGTAGGATACACCAATTGAAATTTTCCTATTCTTGTTTCCCTCAGGTGTTGTCTATATTGCTTGGGAAAACATAAAATAAATTGCTCTATAGCTTGTGTTGCTATTAGATTGGTTGTAACTGGTAATTTTGAGGCGAAAAGGTCTACAAGAACACCGGGATTTTTTATGTCGTTTTCAATTGGTTTAACAGATTCTATGACTTTGTTAAACATTTCACTATAGTCTGAGTTGTCTTCGACCCCCCAATTGTTAAGAAGTTTATACAACAATTTCAGTCTTTTCATGGCGTATTTTCTTTGAATGGATTCGGGTAGCGAGAGGTTACAGTCGTCGGTTTGTGTTTCGTTACTCGAATATTGTTCAAGAGAAATTAAATCTTGAAATTGTGCTCTTGTTAACATACTTGTAGAACTATGTGTGTGTTGTTCTGGTGCTGGTTGTAAATCTGTTTCAGATGTTTCTGTTGTGTTTTGAGAAGAAGAACTCAAATTGTTGGACAAATTGTCTTGAATTGTATATGTGGAACTTGTTCTGGTGCTGTTTGGACAACTGTATCTGTTGTGTTTTGAGAAGAAGAACTCAAATTGTTGGACAAATTGTCTTGAATTGTATGAGGAACTTGCTTTGGTATTATAGGAGGTCGTAAGGGTTTTGAGAATGGTGAGACATAAGTTGTAGGAACTTTAACTGCAGAGGTAGTCGACGAATTGTTTGCGACACTTTTTCTTCCTTCCATTATGAAAAATAAACTGTTTTTTTCGGACTACTCATAGAAAAGTTTAAAATAAACCGTTTTTACCAACGGTAACCCCCTCTATTTTTTTATTTTATTGAAAAGTCTCCGTTGGCAAACCGTTCCATCTCAAATATTGAATGAACTATAAACGTTTTTTGTTTTCTATATATACTTTTTTGTCCAACGGTAAAACTTTTTACACAATGGTTTTTGAGAGTCGTCGCCGTTGACTTTTTTGTAGAGCACTCAAAATAGTATAACTTTGTCCGGACAAGCAAGGGTCTATCGTCGCTACAGGAAAAGTTACAGGCGTTCCAAGGAAGTATACTTTGAGAAGCCTTTCCCCCTTATAGAATGAGAGAGGACAGTTATTTTACAAAACTGACAACACTTTGACCGAGTAGTTTTTTGTGCTGAACAAAAAGTGCCATATAAACATCTGTCAAAAACCGCTTTTTAACTTCACTTAAAATGCCACGTAAGCTACGTAAGAATATACGTAAGAGGAAGAGAGCATTGAAACATCCAATAGTAAAACTAACACCACAACAACAGTTGCAACAACAAATGCTGAATGACCCCACCATGTTGCAACAAATGTCAAGCAACCCTATGCTCTTAAACCGAGTTCTTGGTGCACAGAGTGGAGGTTTAAGAGCGGCACTTTTAGCGAAAATGGCAGGCTATGGTGGAGCTGCAGACGGAACAGCATATAACCCTCAAAGTCAAATGAATTTGAGTTCACTCAAAAATCAAATAGCAGATGTCAAAAAGTCAAACATAGACATACAGAAGCAAATAGGTGAAAACGAAAAGAAACTAGAATATGACAGACACACAAAGAAACTCAATGAGTTAAACGTAGAGAAAAAGAAGAAAGAAGAACAACTGAAAGAACTAAGTACAGAGCAATATGCGAAAAAAGTGTCAGAAAAAGCAGCAGAAGTAGCAAAAATGGAACAAGATGTTATAAATTTGAAAAACCATACTACTCAATATAAAGTACTGAAAGATGAAGAGATAAAACAAAAAGCCCTGAAGACATATATGGATAGCGATGAGTATAAAAAAGAAGTTGAAGCAAATGTAAAGGCAGAAAAACTTTTACAGTTGCAAAACCAAACCGTACAGTATGAAAACTTAGCACAAGAAAGTAAAAATAACGACGCAGCCATGCAAAAGGCAATGAAAAGCGCAGAATATATAAAAGCTAACAATGACTGGTTAGATGCCCAAGCCAACGCTAAAGCAGCCCAACTTATAGGGTCAATAAGGACAAAAATACAAGCGGATGAAGACAGTTCAAATGAAGCTTTAAAAATGCTGACTTTAAGAACGCCTTCGAAGCTCTTCATAGTAAGGTGAAACTAGTGAACGACTTCTCATCTGGAAAGAAACTGAAGTCTGAAGGTTTCGACAAAGAGTTAAAGAAGTAGCACAAAATATGACGAAAATAACAGATGCAGCAACGAGACAGGCAGTTCAAAGTGCCTATGACGCCGTTAGAGCAACTGTTGTGAAAGTCAAGAAAAAGAGTTACAACAGACCAAAACAGACCTAGTAAATGCTTTCTTAAAAACGAAAAGTCAGATAGGACACTATGCTGCAGATGGAACATATGTGCCAGCTGGTGGAACTTATATACCACCAAACCCTCCAAGAGAAGCACCTGCACCAGGACTACCTAAAACATTTACATCGTCACAACAACAACCAACACAACAACCAACACAACAACCAACACAACAACCAACACAACAACCAACACAACAACCAGCACAACAACCACAACCAGCACAACAACCAACAGTTCAAAACCCTGCACAACAACCACAAACAGAGCAAGGACATAAAAGAAGTAGAGAACAAGGAAACCAAGATTTCTTAAAAATGCTTAAAGAAGACTATGGTTACCCAGCTACTCTTGACTTTAGTGACAGATATAAAGAAGCTATTAGAAAGTTCAAGGAAGGAAATACTGACCCGAACCTATTTAGCTTTATGGCTCAGCACCAAATGGGATATAATTTCAAACCTGGAAAATACAAGCTCGCTAAGGGATATGATTTAATAGCATATCATCCAAATGACATGACTGAATTTACTCCGAGATATTTGGTGTCAGAGCTAAATGACAATTCAACTCTCTTCATGAAACGCGTAAAAAATAGAGACGGAACGAAAGAAGAAAGGTTTATGAGTCCGGATGACTTAGATAGGGAACTTGTTAAAAACGGTCTCGGAATATATGAAATGCCACCAGATGAGGTACAAGAAACTCCACAGGAAGAAGTTCAGATACAACCAGACATGGAAGAAATAGTTCAGCAACAACAGCTAGAAGAGCCTGAAGGAAACGAACAAGTCCCTCCTTTGGAAACTAACTTCACAGAACTAGATGAAGATTTGGAACAGCCGAAAAATCTTGACCCTCAACAAGAGTATGAGGAGAATATGGAATCTTTCCAAGAGTCTAAGAAAAATTCGGCTGACATAGTAGAAGAATATCGAAAAATGTTTGCCGACATACAAAAGACTCCAACATCAGATGAAAATATTCAGCATAGAATGGAAGTACTGAAAGAAAATGTACGCAAATACAATAACCCTTTTTACTTACGACCATATAACGTTCAATCTTTGGCTGAACTCGGTGAAAATAAAAGGTTAAATTTCAACAAAACATATAGAAATGAAACATTGTTTAAAGTTCATTCAGAACCTAACCAATATGGAAACAAACCTACTTTTGTTTCTGCAGACTATGGAACTACAATGAGATGGGGTCATAAAGCTAATCCGGATAGGTGGTTCATAAACTTACAACCACAATTCCAAGAAGTTGTAGACGCAATGGAAGTGAATGGTGAACCAGATATAGCTGGTATTTTCAGCGCGGCTTTAATGCCATTGAAAGATATGAAACATGCAGATATTTTGGACCAGTATGAAATGAACATGGCTGATGGAAATATAACACCTGACGTTCTAGAACATTTATCTCAAAGAACTACACAGAACCATAGAGATGGTATATTTGGTGAAGAGTTTAGAAAGAAAGTTAGGGAGAGAAGGAAGAGAACCTATTGTACATGACCTTGCAAACGAAAGTTTACAAAATGTCATAAAAACTTACTTTGCAGACAATGAACTGAGAAGGGATGAATATTTAAGAAAACTCAAATGGACAGTACCAAATGAAATGTTAGTATTGAAAAACATGTTCCTTGACAAAATAAAACCAACTACAGAAATAAATGACGCAAGACTGAAACATTGGGTAAAAGCTTTCCCATTCACAAAAGATATGTTGGTAACATGGAAAGAAAACCAGAATGGCTACAAAAACATATATTTGGAAACGAGCTTATTCCATATGGACAAGCTCTGTTTGAAGAGCTTGAACCGGAAACTCAGGAAAGAGTCATGCAAACAATACGCGAAGACTCAAATACAAACTATGACAAATCTTTCTAGGATATAGGTTACCTGAGATGGGCGACCAGAGCCCAAAGGCAAAAAGGACATGGGAAATTTACAACATACTAGGTGAACATGAGGCAAAGATGCAACAACTTGAAGCAGAGGGCAAGTTACCAAAAGCGACACCAAAGAAGAAGAGAAGAGTAGAACAAAGTGAAAGTAGTGAAGAAGTAACTTCATCTAGTGAAAGTAGTGGCAATGAAGGAAAAAGAAGAGTTAAAAACTCAGTCAGGAAGAAAGTAAAGCTTGGTCCACGTGGGTTCTATTATGACACATAAATCCAACTATTCTATATTTTTACCCATATGAAATGTACGCCGCTCAGAATATAACGCCAACAGTTTTGGATGCCATGAATGGAAATGTTTCCGAATGGTATAACGAATGCGACAATGCCATTAGAAGGTCAGAAATAGTTCCTGGAACTTACGAATATACAACTGCTGTTTCTTATGGAAACGTAGGTGAGTTTGGAGAAGGTTCTTCAACAACAGTAGATATTGCTTGCGACAGGTTTCATATATTTCTATTGACAACTCATTCTTATACGTGGAACAAGACATTGAAATAAAACCTTCTGCCAAGTTGTCTGACAAGAAAGGTTGCAATGGAATTTTCTATGTCGGATACCAATATGCTCCAGAAGTTTTCATGGGATATAAGATATATTCTAACTCTGACTTAGTTCAAACAGTAACATGGGCAAACTATGAATGGTTCGCTTTGAGAAACTCAGTACAACCACAAGCTAGAGAACAAACAGACCAGTATGCAACTATTGAGAAAATAAGAAGACTTGACCCTAACGTTCCAGGAGTTTATGTTAACCTTTCTGGTTCAGATGGAAATGCTGCACTAAAGTAAAACTGAAACTTAGAGTTCCTTTGTCATCTTTCCTCATCTTCAGGTTTTTAAGATACTTGCCAAACTGGGCAGGAAAAATTTCTATCGAACTTACTCCAAGCAAAAATAACTTAGTCATTGCACCAACACAAGACCCATTCACTCTTACAGACGTAAAGGGACAAATCAAACGTCATTCGCCGACTTTTGCAAAGACAAAGTTGACTTAGACTTTGGTTTCTCAAACTTCAACACTGAAGTAAACTATTATTTCAATGCTGCTGGAACTGCTTGGGACCCAGTTAAGTTCACATGCGAAAAATTTGAATGCAAGAGAATAGAAAGCAGACTTGCAGTCTATATGTTGGACCCAGATATTTCAAATGCTTTAGCTGCCAAAATATTGCAGTTCCACTTATGTTCCCTATACACCAAATATCTGTCAAAGACTTTGCAGGTGAAGTTGGAAACCAAAGTGCTGACCCAGGTGCAAGAAAAACAGATATTGCTTTAACAACTGCAATGAAACATGCAGATACTATGTTTGTACTGTTCAGACGAACTATAAATGACTATTCTTGTTTCTACAACCCCGGTATTAAATATCATATAAACATAGATGGCAAATATTATCCAAGAGAAGAATATTCCACAGTTGAAGATATGAGGTCATACAACTTGACATTAGATGCTATGAACTTTAACAACAACTTCACAACAACCATTAACCCTGAAATGCAAAGTTCTATTATCCAATGTGAAAGTATGGACTCATACAGGAGGTCAAAAAAACTCAATATACAAATGGAGACCGTTCAAACTTTTGGCTTGGCATTCCATTTGCTGACTCAGAAACTTTATGGTGGTATTTCAACTGTTGGTACAGTTCAAATACAATATACTGGTGACAGAGACGGTCCAGATGAATTGAAAGCAAAGAAGTTTACAAAACCAATAGCACTTTTCACGGAAGATGCTCTTTTGAAGATTCGTTCGATGAAACCTGCTGGGGCTCCTCAGATTGGCATAACGACAGCTTCCATCGAGCAGATTTTGGCAGCAGGTCAGTAAGTTGTTCTTGAACTGACTTCTCTCCGTCAAATATTGACAGTACGCCAGTTTTGACATAAAATTGTAATAAACTTACCTTTAGAAATATCTGTAAGTTTTGTTGTTATATTTTGTCTGCTTCAAGAACTTTCACCATTTCAGTTATACCAACTTTCTTTGCTTTATGAAAATATTTTGGTTCAGCAAAGACTGCTATTCTATAACATTTTCCATTGTTTGTATAAAGAACTATTCTGTCAATGTATTTGTATTGTTGTGTGTGTAAACTTTGTTCTGCTTCAATTCGAAGAGATACTCGAATACGTCCATCTTTTTATTCTAAGTAAAATGTCATTTCCGAAAAATAGAAGCGTAAGTGTTTCAAAAGGTTTAATGGCGGTGGCAGATGTGAAGTTAAATTCACCAACTCAAACAAACACTCAAAGTGTTGTTGTCAATGTCAAAGAAAGAGATGTTGAAATGGGGAAACCATACGAAGACGAAGATGGTATAACAATAGTTCCTGTAAAAGAACAACCAACATACCCTGAAGTTAGCAGAGAGTTTAAGTTCTGTTGCAGATATTCGAAACGACTACCAACAACTGAAAGACAAACTTAAAACTCAGGAGAAGATTTGTCAAGCTTTAGGTATAATGTTAAACTTGGTCGAACACAACCCTGTAAAAGTGAACTCATATGTCATTGCACCTCATGAAGTTTTGAAAGAACTATTGAAACTTTTGACAGAGGCAGACGATATAAACATCAAAGAAATAGAACCCGACGTTAGTTGCTGTGGTGTTTCATATAATGTCATTGACAAGATATACGTTATGAAAGGAGGTGAAACGTTGAACTTAAAATATAGTTTCCCAGACGTTATAAAAATATTTGACGACCACAACATTTCATTAAAATTTATTTGCTAAGTAAATGGCAGAAGACACAATGGTTTATACTATTACGACTAAAAACCCTGAGTCATATAATTCTATAACAACAAACTTACAAAGTCCTCAAGGACGATATTGTAAACTAACCTTAAACACAATGACGACTAAAGCCTGTTTTGCTCTTTTGACACCAGAAGACTTTGTTGTTGTGAATGGTAAAAAATACTTCTTTAAGATACTTACTCAGATATACCACCAACAGTTTTGTTGACTTATTTAATACTTTAAGGACGGATGTAACATGTGCTGCAACTAGAGCAGGTTTCATTATGTTTGGATGTCCGACTGAGTTTACTATAAACGATATGAGCTATAATACAAAACTTATATCTGGTTTTTACTACCAACAGTTTCCTATAACAGGAAAAGGTGTCATACAAGGTCTATCTGTTCCATTGACTTTAAGTACACCTATTTTATATATTGTTTCAAACTTAGGTTCAAAGTGTTATTCGAATGTCGACAGAAACTACTATGACCAAAAGATACTCATGCGTATAAACAACACATTCTCTGCTGGTTTGCCTATTGTTCATTCGAATGCAGAGTTTTCAGCTTTAGTGAACTCAAACACTTTAGCAAACATAAACTTAACCTTAGTTGACGCAAACTTTGTTCCTGTAAAACTTTTATGTCCTATGTATTTGTCAATGACGGCAGAAAGTTTCGAATTGGAAGATGCAACTGGTGAAAGTATTGTATTACAAGAACAACTTCAACAACAAATAGCTCAAGAACAACAAATGCAACAAATAGCTCAAGAATAAAAAAATATTTTTTTTTATTTTTATAAAAATGTACAGAATAGATGTTTCAGATTTTTATGACTTCCAAGCCTTCAGAAATATGTGTCCATTTAGAGACTATAACAAAGCAGTCGAGAATTTGAAACGTTTAGTCATTTATGTGACTCTGCCCCAGAATGTTATGTCATGAAAGAATGGGATGTTGTCTTTAACAAACCAAGAGCAACAATAGTTTCAGAACAAGAATGTAAACAGAAACTTAAGAAAATAAAAGTCGTACAAGTTGGTATGAAGATGTTAGATGCTTGGGATATCTTATTGTCAAAGTTAGAAGATTTTTCAGTTCGTGGTATAAAGTTCTATACACCTTCTCCAAACTTCTATTCTATCTTCACTGGATATAAATACGAACAAGTAGAATGGAAAGAAAATGTTATAGAAGCTTGGTTAGACCATGTCAAAGAAATTATATGCAATGGAAACGAAAGAGTCTATGAGTATATCTTATGTTGGTTTGCAAACATCTTACAACATCCAAGTGCTAAAAATGAAACTGCTCTCATCATAATTGGAAAACAAGGAACTGGTAAGAACACTTTCTTTACAGATATTTTATGCAAACTGTTAGAGGGCTATTCGAATCCGAATATGACAAACTTAGAAAACATCTGCGGTAAATTTAACTCTTCAATAGAGAATATGAAACTTATAGTATGTAACGAACTTCAAAGTATAGATACAACAAAAGTTTTGAACTCAGATGCTTTGAAGAGTCTTATAACAGACAAAGTTGGAGTTGTTGAAAGAAAATATAAAGACCAAAGAGTTTGTGAAAATGTTGCAAACTTCGTCATGGTTTCAAACAACGCTGTTCCGATGAAGTTAGAAAGTTCTGACAGAAGATATGTAGTTGTCAGAACGTCAGATTCTCATATGCAAGATACAGAATATTTTGACGACTTAGCAGAAACTTTAACATCTGACTTTTACAACCACTTGTTCTCATATTTCATGACATTAGATATTTCTAAGTTCAATCCAAGACAAATTCCACATACCGAAGAGAGACAAACATTGTTAGAAGCAAACAAGAGTGTATATGAACTGTTCATAGATGAAACTGACTTTGAGTGTTTAGATGAAAGGTCATTGTACGATTCGTATAAACAGTATTGTCAAGAATATGGTTATATGACAGCGTCTAAACGAACATTCTTGGCAAATGTCAAAAGTCTTTTGGATGTACAGAATGGTGTATATACAAAGAAAAATTTTTCTGAGTAAATTTTAAAAAAATATATTTTTTTTATCCGATAGAAAAGATGGCAAAATTCATCTCAGTAAACAAGTACATGTCAGGACTTAAAGAAGAACTAGACCCATTCACATATTTGAATGTTTACTTCTACCATTTTGAAAAGTCTACATATGACAAAGTTTGGAACATCGAACCAGTTAAGTTTGCTATTGTGACTAAAAATGGTGCGAAATTTGAAGACTTAGACATAGAAGGTTTGTTAACAGTCAAAGAAAGTTTTGACAGAAGGTTTTCAAACCTTAAAGAAGGCAAAGCATACAAACTTGTTATACCTTATGAACCAAAGAAAGCAGACGACTATGAATATTATGAGTCTAAAGTTGTAGAAGTTCAAGGTAAATTGGGTAAAAAGATTTTAGAGTCTAAGCCAGTGTTTACTCCTAAAGAGGAAGAGAACATTGACATTGACCCAGAAATGTTCTAAAAATAAAATTTTATTTTTACATGTCAAATTTCTTTTTCTCTGGAACTGGCTCTGGTTCTTTCTTCTCTTCTTCTACTTTCTTTTCTTTCTTTTCTCTCTTCTTCTTTTCTGGTGGAGTTATGTCAAATTTCTCCGAACCATATTTTTGTAAAAGTTCTTTGTCCTTTAATAGCTCTTCTATTCTGTTTTCTATTTCATCTTCAAGAACAGCGCATGTGTCTTCTTTGCATTCTAAGAAGTTTTGTTGGACTTCATCTCTCCAAGAGGCGTCATCTCTGTCAACAAGTCTGTCATTGACAAATTTTAAGACTTCTCTGCTTAATGTTTTATGGTTCTTGTCATATTCCCAGAAACAGAACTTTAGAACAAATTCCCCTTTCTTGTTTACACTATGTAAGATTTTATGGTCGACAGATGTTTTGCTGTCGAAAAGCTTGTCTCGAATATAGATGGCGAAATCGCTAGACATTTCCTAAAAGATAAAAATTTTAATTTTTCTAAAAATATGTTAGAAAAAAAAGTTTGCTGACATTGACAAGAAATTTGAGAATGTTTTAAATAAGAACAAGAGGAAGTTGGAAAATGCTCAGATAAAACCCATACATGACAAGTTCTTATTTGCTCAGAATGGTATAACAGGTCTAATTGCACCGCCTGGGTCGGGTAAGACTTTCACTTATCTTAAAATGGCTGCACAACAACAAGAACTAGATGAGAAGAACCCATTCTATGAGTTAGTAGTCATTTGTAGTACTTCTGGTCAATTTGACCAAACCGTAAATTCGTTCAAAGATATTATAAAAAAGTCAAAACTAGTATGTATAAAAGACTCTGAGTTGTTGGATTGGATAAAGAAGTACCAAAGAAGAGTTTTGAAGTACAATGCTATAAATGAGTATATAAATTCGAAGTTTAAAGACCCAAATGAGGAAATGCAGAGAATATTAGAGAAGAAACACTTCAGAAACAAACAGAAAGAGATAGAATACATTTCGAAGAAATTGCAATCTTACGATTGGAAGACTTACCCTCACAGATGTCTTCTTATCTTAGACGACTTCGCCTCTCATCCTTTGTTAAAGAACAGAGAACAAGACATGTGTCGAATTCTTAAGAAGCTCAGACACTTTAACATCTCTGTTGTCATTTGTGTACAGACAGCAAAGAGTTTAAGTAAGGATGTAAAGAGAATACTTACTGACATTGTACTTTTCCCCGGATTGTCCGAAGACGATTTCATGGAACTTATGAAAGAGTCCATGGCAGGTAAGTTTGACAGACATGAACTATGGGAGAAGTACAAAGTCATACAAGACCCTCATACTTCTTTCAGAATTCATATCTACGCGAACAAAGTTCAAATTGTAAAAAGTCAAGCGTAAAAAATGTAAGTGTTTGAGTCTTAGTCTGTTGTGGTGCTGGGGCTTTCGGTTCTTCTGGCTTTGGAATGGACTCGGTTGGTGGTACGTCGGACATTCGTTTGTGTCCTGTCGGAAGGAAGAACTTTTCCTGTCGGAAGGAAGAACTTTTCCTGTTGGAAGGAAAAACTTTTCCTGTTGGAAGGAAAAACTTTTCCTGTTGGAAGGAAAAACTTTTCCTGTTGGAAGGAAAAATTTTTCCTGTTGGAAGGAAAAACTTTTCCTGTCGTTCGACCAAAAAGTTCTCAATTTTCGAAAATTTGAATGGTTTACGGACGGACAACTGGAAAAATTTTTCCTGTTGGAAGGAAGAGTTCTTCCAGTTGGAAGGAAAATTTTTTCCTGTTGGAAGGAAGAGTTCTTCCAGTTGGAAGGAAAATTTTTTCCTGTTGGAAGGAAGAGTTCTTCCAGTTGTCGGGAAATTTTTTTCCTGTCGGAAGGAAGGACTCGGAATGCCAGAAGGACTCGGACAAGGCAATTTACCTTATAGAGCTACCTGAGCCATCTGAAGTCAAGACCAAAAATAAACGCTTTACATGTATTTTTCAGCAACTTCGTCAAATAATTTTATAGCACTATCTATCTCATCTACTTCAAACGTTTCTTTACCTTTCGTGGGAGCACCATACCTTTTCTCAAACTTTTCAAGTAGTTCTGTTTCTGCAGCTCTCATATCGTTAACGAACACAACCTTGACTCTATTGACTGTACTGTCATATCTTTGAGTTATATTATATGTTCTTCCTATCTTATATCTCTTTGTATTGAAGTCCTTCGGTTTCTGAACGATGTAAAGTAAGCCTTCACTGCAACGTTCAGTATCGAATGAACCATATGTTATGAAATTATATCCAACAACTGGGTCAATCCATAACAAAACTATCGGTATAAGACTTTTGTCAATGAGATATGCTGTAGTTCCATAGAATCTTACCGATATCATAAGCTCAGGATTTCTTGTCAAAATTTTCTGAGTTGAAGCAATTCCAACCCAATGCCATGTTTTCTTTCCAGATGGAGATATAATGTCTGACAAAGAATATTTTTTGTATTTCTTTGAGTATCTTACGTTTAAATCACCTATTCTAACCACTTTGGTCTCATTGTCTATCTTTTTAACTGTTTCAAACTCAGTGTTTGTCATTTCCTGTTCTTACATACAAAATAAAAAAAAATATTTTAAAAAAACTAGCGTTATTTTATTTTGTATAAAAGATACAGTTATATCATGAAATTTGGTCATTTTTTTACGATTTTCATAGAGTTTTGGCGACCAGGGTTTTTCACCTACTCGCAATTTTTCACGATTTTCATGTGTTTTTTTCACGATTTCAGGGATTTTTTTACGAAGTGCAAAAGTTCACTTCGTATAAAAGATACAGTTATATCATGAAATTTGGTCATTTTTTTCATGTCAGAAGACTCGAAGGTGCAACACTTCCAAAATACCGACGAACTCAGAAGAGCAGCATGGCAGTATGTTCTTGACAACTTCTTTGAGTTCTCCAGGTACACCTTGGAAAATGCTGAAGAACTCCGACACAGAGAATTTGGAGAAATTGCGCTCCAATACTACCTTGACAAACAAAGGGTAAAATAAGACTAAAAACTTAACGTTTAAAAAGTGACATTTTTAATGAGCTCCGAGTCACCGAGAAAACTTGGTCAGATGTTAGCAGCTTACTTCCCTGAGGAGGATGGAAGCGTTACATACGTAAGGTTCAAAAACAACGAACCTGGAATTGCGTACCAAATTCGCAATTACATGACCATGGAAGAGTACGAAAGGCTCCTACAAGAGAAACCAGCTCTAAACAACTCAGAAAAGAAAGAATAAAAAGTTTAACTCGTAATTGTTTATTTTTTTTACTTGTATGGGCAAGCTGCAAGAATGAAGTCGACTATCTCAGTCTTTGTCTTGACGAGCTGGACGGCTCTTGTGAGTACGTCTGTTTTGCGGTCTCCAGCTGGTGTCTGACCTTCGTAATTGCGCATGTTCTTGAGAGCTCCAACTGTAAATGATTGTAGGATGAAGAGTCTCTCAGACTGCTTGAGGTAGTCGTCTCTGTCTTTGACCGAATCTGTGGTACGAGTCGAATCGGTCGATTTGAGGGAAGAGACTGAAAGCCTGTCGTCTTCCATTGGAGCTGTAGCATACTCTTTGCGTAAGCGGTTCAGACCTTCTTCGAAGTCTTGGTCTCTCTTCGATTGAGATTGGAATTGGAATTGCTGGGGTGGAGCTTGCTGGAACATCCAAGGGTTGGGGAAGTAAGGCATAGGCTGAGGAGGAGGGTAGTTCGGGAAGCCTTGTGGTGGGTAGTAACATTGAGGTGGAAATTGGTAGTAATTTGGTGGAGGTACTTGCTGGAATTGGAATTGCTGAGGAGACTGTTGTGGTTCTGCAGCTTTCGGTTTTTCTGGCTTTGGAATGGACTCGGTTGGTGGTACGTCGGACATTCGTTTGTGTCCTGTCGGAAGGAAGAACTTTTTCTGAAGTTCGACCAAAAAAGTTCTCAATTTTCGAAAATTTGAATGGTTTACGGACGGACAACTGGAAAACATTTTCCTGTCGGATGGAAGAACTTGGAATGCAAGAAAGACTTGACGAGGCAATTTACCTAATTGAAATTAACGACTGCTTAAAAGACTACTTGCGCAAGGTCATGAAGCCCAAGGTCAAGTTCACCACTATTTCTGGAAGGTCTACACTTCAGCTCGAGACTTCGACTGGAATTCCAATTCAAATACCAGACGGGACAGCCTACGATGGCATAAAGGACGCCAAAAGAGAAGCTCTTGTTAAGTTCCTAAACAAACGTCCTTGGATAAAAATACCAAACAAGGAGAACCCCCTACCCCATATGAAATTGGCAATTCAGTCTCTCCTTCACTTCTCTGGTCAGCCGTTCTACATAACCTCAGAAGGCGACATCCAACCAGTTCAGCAAACATCTATATGGCACGTTTAGAGTAAAAACATTTTTTTTCATTTTTTGAATGAAGCAAGTTAAATTCGTCCCACACCAATCTCAATGGACCGATGAAGAGTTTCAAGCTATGGTTGAAGGTGTTGAGAACGACATAGACGGCGAACTTGAAGGAGCTCAAATCACAATTGCAACCAAAATTGCAGAAGTCAAGGAACAGATAGCTCCACTTAAAGCTACCAAAGCTACTCTTGACCTCATGGATAGTTACCGTTTAGATGTCAAGAGTGGAATAAGACAATTAAAATTAAAACTTCTAAACTACGAAGCTATACTCCAAAAGTTAGCAGAAATGAGAAGACTTTACCAGAGCTACTTACATGTAAGGGACTTACCTTCAAGCAGTCCGACCAAAGATGAATTTGTTGACATTGTCCCAATTTTGTCCGAAAGTCAGCTCAGATGTTTCGAACTGCTCCCAACATATCCAGAATATGAACGTTTGCCTGAACTCTTCCGCAATCTCAAAAAACGTTTTTTGGTTCTCATGTTCGAAACTTTTATCGGAAGAGACAACAAACGTTCAGAAGAAGAACAAGATATTATTTTAAACTTGTTGTATGACTTAACCGTCATAACAAGCTTTTTGAAGTAAAACCGTCATTCTCAAACCACTTCATTTTTTCGATGTCCGAACAAGCACCGAAGCCAAACTCAATGGCAGATGTCCTTTCAAGGTTGCCAGACAAGCGCCCAGTTCACCTTCAAATTGTCCAATTGAACGCTCATCTGTCAAACACCATTAAGACTCTCCAAAGTAGTCTTATGACAGAGATGAAGGGACTTAAAGGTGAGTTCCTCATGAACCAAGCTTCCAATGAAAAAGTCCTGAACGATTTCGCGGAAACCTTGCGCAATTACGAGAAAGAGAACCGAGACCTTGCCCGACTCATCTACCGTTTCTTCGAAGAGATAGACGCCATCTGGAAGGTACTCGGAAAGGACAGAACCTCCAACACCGTACTTCGTGAGTACCAAATTGAAGAAGGAATTTTCGAAGAAGAAGAGAAACACGAAGAAGAAGAGGAAGAAGAAGAGAAACAAGAAGAAAAGGAAGTTTGGGCAACCCTTGTTGCCGATGACAGTTACGAAATTTCCCAACCCTACCCATACAAAATCCGCAACAAGGAGACCGGCAAGGTTCTTACCCCAGTCCTCAACAACTTGGGACACTTGAACCTTAACCTTCGGAATTACGGTACAATTTCCATGGGAAGGCTTGTCGGTATGCAATGGGTTCCAAATCCAGACAAGAAGACGAGGGTCAGACACATTGACGGTGACAAGCTCAACAACCGTAAGGAGAACCTCGAGTGGTTCTAAGAGTAAAAAAATTTTATTTTAGGGGGAAACCCCAAGTAAATTTAGGTGTTTATTTGCATAAGTAGCTTAAATTAATGGTAATTTGGATAAGTAGTTCCTGACCTCTGAATTGGACTCTTTCGTCATCCCAGTTGCGTAGGAGGTCGTCCCAGAGGAGTTGGTAGAATTGCCAATCCAAGGACGATTTGTCCTCCCAGGCATTGAGGATGTACTGCTCGTAGAGTTTCATGACCTCTGCCTTGCACCAGACACCCTCTCCCTTGGAACGTAAGGCTTCTTCGAAGTGCTCGAATGCGATTGGCTGCTTGACCATCCGAAATGACACTTTTTGTCCGTTTGGTCAATGTTCGTGTCTCGTGCCATAGTCGACGAAAATACAGACAAACAGGTTATATATGAGTTTGAGACCAAGAATGGTGTAACTCGACCTGTCCGATTCAAAGACTCCGAGGGCGACCATGAAATTAAACGGAAATTAGCTAGGAAGGAATATAAAATGGACTGGTTGCCACCACCTCCACCACCTTTACCTGTTCCTCAAGTAAATAAGCCTTTCACGTTCCCAAGAATTCCCACATTTAAATTCAAATAAAAAAGTTTTTATTTCATGCAATGTTTAACTATTTCACCATCTTCTTTAACACCCCAGTACTTACGCTTGGAGAGTACATGAACTTCGGTGAAAATTTTGTCCAATTTGAATTGACCCATCTTTTCACCGACTAAACCCATTTCAATGAGTTTGTTGTATCCTTCTTCGTTCGTCATGAGTGCGTCAATGTTCTCATAGTAAACCTTGACTTTGGATTTGACTTCGGAGAAGAATTTGTTGTAGTTGTCAAGGACTGCTTTTGCGAACTGAGGGTAAGACCAATGTTCGACAATAGGTTTTAATGTGGTTACTAAGCCACTTTGACCTTGAGTGAATTCGTACTTCAAAACAAAAGGAGAAAACCTTTCAACAAAGTTGTCGACCTTCTCATAATGTTTACTCTTCATCTCTTGAGGTTTCTTAATGGAATATCCCCATGTCGAATTCATAAGCAATTTGAGTGTCGTTGCAAGTTTGGGGTTTGAAGCTTTCCTAATATCATACAGTTGTTGTATGACTTTTCCAACTGTATAGTTCCTTCCCGGGAACTCACCATCTTCGTTTGGAATTCCAGTCGGAATATATTGGACAAACCTCATGTATGCAGCGTTAAGGTCGACATAGTATATCTTTTCGTTTGAGTCGAACTTGTCGCAACCAATTGGTCCAGTTTGTGGAAATTCAAGTGAGTCTCTTATCTTCTGAGAAACTTCTCCTGTTATCTCATAAACATCGTCAAAGCAACCTGTTTCATATAAAACCTTCTGACCTAACTCAGATGCTCTCCAATACAATTTGACGTCGATTGGATGTCTCAGTTGTAGTTTGTTTATAGCATCTTGAAGTTCTTGCAACCTCATTGGAAGTTCTTCTGGTTCAGGTTGGTATCCGAACAAACCAACTCCTTGTGGAACTGTGTACTTCTTTTGTGCTAGAACTTTGTCTCGAACAACTTTTGGTCTTGCTAACAATGAAAAGTTTGTTTCGTCTTTTGGTACAAAGGTTTCTGTCAGCTTGTCATCTGGAATTGGTTCCAACAAACCTTTCTCGAAAAGAATGTTTACAGCTCTGACAATGTTGCACTTACCACTTCCGAACAATGGGTTTGTAAGACTTTCGTTCAACATGAAGTGGTTGTGGACAATTACAATCTTCAACCATGGTAAGTCTTTGTCAACAACATAGTCGTCATGTGAAGAACCTTTAGCTGTAGGTATGTTGACTCGGATATTGACATTTGCCAACGGTGCAATTTTTGCCAATTGACCTCTGAGAATGTACCTTGTCTTCACACATGACTCAAGATACTTCATCTTCTCATCTGTAACAAGACCAGAGTTCCTGAGACATGTAAGAATGCAAGGTTCATTGACAATTGTTTCAATTGAATTGTAAATTCCATACCTTGTCAAGTCAATGTCAGACTTATTTATGAAGGGGAAGTATCCAGCATGTTGTCTGACTGCTTGAGGGTTAGGTTGGTACCATTCGAACTTGACACTTGCAATTCCTTCAATTGCATTCAAAATGTCTGAGTCGGAGTCAACCATTTGTTCTCTCTTTGTAGTCTTGAAAGCGTCAAGAAGTTTTGCGGCTGTTTGTTCATTGCCATATGCATAGTAAATGTGACCGTCCAAATCTGTTATGGTCAATCTGAGATTGTGTCCTTTCTTATTTCCGTCTTGAATTGCAGCAAGTACACCCATGAAGCCTTCTTTGTTCTTTCCTTTGTCAAAGTTTACTGTAAAGGTTCGACCAGATGCAATTTTACTTCTAACTTCACGGTACTTCTCATATGCATATCTTGTTCTTTCCATGGGAGCATGTGCGTCTTCACCACTACCCTTTTTTCTTCTCAAAGGATACAATTGTTCGTCATGTTTCCAGTAGAATCTGGTAAAACCGTCGTGTCCTTCAACTTGAGGCTCAGTAACATCGAAAGGCATGTCCATAAGACGTTCTTCTTCTAACCTCTCTAATCTGTTTGGATAGTTTGCGCGTGCTGTTTTTAAGTCCATTTCATAGGTCAGACCAGCAAGTTTGTCATAGACTTTTATGGGTCTTCCCTTCCTATATTTAAACTTCTTTGAAACTCTCCAGCCATATCTTTCTAACTCTGCTTTTATTCTAGCAGACCTTCTGTCCATTCTATGTAGGGGCATTTTTTATAAAAATAAAAAATATATTTTTTCTCTTTACTTTACATAACCACCTGCTGCCATAAGTCTTTGACGCCAACCCATACCAGCTAATGAAGGTTGACTTGGTTTAGTTTGGAAACTAAACTTTGGTTTTGGTTTATCTTCAGTTTTTGGTTTTTCTTCTTCTATCGGTTTTTCGTCACTTTTCGGTTCCTCTGACTTTACTTCACTTGCAGGAACAGTTGTGTCGTCAACATCTTCATAAATATCATATGCCATTTGTTTTTGTTTTCCTTTCAACTTTTTGTGTTTGTTGTAAAGTTTAGAATATTTCGACTCTAAGTCAATGAGATGTTCTATAATGAACTGTTGGTCAGTGAAGTAAACTTTTCCATCTGTTGTCTCGAAAGCTCCTTCAGACTTCAATATTTTATTTGTGAGAGTCTGTTTCTTTTTTGAGATACTAGCCGTTCCATTTTTATGAAAAGTGACTTTGTAGTTAGAGTTTGTATTTCCAGACCTGGCACTTTCTATTATTGAATTTTTCTCTTCATCTGTAAGTTCTTTGACAGGTTTTGACAATGGTTCTGAACTTTTTGTTTGTGGTGTCAAATCTACCGTTTCAACTTCTTCGGTCATTTCATCTCAGTAAAAAATTTTAGTTTGGTTTGTTTTCAACTGGTTGTTGTTGTTTTTTAAGTCGGTCTAAAACTTCCTGAGGTATAGGAAGAACTTGACAAACACGTGGTTGTGTAACTGCTGGAAGTCGACAAATCCATCTTGAGCCCATTTGTCTCAAAGCTGTATTGTTCATTTCATCTCAGTAAAAAACTTTACATTCCCCACGTTTGAGGCGGTTGAGGTTGGTTGTTGTTTACCCACTGTTGTGCATGGTTATATCCTCTGTTAAAGAATCTTTCACCTTGGTCCATATAGTGTCCTGCTTGGTTATAGTAGTCATTTGCTTTGTTAAGTAGTTTTCCTGCTTGTCTTCCTACATTGTCCATCCATCCTTGAACTTTTCCTCTTGTTTCAGGATTTGGAATAAGATTTGCTGCATCTCGTGCTACATCCCAACCTTTCTGTACAGTTTGTATAATAGGTTGTGCTTTCTCTTTAAGTATACCTAATGTACTCAAAATCTTCCTTCCAACTCCAAATACACCTCTGCTATTGTTCCCACTGCGGGTAAAAATCTAGATGCGACTCCTGCTAACGCGCCAAATAAACCCATTTCTTATGGGTTAAAAAATGACGAATCCAAACAAGGACCCCTATGTTTCTAAAGCGACAAAGAAAGCACTCATGGTAAAAATCTTTAGTTCAACACCAAATGCTTGGTTTATGGATATCTTGGAAAACATTCCGAGGTATAGAGAAGATGGACCACCATACTGGCTAATATTTGTTGGTCAAAACACAAGATACTGTGAAGCCATACCATTATGGTCCAAAAATATTTTAGATGTGAAAACTGCTTTGACAATATTTCGTTGACAATACCATCCACAACAAAACTGACATCTGACTGTGAAAAGTTCTTTCAATCAGACGATATTAAAAACTATCTGCGTTCAAAAAAATGTAAACCAATATTTCATTGTCGACCAAAACCATTCTGCTCTTGTGTCATTGACGGTTGTATAAAAATGTTAAGAGACTTAAACCAACCACAAGGTGGTGAGGTAGATGAAAATGTCATATGACGACAAGTACAGACATTTCTCCATGGCAAAGATGAGACAAGTTTTAAATATTTACAATAGCCGTAAACAAAAAGGTTTGGGAAACCATTCCCCGAAGAAATGAAAAACAACCCTGACTTAGAGAAAGACTATATATTTAACAATTTAGTCAAAAGAGACAAACAAGAAAGAATGCCGGGCTTCAAACTTCAGAAAGGAGACAAAGTAAAAATAGAAATACCTAAACGCGACCCATATGAAAATACTATTGACTATGACAACAACAAGTACCCGACAGGTACTCACATTCGTGTTCGTAAAAATAGAAGAAAGTATACAAGAGAATATTATGAAGTTTTAGGCAAACATGGCAAAATGTACAGACTGCAAGCAGAAGATAAAACGACTATTGTCAGACCTCGTTTCAAACTTGTCAAAGTTCAAGGTGGTATACTTTCAAAGACAGTTCCTAACAAATATAAGACAACTCCTGACGAATATGCTAAAGAAGTTGAAAATGACGACTAAGCAATTCTATACCATGCGTAAACTGTCATGTAAGGTGGCATGTAGTCTTTACTTTGTCCCGTTGCTTGTGTATACCCTAAAACGCGATGTGTATGGTTTCCTCCTCCCTCAGTGTTACTCCAGTAACAATCTATAGCAAACTTAACGTTGTCTTTAACATCATATCCTTTACCTTTTGTCATTGCTGACCAATCCCAATATCTATGCTTATGCCAACCTGCTTGAGATGTACTTAAATCTACGTAGTGACTGTGTGCAGGTAAGTTTTCACCTGAAATCGTTTTACTTCCACCTGTTTCCTTTGAAGAGTTTGCACAATACAAAAACCTGTCGACTATTTGAGTCCAAGTTCCAAAACCAAGTACTACTTCTGGTCTGGTAGAGTTCATTGACGTATAAATAGAACCTATAGGATATAGTGTTTGAAGTATTTCTGTCTTTAATGTTTGAAGCTCTGTTTTGTCAGCTTTCTTGTCATATAAATCTTGAGCAGTGAATTTAACTTTTTTTTCATCCTCCATGACATAGACATTTCTACATCTAATGTCTTTATCCGATGTTAAACCTTGTGGAAAGTTAGGAGGTTTAAAATATAATCCACCCCCACCAGTTTCTTCAATCGTTCCTAAAATACTTTCTATACCAACAGTTGAGAAGAAGTTATGTGTATGTCCAACGTCACTTTTCCTGTTTAAGGTTTCTTGTAAGTTTGTAATATCAGATATAGAATGTGTATGTCCAACGTCACTTTTCCTGTTTAAGGTTTCTTGTAAGTTTGTAATATCAGATATAGAATGTGTATGTCCAACGTCACTTTTCCTGTTTAAGGTTTCTTGTAAGTTTGTAATATCAGATATAGAATGTGTATGAGTCTTTTTAGAATATTCTTTGTCAGCTCTTGTCACTTCACTTGACATTTTATTGTCAACATATGTTTTGTCCGCTAGTTCAGGATGAGTATGTTCTTTCGTTGCATAAGCTTTGTTAGCTCTTTCTTCTTCTTTTGCTATTGCATCGTCTACATACTCTTTGTCAGCTTTGTTGTCAACATCTGCTTTCAAAAGAAGTTCATCTATAGGTTTCTCGTTTAAGGTTCCTTTTGTTGGATTTATACAAACAGTATGGTTCTTGTTGTCTTGAAACAGAAACTCATCTGTCATTGGGTTTAATGTCAGTTTTAAGCTTCCTTCTTTCAATGACTCAGATATCTTAGAATAGTTTGAAAAGTTTGTTGTGTTCTTATTTAGAGCTTGTATAATGAGTTGTCGGTTGTGTTGTATTTCTCTCATAGACGCTGTTTCATTTGACATTTTTATTCTAGATAAAATATGCTTCCAATAGAAAAAGAAACTTCTAGAGTTGCTACAACTAAACCATTAGATGAACTTTTTACGAATGTCGGTCAAAAGTTTGAGACAGAGACCGTAAAGCATGAAGGCTATCGTTTTGACTACCCGTTAAGATGGCTAAGAGACCCATCCGTCACAAAAGCTATTGGCTTTCGTAGAATGAAGTTCATTTCAGAAGCCATACATGGTTTCCCATTTACGGTCGGTTTTGAAGTTCGATACTATAACAAAGAAAAACGTACGTATGAGAAATTTGAACAGGGAAAACTTTTACAAGTGAATTTGCTTGTAAACTTAGAAACAACTCTTCAAGCTTTTCAAGAAAAAATAAACGATATCTATCTCGAATATGCAAACCAGTATAACATTGACGAGGGAGAGTACCATCTCGATATTATATATGACAGGAAAAATGCAACTGTTAAATTCAATAAAATAGAAGACCTTGGAGAAAACGTTTATATTTCTACAAAATATAACAACTTGGCATGGTATAGATTTTTGAGGATGTTAAATCAGCCTGCAGAATATCCAGTACACCCGGACTTTTATGAAGTCGAAAACCCTAATGGAACATATGAAAATGTTTTCGACTCAGACGCTATTATAGTTCATGCTTCATTTTCTGGTGCACAAAACTCTTTTTTATGCTTGGCAAATGACTTTTACGAAAAACCTACAAAGCTATATGAACCACCAAGTGGAAGTATTTCAGACTTTCAAGTATGGTTTACAACAGATGGAAGAAAGAGAATAGTTCCATTATACCATGCGTTTTACTTAGAACTTAGTTTCATATACAACTACTATCGAACGGTAAAAATATAATTTTTTAATACGGTTGAGGTGTTGGATTTGGTTGCCAACTTGACTGTGGTGCAGGTTCAGGCTGTTGTATAACAGGAGCTTGTTCTTCTGGTTCAGGGTCTTTAGGTATAATACCAACGAACTGACCTACTCTTTTACCAATATTTTTGACACCGTTCCAAATTCCTCTTCCGACAGATTTTATTCCATTCCATATACCTCTTCCAACATTTCGAAAGAAGTTTCCTATTCTTCCAAAGAAACCCATTTTACTATATGTAAAAATCTAATGTCCACCTAGTCTCTTACGTTTCCTTCTGAGTTCCATAGCATTCTTTAACTGGAGCTCATACATTCTATTTCTCCTCTGGTAGAAAACATACTCTGGGTCAACTCCTGTGTTCGCGTCATCTGCATAGAGTTGTTTATATCCCACTTCAGGGTTTGTATAAAACTCTTTCCATCTCATATTTGCATACCATGGTGGCAAACCTAACGCAGCGTCATTTGACATGGCAGTTTGCATTTGTACATCTGTTGGCACTTGACCATAGTTTGCCATTGCAGTTTGTATTCTAACTTCATTTGGAATATTCTCTGGGTTTGGTTGTCCAGGTTGCTGTGCATTTGCTAAGTTCTGTGCGTCCATTTAATATTAGATAAAAATATCTCTTACGAGTACATATACTGAACATTTGCTGGCATTGGTTCATCTTCATATTCTCTGTATCTTTCTGCCACGTCAAAGAAATAGATGACACAATGGAAAAAACCTAAAACAAGTAGTCCTATTTCAAACCACATTTACCTACCAATAAAATTTCTTTGTTGTGACACTTTCTCCGGTTTATAGGACCTCTCTCATATTCTATCTTGTCATATCTAAACTCATAGTCATGTATGTCCTCTAGCCATCTCATAACGGTTTCCAAACCACTTTTATCGGATGTAAAGTAAAAGCATGGACAGTTATGTAAAACGTCTAAAGTTTCTAAAGAGTCTCTCAAAGTCCAGTCTACTTGGTATTGAAAATCGTATGTGTTATAGAACGGCGGGTCTACTATAAAGAAAACATTTTCCTTGTTTTTATATTTTTCATACAACTCTGTCCAATGACATCTCACAAACTCTATACCCTCAGTATATTTTTCTATGTCCTCTTTGAAAACCTTTGTATAGTTAAGATATAAAACTTTTGACATAAGTGTTTCAATGTCATGAACTCTTATAGAACCACTATATAATAGTCTAGCAGATATACTATCCCAGTCAATATACTCTGCTTTTTTCAAAACCTCTCTCACAATATCTTTCTTATCTAATGGTATACTTTCCATCTTACCTATAGGTATCTTTTCTTTTAACTCTTTCAATATTTTGTTTGTGTCTGGTATATGTTTGAGACGGTTCATATAGTTGTCGAAGTCATTGCATATAATCTTTGAGTCAGGAAATATTGTATGGCACAGATGGGATATATAGAAACTTCCACCGAACAAATCTACAAATGTTAGACCATTCGGTAGTTTCTTAAGTTCTCTCAATAGAATATCTTTACATCTACTCTTATTTCCAAAGAAGGGTAACGGTGGTTTTGTAAAATTCATTTTATATATATAATAAAAAATGTTTTTACCTGAAAAGTGACAGAAAAGTGACTGGGGCTAGAGGGCACGAAGTGCCTGGAGGCCCCATTACTTTTTTTTTTTTTTTTTCGTATACATTCAAGAAAGACTATAAATGAAGATTTTTCTATTTTTTTTCATTCTAAAACATCTTTTTTTGGATAATTTTTTTTAATAAATATGTAAGAAAGATTGAAGAAAAAGTAAATTTACTTTAAGAAAATTCGTTTTACATGATGTAAGACCCATAACAACTATAAATATTCAATTATTTAAAATAAAAAAAGAAAAACAGATTAAATGTATCTCACATCAAAATCCATTGACCTACGGATGTTAAGTTTCTGTTTTTAAAAGTTGATATTTTTTTTTTTAATTTTAAGAAAATTAATAGCATGTTATTAGACAATAGGAGTGTAATGATATTGACTAAACAGAAATGAGAGAATAGAGATATAAGTTTGATAAGCAATATTGCGAACAAATTCTGAAGTAAAATCGCGATCAATAATTGAAAATTACGATCATGTACTGAAAAATGACGATCGAATTGAATGAATAGAATTATATCTAAGAAAAAATAAATTGTATTTAGAAGATGAACAAAGAAAGGTGTATGCTAAAAATCATTTAACAATAAATGGAAATAAAACGAAATTGTTAAAAGAAAAAAATGAAAATTGTTAAATAATATATTATTTTTTAGTCATAAGAATAAAAATATAGTAGTTATAAAAGGAATTAGACTTCATATATCAATTCTTTTTCTCTGTAGATGTGGAACGTTTGCTTTTCGATCTCTTTCGATGAACTTGAAAATATAAGTTATTATCGCTGAGAATCCTTTCCGAAATAGGAGCTTTACGTTTAGGAGGATTGTCGGATGAATTTTGTTTTTTATTGTTTGATTTTGTTGTTATGGAAGATTTTTTATTTTTTTCAGAATTTTGCTTGCTATTAACTGAAACTTGTTTTGACGGCCCAACAATAGCATTTGTAGTAGGAAGAATTCCCAATAACGAGCGCATTTTCGATAATTGTTTTTCAATATGATCAAGAAGGTCCAGCTTATGTTCTAGATTACTAGACATTTGATTTGTAGAAGGATGGTTTTGATTTTCTGGTTCTAAATCTGTAGAGTCTGCAATATTTGAATTTTCGGAGCGAATTGGAGCATCTGAACCTTGATTTGTATCGGCTTGCTCAAAATTAGTTTGAATTGGAGGGGATGAATTAAAAATCTGGATGATTTAATGTTTCATTAAATAATGCCATAATTTTTTCTCTTTTTTCATTAATAAACTTAGTGATCATTGTATCTTTATCTGTTAGATCGATCGATTTGAGTATATCTGCATCATGAACTGGAATATTTTCGAACAATGAACTCGATTCTATGGAACCATATGGAGAAATCTCGTTCTGAGCCAAAGAAAGATCACTTACGTTGTATTGTTTGATAGAAAAAATTGTTTTCTCAAGTTCTTTTTGAAAGCAGTCAAGAATATAATTTTTGTAGCTATCAGTGATAACGGTTTTTATATGGCGCTCGATCTTCTGGTTATTTTTGATGGCGTTATATTTATCTAATTGGATTTGAGATATCTTCTTAATAGCTTCATAAATGTTTGGATGTTTTAACGAAGAAAATTCTGAATGCATACTCTCGAGGCAATCATTAGTGAATATTGCAGTTGCATTATTATATTGAGATATTAAATTGTAGTGCGGCAACCAAACTTTGTTGAAATAATCAATATAATCTTTGATCGAATCAACTTTATTTTGATTAATTATATGCATTGTAAGTACAAATTCTTCATGAGACATGAATGGAGTAATAGAATATAGCTTAAATAAAGAATTTTGTAAAGTATTGAAATTTTTTGTATAAAGTGCTACAAGTTTCCTGTGTAAAGCTTGTTTGAAATGAAATAGGCATCCAATTATACGGACTTTAGGGAAAATTTGTTGAAGTGCCTCTATCATTCCCTTTTCAAAATCACAATGAATTTGAATTAGCTTTGAAAATTGAATACCCTTGACAGTAAAAATATATTCAAATGCCTTCTTATAAGATTCAAATGTGCGGTTTTTCATGAATATAAATAAAAGTGGTAGATATTGATTTGTTGAAGGTTCACAAATCATAATTGTTAGCATCTGTCCTTTTTGAAAATGTTTTGGTGTAATTTTAAAAGTTCCATCGCAAAATAAATCTGTGGCTTCTTTTGCAAATTGAATTGCCTTCTCAAAACCAAAAAACATCGTCTCACAATTTGCTTGAAAATCATGGCCAATGAAAAACTGCTCGCCATTTATTAAACAAAAATTAGCAATTTCATCGTCTGTAATTTTTTCTCCAACAGAAAATTTTCTGGACTTATTATAAACTTCCCTGACCAATGAATCTTTAATTAATGGGTTTTCATCAGTACCAACAGCAAGTTCTGTCATAAATTTTTTAATCTGCTGAAAAGTGCCGTTGTCTTCAGAAAATTTTGCCATTGCCTTATTGTATATTTCTGTCAGAGTCATTGATTTATGAAGATCATTTTTTTCATTTTGTAACTTTTTAAATTGTCTGCATTCGGGTATATGTTCCTTTTGTAAATCTTCGGAAACTGAACTGTTCTCAATTTTAACTAAATAACGTGCTTGACAAGAATGATCGATGCAACGGTAGTAACGTTCAATATTATTTGAATTAATAATATTTGTATGATCATGCGAATAAAGCATATCTTTGCGAACAATTGTATCAGGATATTTTCCAGTAACTGCGGGAATATTTTTAACTGCAATATAACTAAAATATCTTCTGACAGCTTTAGATTCATTTTCGGCGTATTTAATATTAAAATATTGAAGAACTTGTTTGATTATATTCGTTTTTTCATCTCTCGATGTTGATTTTTGGTATTTATCAGATTGTTCCCTGATAAATATTTTATTTTCGTCTGTAAAGTTTGCTCTTTTTTGATTAAATATAGATGATTTTCCCATTAAAAAATGAAATGATGCAAAATTTACGAAAACCGTTCGAAAATTGAATCAAAAATGAAAAGTAATACTTAAATGAGGAATTCTTTGAGATATTGGTCTTAGATTGAATGTAGCGTCATTCTTATATAGAATATATATTCATATCATCGGAAATATGATAAAAAGCATATAATAAATGTCAAAAAAGTGAACAAATAAGCAAAGATATTTTTTAAAAAACAATGAAAAGTAATACTTAAATGAGTAATTCTTTGAGATATTGGTCTTAGATTGAATGTAGCGTCACAAATTTCACAAATATAATTTACTATACAATTTTATTCATTTTTTTAAAATGGCTGACGACAGTCTGTATCAACTAACTCAACTAGTCAAGCATAATGATTATTCTTCGGATTCATTAAATCAACTTTATCAATGCATAAGTACAATGACAGAAAGATCAATTGGATGCTTGAATTGGGATAAATTTTTCAAAAAAATCACAGTGACTGATGAAGTTCTTTTACATTTTTTAGCATCCGTTTTAAACATTGAAAAGATATCAGAATGTTTCAAGGATTCTATTTTTTATCACAATATTAATCTTGAAAAATTCAGTAATTTAACTGAAACAGAACAACAAACAATTTTAAATTCCTACAAAGCGGATAAATTTACATATTACATAATGTGCTCACAAAGAGAGAGGGTCAAAGTTGCTATTTGTCACTTTTCCACAAGAATATAATGGGGAAAAAGTTATCATATAGTTGATCTCATTCACTGAGGTGAGAGATGCATGTAGTGTAATGTGATAAACAGTGGGATTGCTGCTCTAAGTCCTAGGTTCGAGACACATTGGCTTCATTTTTCTCTTTTTTATTGACGTAAACTATTCAATTTTTGTGTTATCCATTCAAATTTCAGAATTTTTTTTGCAGATTTCACGCTACATTCGAAGTTACCTTTTGTAACAACCACCACCGCCTACGAAAGACGAAAGTGTGTCACGATTTCACCCGGAAATCCGACGGTTGTTTAAGAGTAAGCACTTTTGGCACCTACTCTGCTCACAAATTGTAAAATCAAACTGGAACAATTTATCCCAAACTTTAGTTAATATTGCAAATCAATATTTGCCATTTTTAGATGAAGAAAAGCAAATATATATATTTACTGAAATAACTGGCAATTATCAAAATTTTGAAATTTCAGTTGCAAACTTGTTACTTTTTTATGAAAACAATGAAGAAAAATTAAGCAACTGTTTTAATTTAACATTGTTCCAGCAAATTTATTCCAAAAATGGAATCGAGCAAATGATATTTTTTACTGCAAATACAATTTGTTGCAATAACACTTCTATCAATTTTTACAATCTCCTTGAAATTGAAGAAATGAATCCATTTGATTTTTTTCTATTTCTCAATTCAATATAAAGAGATATTAAATTGCGATGATTTTCCAAAAGTTACAGAAGTAATCACAGGTTTAATCTCAGCTTCAAATATTAATGCTATTATGCGAATTTGCCAAAAAATTTTGGATAAAATTACATTTTATAAATGTAATTATTGCTATATTACATCAATATGGAATTTTATCACAAATGCAGCAATAATTCTTCCTGATGAAGATTTATTAATCAAATTATTAAAATTCATAGAAAAAACAGAAAAAGCAACAGATGAATTATTCGAACCGGAGAATGATTTGGGTTTCTATGAATATTTAAATTCGATTTTCTCAGATATTACATCTGCGAGAAATAAGCAATTTCTCTTGGAATTTCTAAATACCCATGAAGATGACTTCACTTATGATCAAACATTGTGAGGTCATTTTTGATCAACAAATTAATTGAAATTCCGATCAAAAAAAATTCACAAATTGGATCAAAAAATCGAATCTCAAGTTAAAAATAAAAAATTTCTACATTTTTATCAAATTTAGATTTTTTTTTCAAATCATGCGAATTGATTGAATAATTGCATATTTTATCCCATGCATCTAGAAGTATGTGTAATATTTTTGCTTTCATCAAGAAATTGTCGAATTTGATCTTAATTTTTTTTGAAAAATATACTTTTAGAAAAAGAAATAGTGATTGAATAGCTGCCCATGCTGTAAAAGGGTTATTTTTACAAGTAAAAAAATTGTTATTTTTCGAGCAAGTCGAGGCTTTTTTACCATCTTATTTTTGAAAAATTTACGAAAAATTATATCTGAAAAAACGCTTCATTTTGATATCTTACAATGATAAAATACCAATGTTGCTGGGATATAATAGCTACACCTGGACATCTACTACATTAATGCGTATGACAGGTAAAGTTGATTTCAAAAGTATAGCCTGGAAAGATTACAATAAATCAACGATAATTCAAAAAAATTTCTTATAAGTTAACATAATAAAAATTTAATTTTTATATTGCTTGTATTATACTTAAGTATATAATATATTTAAATCTTAGAATGAAAATTCGGGACGCCCTAGCTATTCAATTTTCCCTTAGGACGCCCATAAACCTCTCAAAAATGTGATGTAAATATCACAATTTTGAGAAATTTACACTAGGACGCCTTAGGACGCCAACCCCCTTTTTTACCTTTTTATTAGATCAATAAATAAACTCTTTTAATGTTCACAATTACATAAATCCATATGAATCAATTCGCTATTTATTTAGTCCCTAATTTTAATAGCTTTTTTGAATCTTGCAATCTAAATAATTAATATATGCAGGTCATTTTATTTTTTTTCTTAATTAAATTATATATAATAATAGATTATATGTCCAAATCGAACAAATTGTGAATTTTTACTTTTGAATGGTATTCAAATTTACCCTCTCCTAAGAAAATGCCCCAACAATAATTTGATACAAATTCAAAAATTGAGAGTTGCTGCATGCTGATGTCGAATCATCACCATGAAACTTCTAACTAAACATAGAAAAAAAATCCAAACCTTGCCTGAATTTCAAAAGATTAACTTAAATTTTGTGGATTTCTGTTGAGAATGAAAGACATTGAGGTATAAAGTCATAAATGCACCACAAAACCTTTCATTTTCAGTATAAGTAAGGCAAATACTGATTTAATAGTCCAAAATTAAGGAAAATTGTTAGGTTTTAGCTTACAAAACAAAACATTTATAAACAAAGAGAAAACAAACAAATCAACAGTAGATAAAATTAGAAAATATCGTCAAATAAGTCGTCATTAAGAGAATTCAGTATAGTATTACCGCCAAAGCTATTGCCTTGTGCTGCCAGTGACGATGGTGTCTGTCTTGGTCCTAAACCTTTTAATATGTTACTTTTAAGGTATCCGCCCGTATGTTTTTGAATTTCCGGTGTATCTTTGTTGGCTCTGAATCCTCCAGTATTTAATTTCGGATTTGCCATGACCGGAGCCGTAGGAGTTGATAAGATGTAATTTACCGAATTGAATTTGTTATCTGGTATTCGTTTCTCTGTTTCTGAGCTTGTGATCTTGTTAGATTGCGCGTTGTTGTTTTGGCGAGGATTAATTGAAGGTCCTTTGAAGAATGGATGAGTTAGAGCTTGGCTAGCGCTTGGACGCTTAGATGGATCGAATTGTAACAATTGTATCATAAGGTCTATAGCTTCTGGTGAAGCATTTGGCATCAATTGCTGTAATGAAGTATGATAACCATTTCCCATCTTAAAACCTGTCTTAGCGGCAAGCTTAACACCATCTGGCCATGTCTCCATTGTAGGATTGCCTAGCACTGAACAGATTTTGTACATTTGATCTGTTTCTGATGAACCAGGGAAAATTGGCTTCAACATGTAAAGCTCAGCCATGATCGCTCCTGCTGCCCATATATCAACTGGCGAGTTATAAAAAGGATGGCGAAGGATAATTTCAGGGGCACGATACCAACGAGTGGAAATATACTCTGTATAAGGGGGTCGGCTACGAATTTCGCGTGCCAAGCCAAAATCAGCGATCTTTAGAACTCCATCTTGGCTCCAAAGTAAATTGTCGGGTTTCATGTCTCGATGGAAAAAGCCTTGCTTGTGAATTATGTTTAATCCTGGGAAAATTTGGCCCATGATGTAACGGACTTTTTCATTTGAGAATGGTTGAGTGCGTTTGCTCATTGTTTTGAGTAACGATTCATCTAATAATTCAAAAACAAGATATAAATGGTCATTTTCACGGAAAACTTGTAATAACTTCTCGACGTTTTCATGTTTGATCTTACGTAATGACTTAACTTCTTTTTCTTGAAGACATTCTTCAAAACTATTGTATTTAGCTTTCATTTTCTTAATAGCAACAAATTGATCATTATCAAGGTTTCGGCATTTAGTAACTACACCAAAGGCGCCGTCACCTAAAACCTTGATTTCTTCGAAGTGCTTCATTAAAATTGACTGGACGATATGGATTCAAAAGTTTGGCCTTATTATATTCTGCTAATTATAGGTAATATATTAATATTTATCCATGACGTTAATGCGAAAAAAGTTAATTGAATGAGGACCTGAAATTATTGAATCAGCTCTTGAAAAGCAATAAAATTTGACTGTTGAAATATATAGACTATAAATTAGATATATGATGAAGTAACTCAACTTCATTCAAATGAAACCGAAAACGAATATTTTTTGAAAAGAAAGTCAATTTTTTGAACCATCACAATAATTCAAATTAACAGTTAGTAATAATATTTCCATAGTTTATTCAAACCATGACAGCATGCGTCGTAAAAATTTCGAAATGCGATCAAAATTTCATTGGATGAGAATTTTCAAGAATTTGAAATCGAAAGATACTATAACGCTTACAAACATCCTCTTTTCAGACTAGCGAATTTTTGAAAAAAATACATCTTTTTTTCAAAACCAAATTAAGGGGAATATATCAGTCCTAAATAGTAGTCATAAACGTTATTTTTTCATAGAATAATGACTTTTCAATGAAGATCAAATAGATTTTTGAGGCTCAAAGTTCTGGGTCTTCATTATCTCAAAATCCTTTTAAATCAAGTAGCTAGGGGCTATCAATATATATCAGAGAATTCAAACTTTACTAACATTCTATTGCTTTATAGTAAAACATGATCCAAACTATTAAAATCTTAGAGGCATATCAAAAAAAAAAAAAAAAAAAAAAAAAAAAAAAAGGTAGTGGGGCTTCCAGGCACTTCGTGCCTTCTAGCCCTGAGGATGATTGGTATAATGAAGTTTTTTTTTCTTGGGGTGACCTTCCAGGCACTTCGTGCCTTCTAGCCCACATAAATGAAGTTTTTATTCGGAGGTCTTCCAGGAGCTTTTCACAAATTATATATGTTTTCATGTTTTGTCAAGACTTCTTCGTAAATGTTTTGTCAAGATTTCTTCGTAAATGTTTTGTCAAGACTTCTTCGTAAATGTTTTGTCAAGACTTCTTCGTAAAATGTTTTGTCAAGACTTCTTCGTAATGAGTGTAAATGACCAAACTGACAACAGTTTGACCGAGTAGTTTTTTGTGCTGAACAAAAAGTGTCATATAAACATCTGTCAAAAACCGTTTTTTACTTCACTTAAAATGCCACGTAAGCTACGTAAGAATATACGTAAGAGGAAGAGAGCATTGAAACATCCAATAGTAAGACTAACACCACAACAACAGTTGCAACAACAAATGCTGAATGACCCCACTATGTTGCAACAAATGTCAAGCAATCCTATGCTTTTAAACCGAGTTACTGGTGCACAGAGTGGAGGTTTAAGAGCGGCACTTTTAGCGAAAATGGCAGGCTATGGTGGAGCTGCAGACGGAACAGCATATAACCCTCAAAGTCAAATGAATTTGAGTTCACTCAAAAATCAAATAACAGATGTCAAAAAGTCAAACATAGACATACAGAAGCAAATAAGTGAAAACGAAAAGAAACTAGAATATGACAGACACACAAAGAAACTCAATGAGTTAAACGTAGAGAAAAAGAAGAAAGAAGAACAACTGAAAGAACTAAGTACAGAGGAATATGCGAAAAAAGTGTCAGAAAAAGCAGCAGAAGTAGCAAAAATGGAACAAGATGTCATAAATTTGAAAAACCATACTACTCAATATAAAATACTGAAAGATGAAGAGATAAAACAAAAAGCCCTGAAGACATATATGGATAGCGATGAGTATAAAAAAGAAGTTGAAGCAAATGTAAAGGCAGAAAAACTTTTACAGTTGCAAAACCAAACCGTACAGTATGAAAACTTAGCACAAGAAAGTAAAAATAACGACGCGGCTATGCAAAAGGCAATGAAAAGCGCAGAATATATAAAAGCTAACAATGACTGGTTAGATGCCCAAGCCAACGCTAAAGCAGCCCAACTCATAGGGTCAATAAGGACAAAAATACAAGCGGATGAAGATAGTTCAAATGAAGCTTTAACAAATGCTGACTTTAAGAACGCTTTCGAAGCTCTTCATAGTAAGGTGAAACAAGTGAACGACTTCTCATCTGGAAAGAAACTGAAGTCTGAAGGTTTCGACAACGAGTTAAGAGAAGTAGCACAAAATATGACGAAAATAACAGATGCAGCAACGAGACAGGCAGTTCAAAGTGCCTATGACGCCGTTAGAGCAACTGTTGTGAAAAGTCAAGAAAAAGAGTTACAACAGACCAAAACAGACCTAGTAAATGCTTTCTTAAAAACGAAAAGTCAGGTAGGACATTACGCTGCAGATGGAACATATGTGCCAGCTGGTGGAACTTATATACCACCAAACCCTCCAAGAGAAGCACCTGCACCAGGACTACCTAAAACATTTACATCGTCACATGGACACAGACACAGGCATGCACCAAAACCAACACAACAACCACCTCCACAACCAACACAACAACCAACAGTTCAAAATCCAGCACAACAGCCACCTCCACAACCAACAGTTCAAAACCCTGCACAACAACAACCACAAACAGAACAAGGACATAAAAGAAGTAGAGAACAAGGAAACCAAGAATTCTTAAAAATGCTTAAAGAAGAGTGTGGTTTCCCAGATACTGTTGACTTTAGTGACAGATATAAAGAAGCTATTGGAAAGTTCAAGGATGGAAATACTGACCCGAACCTATTTAGCTTTATGGCTCAGCACCAAAACGGATATAATCTCAAACCTGGAAAATACAAGCTCGCTAAGGGATATGATTTAATAGCATATCATCCAAATGACATGGATGAATTTACTCCGAGATATTTGATGTCAGAGCTAAATGACAATTCAACTTTCGTCATGAAACGCGTAAAAAATAGAGACGGAACGAAAGAACAAAAGCTTATGAATGCGGATGACGTAGATAGGGAAATTGTTGAAAACGGTCTCGGAATATATGAAATGCCAGCAGATGAGGTACAAGAAACTCCACAGGAAGAAGTTCAGATACAACCAGACATGGAAGAAATAGTTCAGCAACAACAGCTAGAAGAGCCTGAAGGAAACGAACAAGTCCTTCCTTTGGAAACTAACTTCACAGAACTAGATGAAGATTTGGAACAGCCGAAAAATCTTGACCCTCAACAAGAGTATGCGGAGAATATGGAATATTTCCAAGAGTCTAAAAAAAATTCGGCTGACATAGTAGAAGAATATCGAAAAATGTTTGCCGACATACAAAAGACTCCAACACCAGATGAAAATATTCAGCATAGAATGGAAGTACTGAAAGAAAATGTACACAAATACAACAACCCTTTTTACTTACGAGCATTTAACGTTCAATCTTCGGATGAACTCGGTGAAAATAAAAGGTTAAATTTCAAGAAAACATATAGAAATGAAACATTGTTTAAAGTTCATTCAGAACCTAACCAAGATGGAAACAAACCTACTTTTGTTTCTGCAGACGATGGAACTACAATGAGATGGGGTCATAAAGCTAATCGGATAGGTGGTTCATAAACTTACAACCACAATTCCAAGAAGTTGTAGACGCAATGGAAGTCAATGGTGAACAGATATAGCTGGTATTTTAAGCGCGGCTTTAATGCCATTGAAAGATATGAAACATGCAGATATTTTGGACCAGTATGAAATGAACATGGCTGATGGAAATATAACACCTGACGTTCTAGAACATTTATCTCAAAGAACTACACAGAACCATAGAGATGGTATATTTGGTGAAGAGTTTAGAAAGAAAGTTAGGGAGAGAAGGAAGAGAACCTATTGTACATGACCTTGCAAACGAAAGTTTACAAAATGTCATAAAAACTTACTTTGCAGACAATGAATCGAGAAGGGATGAATATTTAAGAAAACTCAAATGGACAGTACCAAATGAAATGTTAGTATTGAAAAACATGTTCCTTGACAAAATAAAACCAACTACAGAAATAAACGACGCAAGACTGAAAGATTGGGTAAAAGCTTTCCCATTCACAAAAGATATAGTTGGTAACATGGAAAGAAAACCAGAATGGCTACAAAAACATATATTTGGAAACGAGCTTATTCCATATGGACAGGCACTGTTTGAAGAGCTTGAACCGGAAACTCAGGAAAGAGTCATGCAAACAATACGCGAAGACTCAAATACAGACTATGACAAACTCTTTCTAGGATATAGGTTACCTGAGATGGGCGACCAGAGCCAAAAGGCAAAAAGGACATGGGAAATTTGCAACATACTAGATGAACATAATGCAAAGATGCAACAACTTCAAGCAGAGGGCAATGAAGGAAAAAGAAGAGTTAAAAACTCAGTCAGGAAGAAAGTAAAGCTTGGTCCACGTGGGTTCTATTATGACATATAAATCCAACTATTCTATATTTTTACTCATATGAAATGTACGCCGCTCAGAATATAACGCCAACAGTTTTGGATGCTATGAATGGAAATGTTTCCGAATGGTATAACGAATGCGACAATGCCATTAGAAGGTCAGAAATAGTTCCTGGAACTTACGAATATACAACTGCTGTTTCTTATGGAAACGTAGGTGAGTTTGGAGAAGGTTCTTCAACAACAGTAGATATTGCTTGCGACAGGTTTCATATTATTTCTATTGACAACTCATTCTTATACGTGGAACAAGACATTGAAATAAAACCTTCTGCCAAGTTGTCTGACAAGAAAGGTTGCAATGGAATTTTCTATGTCGGATACCAATATGCTCCAGAAGTTTTCATGGGATATAAGATATATTCTAACTCTGACTTAGTTCAAACAGTAACATGGGCAAACTATGAATGGTTCGCTTTGAGAAACTCAGTACAACCACAAGCTAGAGAACAAACAGACCAGTATGCAACTATTGAGAAAATAAGAAGACTTGACCCTAACGTTCCAGGAGTTTATGTTAACCTTTCTGGACAAACTGCAGCAGCAGTAACCAAAGTAAAACTGAAACTTAGAGTTCCTTTGTCATCTTTCCTCATCTTCAGGTTTTTAAGATACTTGCCAAACTGGGCAGGAAAAATTTCTATCGAACTTACTCCAAGCAAAAATAACTTAGTCATTGCACCAACACAAGACCCATTCACTCTTACAGACGTAAAGGGAGCAAATCAAACGTCATTCGCCGATTTTGCAAAGACAAAGTTGACTTAGACTTTGGTTTCTCAAACCTCAACACTGAAGTAAACTATTATTTCAATGCTGCTGGAACTGCTTGGGACCCAGTTAAGTTCACATGCGAAAAAGTTTGAATGCAAGAGAATAGAAAGCAGACTTGCAGTCTATATGTTGGACCCAGATATTTCAAATGCTTTAGCTGCCAAATATATTGCAGTTCCACTTATGTTCCCTATACACCAAATATCTGTCAAAGACTTTGCAGGTGAAGTTGGAAACCAAAGTGCTGACCCAGGTGCAAGAACAGATATTGCTTTAACAACTGCAATGAAACATGCAGATACTATGTTTGTACTGTTCAGACGAACTATAAATGACTATTCTTGCTTCTACAACCCTGGTATTAAATACCATATAAACATAGATGGCAAATACTATCCAAGAGAAGAATATTCTACAGTTGAGGATATGAGGTCATACAACTTGACATTAGATGCTATGAACTTTAACAACAACTTCACAACAACCATTAACCCTGAAATGCAAAGTTCTATTATGCCATATGTGAAAGTATGGACTCATACAGGAGTCAAAAAACTCAATATACAAATGGAGACCGTTCAAACTTTTGGCTTGGCATTCCATTTGCTGACTCAGAAGACTTTATGGGTGGTATTTCAACTGTTGGTACAGTTCAAATACAATATACTGGTGACAGAGACGGTCCAAATGAATTGAAAGCAAAGAAGTTTACAAAACCAATAGCACTTTTCACGGAAGATGCTCTTTTGAAGATTCGTTCGATGAAACCTGCTGGGGCTCCTCAGATTGGTATAACGACAGCTTCCATCGAGCAGATTTTGGCAGCAGGTCAGTAAGTTGTTCTTGAACTGACTTCTCTCCGTCAAATATTGACAGTACGCCAGTTTTGATATAATATTGTATTATAAACTTTCCTTTAGAAATATCTGTAAGTTTTGAAGTTATATTTTTGTCAACGTCAAGAACTTTCACCATCTCGGTTATACCAACTTTCTTTGCTTTATGAAAATATTTTGGTTCAGCAAAGACTGCTATTCTATAACATTTTCCATTGTTTGTATAAAGAACTACTCTGTCAATGAACTTGTATTGTTTGTGTGTGTAAACTTTGTTCTGCTTCAATTCGAAGAGATACTCGAATACGTCCATCTTTTTATTCTAAGTAAAATGTCATTTCCGAAAAATAGAAGCGTAAGTGTTTCAAAAGGTTTAATGGCGGTGGCAGATGTGAAGTTAAATTCACCAACTCAAACAAACAGTCAAAGTTTGTTGTCAATGTCAAAGAAAGAGATGTTGAAGTGGGGAAACCATACGAAGACGAAGATGGTATAGCAATTGTTCCTGTAAAAGAACAACCAACATATCCTGAAGTTAGCAGAGACTTAAGTTCTGTTGCAGATATTCGAAACGACTACCAACAACTTAAAGACAAACTTAAAACTCAGGAGAAGATTTGTCAGGCTTTGGGTATAATGTTAAACTTGGTTGAGCACAACCCTGTAAAAGTGAACTCATATGTCATCGCACCTCATGAAATTTTGAAAGAACTATTGAAACTTTGACAGAGGCAGACGATATAAACATCAAAGAAATAGAACCCGACATTGCTTGCTGGTGTTTCATACAATGTCATTGACAAGATATACGTTATGAAAGGAGGTGAAACGTTGAACTTAAAATATAGTTTCCCAGACGTCATAAAAATATTTGACGACCACAACATTTCATTAAAATTTACTTGCTAAGTAAATGGCAGAAGACATAGTGGTTTATACTATACGACTAAAACCCTGAGTCATATAATTCTATAACAACAAACTTACAAAGTCCTCAAGGACGATATTGTAAACTGACCTTAACACGATGACGACTAAAGCCTGTTTTGCTCTTTTGACACCAGAAGACTTTGTTGTTGTGAATGGTAAAAAATACTTCTTTGAAGATACTTACTCAGATATACCACCAACAGGTTTTGTTGACTTATTTAATACTTTAAGGACGGATGTAACATGTGCTGCAACTAGAAGCAGGTTCATTATGTTTGGATGTCCGACTGAGTTTAGTATAAACGATATGAGCTATAATACAAAAACTTATATCTGGTTTTTACTACCAACAGTTTCCTATAACAGGAAAAGGTGTCATACAAGGTTTGTCTGTTCCATTGACTTTAAGTACACCTATTTTATATATTGTTTCAAACTTAGGTTCAAAGTGCTATTCGAATGTCGACAGAAACTACTATGACCAAAAGATACTCATGCGTATAAACAACACTTTCTCTGCTGGTTTGCCTATTGTTCATTCGAATGCAGAGTTTTCAGCTTTAGTAAACTCAAACACTTTAGCAAACATAAACTTAACCTTAGTTGACGCAAACTTTGTTCCTGTAAAACTTTTATGTCCTATGTATTTGTCAATGACGGCAGAAAGTTTCGAATTGGAAGATGCAACTGGTGAAAGTATTGTATTACAAGAACAACTTCAACAACAAATAGCTCAAGAACAACAAATGCAACAAATAGCTCAAGAATAAAAAAAATATTTTTTTTATTTTTATAAAAATGTACAGAATAGATGTTTCAGATTTTTATGACTTCCAAACATTCAGAAATATGTGTCCATTTCGAGACTATAACAAAGCAGTCGAGAATTTGAAACGTTTAGTCATTTATGTCGACTCTGCCCCAGAATGTTATGTTATGAAAGAATGGGATGTTGTCTTTAACAAACCTAAAGCAACAATAGTTTCAGAACAAGAATGTAGACAGAAACTTAAGAAAATAAAAGTCGTACAAGTTGGAATGAAGATGTTAGATGCTTGGGATATCTTATTGTCGAAGTTAGAAGATTTTTCAGTTCGTGGTATAAAGTTTTATACACCTTCTCCAAACTTCTATTCTATCTTCACTGGATATAAATACGAACAAGTAGAATGGAAAGAAAATATTATAGAAGCTTGGTTAGACCATGTCAAAGAAATTATATGCAATGGAAACGAAAAGGTTTATGAGTATATCTTATGTTGGTTTGCAAACATCTTACAACATCCAAGTGCTAAAAATGAAACTGCTCTCATTATAATTGGAAAACAAGGAACAGGTAAGAATACTTTCTTTACAGATATCTTATGCAAACTGTTAGAAGGTTATTCGAACCCGAATATGACAAACTTAGAAAACATCTGCGGTAAATTTAACTCTTCAATAGAGAATATGAAACTTATAGTATGTAACGAACTTCAAAGTATAGATACAACAAAAGTTTTGAACTCAGATGCTTTGAAGAGTCTTATAACAGACAAAGTTGGAGTTGTTGAAAGAAAATATAAAGACCAAAGAGTTTGTGAAAATGTTGCAAACTTCATTATGGTTTCAAACAATGCTGTTCCGATGAAGTTAGAAAGTTCTGACAGAAGATATGTAGTTGTCAGAACGTCAGAAGCTCATATGCAAGATACAGAATATTTTGACGACTTAGCAGAAACTTTGACATCTGACTTTTACAACCACTTGTTCTCATATTTTATGACATTAGATATTTCTAAGTTCAATCCAAGACAAATTCCACATACCGAAGAGAGACAAACATTGTTAGAAGCAAACAAGAGTGTATATGAACTGTTCATAGATGAAACTGACTTTGAGTGTTTAGATGAAAGGTCATTGTACGATTCGTATAAACAATATTGTCAAGAATATGGTTATATGGCAGCTTCTAAACGTACATTCTTGGCAAATGTCAAAAGTCTTTTAGATGTTCAGAACGGCGTATATACAAAGAAAAATTTTTATGAGTAAATTTTAAAAAAATATTTTTATCCGATAGAAAAGATGACAAAATTCATCTCAGTAAATAAGTACATGACAGAAGTCAAAGATAACGAAAATAGATATGCGCTATTCTGGTTAGATTGTCCTTATGAAATGTATGAAAAAAAGGCTTTATATGAAGAATATAGAAAATATTGTCATGAAAACGATATAAGACTAAGCTCTAGAGAAAAATTCTATGCTGGTATAAAACATCTTTTCGAAGTTCGGAATGGCAAATATAGAAAGAAATAATTTTTATGAGTAAATTTTAAAAAAAATATTTTTTTATCCGATAGAAAAGATGACGAAATATATTTCAGTCAACAAGTACATGACAGGACTTAAAGAAGAACTAGACCCATTCACATATTTGAATGTTTACTTCTACCATTTTGAAAAGTCTACATATGACAAAGTTTGGAACATCGAACCCGTTAAGTTTGCTATTGTGACTAAAAATGGTGCGAAATTTGAAGACTTAGACATAGAAGGTTTGTTAGCAGTCAAAGAAAATTTTGACAGAAGGTTTTCAAACCTTAAAGAAGGCAAAGCATACAAACTTGTTATACCTTATGAACCAAAGAAAGCAGACGACTATGAATATTATGAGTCTAAGATAGTTGAAGTTCAAGGTAAATTGGGTAAAAAGATTTTAGAGTCTAAGCCAGTGTTTGCTCCTAAAGAGGAAGAGAACATTGACATTGACCCAGAAATGTTCTAAAAATAAAATTTTATTTTTACATGTCAAATTTCTTTTTCTCTGGCTCTGGCTCTGGCTCTTTCTTCTCTTCTTCTACTTTCTTTTCTTTCTTTTCTCTCTTCTTCTTCTTCTTCTCTGGTGGAGTTATGTCAAACTTCTCAGAACCATATTTTTGTAAAAGGTCTTTGTCCTTTAATAGCTCTTCTATTCTGTTTTCTATTTCATCTTCAAGAACAGCGCATGTGTCTTCTTTGCATTCTAAGAACTTTTGTTGGACTTCATCTTTCCAATCGGCGTCATCTCTGTCAACAAGTCTGTCATTGACAAACTTAAAGACTTCTCTGCTTAATGTTTTATGGTTCTTGTCATATTCCCAGAAACAGAACTTTAGAACAAATTCACCTTTCTTGTTTACACTATGTAAGATTTTATGGTCGACAGATGTTTTGCTGTCAAAAAGCTTATCTCGAATATAGATAGCGAAATCGCTAGACATTTTCAAAAAGATAAAAATTTTAATTTTTCTAAAAATATGTTAGAAAAAAAGTTTGCTGACATTGACAAGAAATTTGAGAATGTTTTAAACAAGAACAAGAGGAAGTTAGAAAATGCTCAGATAAAACCCATACATGACAAGTTCTTATTTGCTCAGAATGGTATAACAGGTCTAATTGCACCACCTGGGTCGGGTAAGACTTTCACTTATCTTAAAATGGCTGCACAACAACAAGAACTAGATGAGAAGAACCCATTCTATGAGTTAGTAGTCATTTGTAGTACTTCTGGTCAATTTGACCAAACCGTAAATTCGTTCAAAGATATTATAAAAAAGTCTAAGTTAGTATGTATAAAAGATACTGAGTTGTTAGATTGGATAAAGAAGTACCAAAGAAGAGTTTTGAAGTACAATGCTATAAATGAGTATATAAATTCTAAGTTTAAAGACCCAAATGAGGAAATGCAGAGAATATTAGAGAAGAAACACTTCAGAAACAAACAGAAAGAGATAGAATACATTTCGAAGAAATTGCAATCTTACGATTGGAAGACTTACCCTCACAGATGTCTTCTTATCTTAGATGACTTTGCTTCTCATCCTTTGTTAAAGAATAGAGAACAAGACATGTGTCGAATTCTTAAGAAGCTCAGACACTTTAACATTTCAGTTGTCATTTGTGTACAGACAGCAAAGAGTTTAAGTAAGGATGTAAAGAGAATACTTACTGATATTATACTTTTCCCAGGATTGTCAGAAGACGATTTCATGGAACTTATGAAAGAGTCCATGGCAGGTAAGTTTGACAGACATGAACTATGGGAGAAGTACAAAGTCATACAAGACCCTCATACTTCTTTCAGAATTCATATCTACGCAAACAAAGTTCAAATTGTAAAAAGTCAAGCTTGAAAAATAAAGAGTTTTGGCGACCAGGGTTTTTTCACTACTCGCTGTTCTTCTCTCGGTTTTCCGAGGAAATTCATGAAATTTCATACGGAATTCAATAAAAATATATTTTAGGGTAGAATGTTAGATCTAACATGTTTTCTAACATGTTTTCTAACATGGTCTAAAACATACAAAACTCATGAAATTTCATACGGAATTCAATAAAAATAATGTTTATGTTAGAATGTTAGATCTAACATGTTTTCTAACATGTTTTCTAACATAACTATTTACAAGCGTTTTACATGGTATATGTTGCGATGGTTCATGACTCTAAACAATTTCGTAGCTTCTATTTCTTCTGTCAGTATGTCAAAAGTTTTAACGATACCGAAAGTTTCTTTATACTTCTTCTTGACATCTGAAAGAAGGAAATCGTTAGCGGTTGGATAGTTTTTGTTTAGAAATGTCAACATGTCCATTTTATCTTCTGCTGGCTTTTCTGCTTCTTTCTTTAAGTCAGCATAGTCGTTTCGCATACGTTCTATCTCTTTGACGGAGTAGTTATATTTCCTCATTGCTGCTTTACATTTTGAACATTGCGGGTTCATTTTTGCGTTATATTCTGAAACCTTACCTGCTAAAACAACCAAGGCGTCAATGGTTTTCTTCATCTCGAACATAGCGGGTTTTATTTGTTCGTTCCATACCTTACCCCTACTATCTTTATCTCTTATTTCCCAAACACATTTTGCAACTAACGAAACAAAGTTGTCGTAGGTCTTAAATTCTTCGGATTTGTAAAGGTCAGAGATGTTCTTATATACCATGTCGCAATCTTTGTCCATAACCTTATGGTTGCAATGAAAACCAAGGAATTCATAATTTACCTTTCGTATGAACTTCTTTATTTCTACTGAGTCAGTTGCTTTGACTTCTATTTCGTCAAATTCGGGAATGGTTAGTTTTTGTTGTTGGATTTCAGGCAATTTGGGTAAATGGTCAATAATGTCCTGCATTTCATAAAGATACTGTTCATTTGTTTCATCTTTCGCACTACAGTCTAAATTACTTGTTAACAATTCCTGCTTTATCTTCTGGATTTTTGTTTCGAAAGTATATGAAGAAGGAATGAAGCTTTTCATCTCTACTAACATTGAAGTTGGGTTCATAACTAGCGAGTTTGGTGCTGTAGTTGCTAACATGTTCTTACAATAAAAATAAAAAAATATTTTTTTAAAAAAACCAACTTTATTTTTTATGTTTTTTGTGAAAGTGTCAAAACTCATGAAAATTCAAGAGTTTTAGACCATGTTAGAAAACGTGTTAGAAAACATGTTAGATCTAACATTCTAACATAAATTATATTTTTGGTGTAAATTTCATGAAAATTCAAGAGTTTTAGACCATGTTAGAAAACGGTTTAATAGAAAAAGTGTTATTTTTTCATGTCCGAAGACTCGAAGGTGCAACACTTCCAAAATACCGACGAACTCAGAAGAGCAGCATGGCAGTATGTTCTTGACAACTTCTTTGAGTTCTCCAGGTACACCTTGGAAAATGCTGAAGAACTCCGACACAGAGAATTTGGAGAAATTGCACTCCAATACTACCTTGACAAACAAAGGGTAAACAAAGGGTAAAATAAGACTAAAAACTTAACGTTTAAAAAGTGACATTTTTATGAGCTCCGAGTCACCGAGAAAACTTGGTCAGATGTTAGCAGCTTACTTCCCTGAGGAGGATGGAAGCGTTACATACGTAAGGTTCAAAAACAACGAACCTGGAATTGCGTACCAAATTCGCAATTACATGACCATGGAGGAGTACGAAAGGTTTCTACAAGAGAAACCAGCTCTAAACAACTCAGAAAAGAAAGAGTAAAAAGTTTAACTCGTAATTGTTTATTTTTTTACTTGTATGGGCAAGCTGCAAGAATGAAGTCGACTATCTCGGTCTTTGTCTTGACCAGTTGGACTGCTCTTGCGAGTACGTCTGTTTTGCGGTCTCCAGCTGGTGTCTGACCTTCGTAATTGCGCATGTTCTTGAGAGCTCCAGTTGTAAATGATTGTAGGATGAAGAGTCTCTCAGACTGCTTGAGGTAGTCTTCACGGTCACGAACCGAATCTGTGGTACGAGTCGAATCGGTCGATTTGAGGGAAGAGACTGAAAGCCTGTCATCTTCCATAGGGGCTGTGGCATAATCTTTGCGTAAGCGGTTCAGACCTTCTTCGAACTCTTGGTCTCTCTTGGATTGAGATTGGAATTGCTGGGGTGGAGCTTGCTGGAACATCCAAGGGTTGGGGAAGTAAGGCATAGGCTGAGGAGGGTAGTTCGGGAAGCCTTGTAGTGGAAATTGGTAGTAACCTTGAGGTGGAAATTGGTAGTAATTTGGTGGAGGGACTTGCTGGAACTGAGGTGCAGGGGCTGGTGCTTTAGGTTCCTCTGGTTTGGGAATGGGCTCGGTTGGTGGGACGTCGGACATTCGTTTGTGGCTTAACCGTCGGACCACAACGATAAAAATCTCTGCTCCTAGCAGTACTGCTACTGACAGTAGCAGTACTTTTACTGACAGTAGCAGTACTTTTTCTGACAGTAGCAGTACTTTTTCTGACAGTAGCAGTACTTTTACTGACAGTAGCAGTACTTTATCGTCGAAAACCCTCTCAAATTTTCCTTTTTACTGCTCCTAGCAGTACTTTTACTGCTCCTAGCAGTACTGCTACTGACAGTAGCAGTACTTTTACTGACAGTAGCAGTACTTTTTCTGACAGTAGCAGTACTTTTTCTGACAGTAGCAGTACTTTTACTGCTAGTAGCAATGGTCGAGGTCGAACCTACCGACGAGGCAATTTACCTAATTGAAATTAACGAGCTTGTTAAAGACTTCCTCAGGCAGAATGTAAAAGGCAAGCTTGTTAACTGTTGGATAACGGGAAGGGCTGCCTTGAATCTCGAGACTTCGACTGGAATTCCAATTCAAATACCAGACGGGACAGCCTACGACGACATAAAGCAAGCAAAGAAAGAAGCTCTTCTCAAGTTCTTTGCCAAGCGTCCTTGGATACAACTTCCAACCAGAGAGAACCCTTTCCCAAGAATGAGCCAAATTCTCAAGGGTCTCCTTCACTTCTCGGGTCAGCCGTTCTACATAACCTGTGAAGGCGACATCCAACCAGTTCAGTAAACCTTAACGTTTAGAGTAAAAACATTTTTTTCATTTTTTGAATGAAGCAAGTTAAATTCGTCCCACACCAATCTCAATGGACCGATGAAGAGTTTCAAGCCATGCTTGAAGACGTTGAGAACGACATAGACGGCGAACTTGAAGGAGCTCAAACCACAATTGCAACCAAAATTGCAGAAGTCAAGGAACAAATAGCTCCACTTAAAGCTACCAAAGCTACTCTTGACCTCATGGATAGCTACCGTTTAGATGTCAAGAGTGGAATAAGACATTTAAAATTAAAACTTCTAAACTACGAAGCTATACTCCAAAAGTTAGCAGAAATGAGAAGACTTTACCAGAGCTACTTACATGTAAGGGACTTACCTTCAAGCAGTCCGACCAAAGATGAATTTTCTGACATTGTCCCAATTTTGTCCGAAAGTCAGCTCAGATGTTTTGAACTGCTCCCAACATATCCAGAATATGAAAATTTGCCTGAACTCTTCCGCAATCTCAAAAAACGTTTTTTGGTTCTCATGTTCCAAACTTTTATCGGAAGAGACAACAAACGTTCAGAAGAAGAACAAGATATTATTTTAAACTTGTTGTATGACTTAACCGTCATAACAAGCTTTTTGAAGTAAAACCGCCATTCTCAAACCACTTCATTTTTTCGATGTCCGAACAAGCACCGAAGCCGAACACAATGGCAGATGTCCTTTCAATGTTGCCAGACAAGCGCCCAGTTCAAATTCAAATTTTGAATTTGAAAGCTCATCTGACAAACACCGTTAAGACTCTCCAAAGTAGTCTTATGGAAGAGATGAAGGGACTTAAAGGTGAGTTCCTCATGAACCAAGCTTCCAATGAGAAAGTCCTGAATGATTTGACGGAAACCTTGCGCATTTACGCGAGAGAGAACCGAGACCTTGCCAGACTCATCTACCGTTTCTTCGAAGAGATAGACGCCATCTGGAAGGTACTCGGAAAGGACAGAACCTCCAACACCGTAATTCGTGAGCACCAAATTGAAGAAGGAATTTTCGAGGAAGAAGAGGAACACGAAGAAGAAGAGGAAGAAGAAGAGAAACACGAAGAAAAGGAAGTTTGGGCAACCCTTGTTGCCGATGACAGTTATGAAATTTCCCAACCCTACCCATACAAAATCCGCAACAGGGAGACAGGCAAGGTTCTTACCCCAGTCCTCAACAACTTGGGACACTTGAACCTTACCCTTCGGAATCGCGGTACAATTTCCATGGGAAGGCTTGTCGGTATGCAATGGGTTCCAAATCCAGACAAGAAGACGAGGGTCAGACACATTGACGGTGACAAGCTCAACAACCGTAAGGAGAACCTCGAGTGGTTCTAAGAGTAAAAAAATTTTATTTTAGGGGGAAACCCCAAGTAAATTTAGGTGTTTATTTGGATAAGTATGTGAAATTAAGGTCAATTTGCAAAATTAGTTCCCGACCTTTGAATTGGACTCTTTCGTCATCCCAGTTGCGTAGGAGGTCGTCCCAGAGGAGTTGGTAGATTTGCCAATCCAAGGACGATTTGTCCTCCCAGGCATTGAGGATGTACTGCTCGTAGAGTCTCATGACCTCTCCCTTGCACCAGACACCCTCTTCCTTGGAACGTAAGGCTTCTTCGAAGTGCTCGAATGCGATTGGCTGCTTGACCATCCGAAATGACACTTTTTGTACGTTTGGTCAATGTTCGTGTCTCGTGCCATAGTCGACGAAAATACAAACAAACAGGTTATATATGAGTTTGAGACCAAGAATGGTGTAACTCGACCTGTCCGATTCAAATTCGAATAAAAATTTTTTACTTCATGCAATGTTTTATTTCTGTGCCGTCTTCAAGTATGCCCCAATACTTACGCTTGGAGAGGACATGAACTTCGGTGAAAATTTTGTCCAATTTGAATTGACCCATCTTCTCACCGACTAAACCCATTTCAATGAGTTTGTTGTATCCTTCTTCGTTCGTCATGAGTGCGTCAATGTTCTCATAGTAAACCTTGACTTTCGATTTGACTTCGGAGAAGAATTTGTTGTAGTTGTCAAGGACTGCCTTTGCGAACTGAGGGTAAGACCAATGTTCGACAATAGGTTTTAATGTGGTTACTAAGCCACTTTGACCTTGAGTGAATTCGTACTTCAAAACAAAAGGAGAAAACCTTTCAACAAAGTTGTCGACCTTCTCATAATGTTTACTCTTCATCTCTTGAGGTTTCTTAATGGAATATCCCCATGTCGAATTCATAAGCAATTTGAGTGTCATTGCAAGTTTGGGGTTTGAAGCTTTCCTAATATCATACAGTTGTTGTATGACTTTTCCAACTGTATAGTTCCTTCCTGGGAACTCACCATCTTCGTTTGGAATTCCAGTTGGAATATATTGGACAAACCTCATGTACGCAGCGTTAAGGTCGACATAGTATATTTTTTCGTTTGAGTCGAACTTGTCGCAACCAATGGGTCCAGTTCGTGGAAATTCAAGTGAGTCTCTTATCTTCTGAGAAACTTCTCCTGTTATCTCATAAACATCGTCGAAGCAACCTGTTTCATATAAAACCTTCTGACCTAACTCAGATGCTCTCCAATACAATTTGACGTCAATTGGATGTCTCAATGGAAGTTTGTTTATAGCATCTTGAAGTTCTTGCAACCTCATTGGAAGTTCTTCTGGTTCAGGTTGGTATCCGAACAATCCAACTCCTTTTGGAATTGTGTACTTCTTTTGTACTAGAACTTTGTCTGGAACAACTTTTGGTCTTGCTAACAATGAAAAGTTTGTTTCGTCTTTTGGTACAAAAGTTTCTGTCAGCTTGTCATCTGGAATTGGTTCCAACAAACCTTTCTCGAAAAGAATGTTTACAGCTCTGACAATGTTGCACTTGCCTTTTCCGAACAATGGGTTTGTAAGACTTTCGTTCAACATGAAGTGGTTGTGGACAATTACAATCTTCAACCATGGTAAGTCTTTGTCAACAACATAGTCATCGTGCGAAGAACCTTTCTCAGTCGGTATGTTGACTCGGATATTGACATTTGCCAACGGTGCAATTTTTGCCAATTGACCTCTGAGAATGTACCTTGTCTTCACACATGACTCAAGATACTTCATCTTCTCTTCTGAAACAAGACCAGAGTTCCTGAGACATGTAAGAATACAAGGTTCATTGACAATTGTTTCAATTGAATTGTAAATTCCATACCTTGTCAAGTCAATGTCAGACTTATTTATGAACGGGAAGTATCCAGCATGTTGTCTGACTGCTTGAGGGTTAGGTTGGTACCATTCGAACTTGACGCTTGAAATTCCTTCAATTGCATTCAAAATGTCTGAGTCGGAGTCAACCATTTGTTCTCTCTTTGTAGTCTTGAAAGCGTCAAGAAGCATTGCAGCTGTTGTGACATTGCCATGTGCATAGTATATATGACCGTCCAAATCTGTTACGGTTAGTCTGAGATTGTATCCTTTCTTATTTCCGTCTTGAATTGCAGCAAGTACACCCATGAAGCCTTCTTTGTTCTTTCCTTCGTCAAAGTTTACTGTAAAGGTTCGACCAGATGTAATTTGACTTCTAACTTCACGATACTTCTCATATGCATATCTTGTTCTTTCCATGGGAGCATGTGCGTCTTCACCTTTTCCTTTTTTCCTTCTCAAAGGATGCAATTGTTCGTCATGTTTCCAGTAGAATCTGGCAAAGCCGTCGTGTCCTTCAACTTGAGGCTCAGTAACATCGAAAGGTATGTCCATAAGACGTTCTTCTTCTAACCTCTCTAATCTGTTTGGATAGTTTGCGCGTGCTGTTTCTAAGTCCATTTCATAGCGAAGACCAGCCAGTTTGTCATAGACTTTTATGGGTCTTCCCTTCCTATATTTAAAATTCTTCGAAACTTTCCAACCATATCTTTCTAACTCTGCTTTTATTCTAGCAGATTTTCTATCCATTCTATATGGGGGCATTTTTATAAAAATAAAAAAATGTTTTTTCTTTACTTTACGTAACCGCCTGCTGCCATAAGTCTTTGACGCCAACCCATACCAGCTAATGAAGGTTGACTTTTAGTATTGAAACTAACCTTTGGTTTTGGTTTATCTTCAGTTTTTGGTTTTTCTTCTTCTATCGGTTTTTCGTCACTTTTCGGTTCATTTGACTTTACCTCACTTGCTGGAACAGTAGTGTCGTCAACATCTTCATAAATATCATATGCCATTTGTTTTTGTTTTCCTTTCAACTTTTTGTGTTTGTTGTAAAGTTTAGAATATTTCGACTCTAAGTCAATGAGATGTTCTATAATGAACTGTTCGTCGGTAAAATATACTTTTCCATCTGTTGTCTCGAAAGCTCCTTCAGACTTCAATATTTTATTTGTGAGAGTCTGTTTCTTTTTTGAGATACTAGCCGTTCCATTTCTATGAAAAGTGACTTTGTAGTTAGGGTTTGCATTTCCAGACCTGGCACTTTCTATTATTGAATTTTTTTCTTCATCTGTAAGTTCTTTGACAGGTTTTGACAATGGTTCTGAACTTTTTGTTTGTGGTGTCAAATCTACCGTTTCAACTTCTTCGGTCATTTCATCTCAGTAAAAAATTTTAGTTTGGTTTGTTTTCAACTGGTTGTTTAGGTTTTTTAAGTCGGTCTAAAACTTCTTGAGGTATAGGAAGAACTTGACAAACACGTGGTTGTGTAACTGCTGGAAGCCGACAAATCCATCTTGAGCCCATTTGTCTCAATGCTGTATTGTTCATTTCATCTCAGTAAAAAAATTTACATTCCCCACGTTTGAGGCGGTTGCGGTTGGTTGTTGTTTACCCACTGTTGTGCATGGTTATATCCTCTGTTAAAGAATCTTTCACCTTGGTCCATATAGTGCCCTGCTTGGTTATAGTAGTCATTTGCTTTGTTATAGTAGTTTCCTGCTTGTCTGGAAACATTATCCATCCATCCTTGAACTTTTCCTCTTGTTTCAGGATTTGGAATAAGATTTGCTGCATCTCGTGCTACATCCCAACCTTTCTGTACAGTTTGTATAATAGGTTGTGCTTTCTCTTTCAGTATACCTAATGTACTCAAAATCTTCCTTCCAATTCCAAATGCACCTCTGGCTAGTGTTCCCACTGCGGGCAAAAATCTGGATGCAACTCCTGCTAATGCGCCAAATAAACCCATTTCTTATGGGTTAAAAAATGACGAATCCAAACAAGGACCCCTATGTTTCTAAGGCAACAAAGAAAGCACTCATGATAAAAATCTTTAGTTCAACACCAAATGCTTGGTTTATGGATATCTTGGAAAACATTCCGAGGTATAGAGAAGATGGACCACCATACTGGCTAATATTTGTTGGTCAAAACACAAGATACTGTGAAGCCATACCATTACAGTCCAAAAATATTTTAGATATCTTAGCAGCTTTGACAATATTCGTTGACAAATACCATCCAACAAAACTGACATCTGACTGTGAAAGTTCTTTCAAATCAGATGATGTAAAAAACTATCTGCGTTCAAAAAATGTAAACCAATATTTCATTGTCGACCAAAACCATTCTGCTCTTGTGTCATTGACAGTTGTATAAAAATCTTAAGAGACTTAAACCACCACAAGGTGGTGAGGTAGATGAAATGTCATATGACGACAAATATAGACACTTCTCCATGGCAAAGATGAGACAAGTTTTAAATATTTACAATAACCGTAAACAAAAAGGTTTGGGAAACCACTCCCCCGAAGAAATGAAAAACAACCCTGACTTAGAGAAAGACTATATATTTAATAATTTAGTCAAAAGAGACAAACAAGAAAGAATGCCAGGCTTCAAACTTAAGAAAGGTGACAAAGTAAAAATAGAAATACCTAAACGCGACCCATATGAAAATACTATTGACTATGACAACAATGGGAACCCGACAGGTACTCACCTTCGTGTTCGTAAAAATAGAAGAAAGTATACAAGAGAATATTATGAAGTTTTAGGCAAACATGGCAAAATGTACAGACTGCAAGCAGAAGATAAAACTACTATTGTCAGACCTCGTTTCAAACTTGTTAAGGTTCAAGGTGGTATACTTTCAAAGACAGTTCCTAACAAATATAAGACAACTCCTGACGAATATGCTAAAGAAGTTGAAAATGACGACTAAGCAATTCTATACCATGCACAAACTGTCATGTAAGGTGGCATGTATTTTTTACCTAGTCCTGTAGATGTTGTTGTAAAAGTATGTTGGTGGTTTCCAGTTGTATCTGTCCACATTCCATTCCAGTCTACTGGGTCGTTTGGAAAATGAGATCTTGACATAACTTGAATTTGCATTGAAGTCTGAGAAACAGTGTTATATCCTTGTTTGCAAACCCTATGACTATGGTTTCCATTAGAACTTGTTGTACCAGAATGACTATGTGGTGGCAAGTTGTCGACAGATATCGTTTTACTTCCACCTGTTTTCTTTGGAGTGTGTGCACAATACAAAAAACTTTCGAGTATTTGAGTCCAAGTTCCAAAACCAAGTACTACTTCTGGTCTGGTAGAGTTCATTGACGTATAAATAGAACCAACTGGGTAAATGGTTTGAAGTATTTCTGTCTTTAATGTTTGAAGCTCTGTTTTGTCTGCTTTCTTGTCATATAAATCTTGAGCAGTGAATTTAATATTATGTTCATCCTCCATGACATAAACATCTCTACATCTAATGTTTCTCATCGTTGTTATGTCGTCATCCGATGTTAAACCTTGTGGAAAGTTAGGAGGTTTACAATATATTGCATCCCCACCAGTTTCTTCAACCGTTCCTTCAATATTTTCTATACCAACAGTTGCGAAGAAGCTATGTGTATGTCCAACGTCACTTTTCCTGTTTAAGGTTTCTTGTAAGTTTGTAATATTTGCAATGGTATGTGTATGTCCAACGTCACTTTTCCTGTTTAAGGTTTCTTGTAAGTTTGTAATATTTGCAATGGTATGTGTATGGTTCTTATCCGCTTTAAGGTCTAAACATTCTGAAACCCACCCTGTATTGGCTTTACCTTCTAAAATCTTCGATGTCCGTTCATGGTACCATTCAACCATTTTTTTAATTTCTTCATCTTTTTCATCCACATATTCCTTATCTGCCTTCTTCACTAACCCACTAGCCACATATGCTATTGCATCGTCTACATACTCTTTGTCAGCTTTGTTGTCAATATCTGCTTTCAAAAGAAGTTCTTTTATAGGCTTCTCGTTTAAAGTTCCTTTTGTTGGATTTACACAGACAGTATGGTTCTTACTGTCTTGAAACAGAAACTCATCTGTCATTGGGTTTATCGTCAGTTTTAAGTTTCCTTCTTTCAATGACTCAGATATCTTAGAATAGTTTGAAAAGTTTGTTGTGTTCTTATTTAGAGCTTGCAAAATGAGTTGTCGGTTGTGTTGTATTTCTCTCATAGACGCTGTTTCTTTCGACATTTTTATTCTAGATAAAATATGCTTTCAATAGAAAAAGAAAATTCAAGAGTTGCTACAACTAAACCATTAGATGAACTTTTTACTAACGTAGGTCAAAAGTTTGAGACAGAGACCGTAAAGCATGAAGGCTATCGTTTTGACTACCCACTAAGATGGCTAAGAGACCCATCCGTCACAAAAGCTATTGGCTTTCGTAGAATGAAGTTCATTTCAGAAGCCATACATGGTTTCCCATTTACGGTCGCTTTTGAAATTCGATACTATAACAAAGAAAAACATACGTATGAGAAATTTGAACAGGGAAAACTTTTACAAGTGAATTTGCTTGTAAACTTAGAAACAACTCTTCAAGCTTTTCAAGAAAAAATAAACGATATCTATCTCGAATATGCAAAACAGTACAACATTGACGAAGGAGAGTACCATCTCGATATTATATATGACAGGAAAAATGCAACTGTTAAAATCAATAGAATAGAAGACCTTGGAGAAGACGTTTATATTTCTACAAAATATAACAACTTGGCATGGTATAGATTTTTGAGGATGTTAAATCAGCCTGCAGAATATCCAGTACACCCGAACTTTTATGAAGTCGAAAACCCTAATGGAACATATGAAAATGTTTTCGACTCAGATGCTATTATAGTTCATGCTTCATTTTCTGGTGCACAAAACTCTTTTTTATGCTTGGCAAATGACTTTTACGAAAAACCTACAAAGTTATACGAACCACCAAGTGGAAGTATTTCAGACTTTCAAGTATGGTTTACAACAGATGGAAGAAAGAGAATAATTCCATTATACCACGCGTTTTACTTAGAACTTAGTTTCATATACAACTACTATCGAACGGTAAAAATATAATTTTTTAATACGGTTGAGGTGTTGGATTTGGTTGCCAACTAGACTGTGGTGCAGGTTCAGGCTGTTGTATAACAGGAGCTTGTTCTTCTGGTTCAGGGTCTTTAGGTATAATACCAACGAACTGACCTACTCTTTTACCAATATTTTTGACTCCGTTCCAAATTCCTCTTCCGACAGATTTTATTCCATTCCATATACCTCTTCCAACATTTCGAAAGAAGTTTCCTATCTTACTGAAGAAACCCATTTTACTATATGTAAAAATCTAATGTCCGCCTAGTCTCTTACGTTTCCTGTTGAGTTCCATAGCATTCTTTAACTGGAGCTCATACATTCTATTTCTCCTCTGGTAGAAAACATATTCTGGGTCAACTCCTGTGTTCGCGTCATCTGCATAAAGTTGTTTATATCCCACTTCAGGGTTTGTATAAAACTCTTTCCATCTCATATTTGCATACCATGGTGGCAAACCTAACGCAGCGTCATTTGACATGGCAGTTTGCATTTGTACATCTGTTGGCACTTGACCATAGTTTGCCATTGCAGTTTGTATTCTAACTTCATTTGGAATATTCTCTGGGTTTGGTTGTCCAGGTTGCTGTGCATTCGCTAAGTTCTGTGCGTCCATTTAATATTAGATAAAAATATCTCTTACGAGTACATATACTGAACATTTGCAGGCATTGGTTCATCTTCATATTCTCTATATCTTTCTGCCACGTCAAATAAGTAAATGACACAATGGAAAAAACCTAAAACAAGTAGTCCTATTTCAAACCACATTTACTTACTAGTAAAATTTCTTTGTTATGACACTTTCTCCAGTTTATAGGACCTCTCTCATATTCTATCTTATCGTATCTAAACTCATAGTCATGTATGTCCTCTAACCATCTCATAACGGTTTCCAAACCACTTTTATCGGATGTAAAGTAAAAGCATGGATGGTTATGTAAAACGTCTAAAGTTTCTAAAGAGTCTCTCAAAGTCCAGTCTACTTGGTATTGAAAATCCCATGTGTTAAAGAACGGCGGGTCCACTATAAAGAAAACATTTTCCTTGTCTTTATATTTTTCATACAAATCTGTCCAATGACATCTCACAAACTCTATACCCTCAATATATTTTTCTATGTCCTCTTTGAAAACATTTGTATAGTTAAGATATAAAACTTTTGACATAAGTGTTTCAATGTCATGAACTCTTATAGCACCACTATATAATAGTCTAGCAGATATACTATCCCAGTCAATATACTCTGCCTTTTTCAAAACCTCTCTGACAGTATTTTTCTTATCTAATGGTATACGTTCCATCTTACCTATAGGTATCTTTTCTTTTAACTCTTTCAATATTTTGTTTGTGTCTGGTATATGTTTGAGACGGTTCATATAGTTGTCGAAGTCATTGCATATAATCTTTGAGTCAGGAAATATTGTATGGCACAAATGAGATATATAGAAACTTCCACCGAACAAGTCTACAAATGTTAGACCATTCGGTAGTTTCTTAAGTTCTCTCAATAGAATATCTTTACATCTACTCTTATTTCCAAAGAAGGGTAACGGTGGTTTTGTAAAATTCATTTTATATATATAATAAAAATGTTTTTTCCTGAAAAGTGACAAAATTTCTTAGGGGCTAGAGGGCACGAAGTGCCTGGAAGCCCCACTACCTTTTTTTTTTTTTTTTTTTTTTTTTTTTTTATCATAAATAATAAAAATAAAACTATTAGAGTCTTGTTACTTACAATTGAATCAAGTCATTAAATTTCTAACTTGGTTTTGCGAAATTGGTAGAAATGATCATTGTAACTATCTTCACATTAAGATAGGCAAACAGAATTTTAATGCATAACATTAACTTACATAGTTGAATGCAAAATTACGATTTTGAAAAACTATAGTTTAACAATGCAACACATTGTCCATGAAATCATTATTAGGTTACATTGTGCACTCTTGTTGGTCTGCATGTGTCATTCCGGGAGACATTGCCTGTGCATGTCTCCCAGAATGGCATACTGTTCCGCATTCATAACTTGAATGCGGAACTTTGACCGACAAGAGTGCATTGTGCACTCTTGTTGGTCTGCATGTGTCATTCCGGGAGACATTGCCTGTGCATGTCTCCCAGAATGAGACAATTTATTGCAATCAGAATACGATTGCAAAACTTTGACCGACAAGAGTGCATTGTGCACTCTTGTTGGTCTGCATGTGTCATTCCGGGAGACATTGCCTGTGCATGTCTCCCAGAATGAGACAATTTATTGCAATCAGAATACGATTGCAAAACTTTGACCGACAAGAGTGCATTGTGCACTCTTGTTGGTCTGCATGTGTCATTCCGGGAGACATTGCCTGTGCATGTCTCCCAGAATGAGACAATTTATTGCAATCAGAATACGATTGCAAAACTTTGACCGACAAGAGTGCATTGTGCACTCTTGTTGGTCTGCATGTGTCATTCCGGGAGACATTGCCTGTGCATGTCTCCCAGAATGAGACAATTTATTGCAATCAGAATACGATTGCAAAACTTTGACCGACAAGAGTGCATTGTGCACTCTTGTTGGTCTGCATGTGTCATTCCGGGAGACATTGCCTGTGCATGTCTCCCAGAATGAGACAATTTATTGCAATCAGAATACGATTGCAAAACTTTGACCGACAAGAGTGCATTGTGCACTCTTGTTGGTCTGCATGTGTCACTCCGGGAGACATTGCCTGTGCATGTCTCCCAGAATGGCATACTGTTCCGCATTCATAACTTGAATGCGGAACTTTGACCGACAAGAGTGCATTGTGCACTCTTGTTAGTCTGGAGGAGCGCCAACTCGGGAAAATCATTTCCACTGCCCGAGTTGGCACTTTTTTTCTGTTATAGATAGACCTATAATGCCTATGGTGAAATATCAGTACTACCCCTAGGCATTAACATATATCAAGATTGAATCCAACTTGATGTTGCATAAGATTGCATAATCTCATATTCTTACAATTTTTGGAATAATTATAGTATTCAATTGTATGTTTCCTATATATGAATATTTGATACTTATTTTAGTCAGATATCAAAAGTGGAAGATATTTTATATTATATAATTTGGTCAAGTTTGGAATTTGAATGTAATATTAAGGATATGAATTTGGTATACTATATACTATGTGCGCTGAAGCAGAATATAGAAATAGGATAGGATTTTGAGAATTTATTTAAAATTATTAAACCTAAAGTTCAGTGATATAATGAAAGATCACTTTATATACTAGTGTATATATGAGTGATAGTAGTAAAATGGCGTAATAATTTGTATATAAGAAAAATTTTATTTAATTTTCAAAACCAAAGGAGTAGAAGCATGTGTATGGTTTATCCATCTCATGCATATCGTAAGTTCGTATATTTTATATGTGCACTTCTGTATTTTGAGATTCGGCATATCTTATAAAACAAAAGTTTTATAAGATATGTATCGTAATGTAATTTATTGAGGGGAACTTTCGTATTTCAATAAAGAAAAGGTCTGCTTTCCATATCTTTTGAATGGAAGTTTCAAAAAGTTTTGAGACTCCCACTCAAAAGATAAGGAAAACAGACCTTTCCTTGAAGGTCTTTCGTAGAATGAAAGATAATATACTTTTGTGTGATCGTATTTGTAAATTTGCGATTTACATTGTTTAAAACTTGTTTTTTCAGGTAACGTCAAAATTCATCGACGTTACCTGAAAAAACAAGTTTTAAACAATGTAAATATCGAATGGCAGCCACATATAAATATGTGGCTGCCATTATTTTGAATTTTAGCGCATTTCTGAGGATGTTGAAATGTGGCCGCCTATCTAATAGAGATAGGCGGCCACTGTAATATAATTTTATGTTTAACGGCCCTATTTGAGTTTGTTCATAAACTCAAATAGGGCCGGGAGTGGGTTGATGATGAGATAGGAAGACCCACTCCATTTTATGTTTAAAAAAGTGACAAATATAAGTAAAAAAATTATATAAATGATATTTGACTCCAGATTACCAAAAAGCCGAGAAGGGGGCCCTGACCTTGAGAAAGGACCCCCTTCCCGGTCTTTCGGGCGAACTTTGTTTCGAATTGCGAGTGTCTGCTGCTTCCTTTGACTGAAGCAGCAGACACTTGCAATTATAGGTCACGGCAAGTGCATCTGTGATGCCAGAATGCACTTGCCGTGACTTTTCATGAATCTCCTGATCTTCGTGAAAGGAATGACAGTATTTACAAAAACCACTTCATTCAATACCAGAAAGACAAGAAGGAAGTTCTTACTTTGAGAAAGAGCTTCCTTCCTGTCTTTCTGGTTTGCATGAGATCTAGGAGAGTTGAGAATGGGTATTTTCCAGGCTCTGACCTAACCATAGGTCAGAGCTTCGTATTTCCTATTTCCCAGGGCCGGATTTCGTTCCTGCCGCCCGGGATAAGGGCGGCATTTGGGAAAACCGGCCCTGGGGAATGTAAGCGAAGCCCTGGCCTGTGCTTGGGCCAGAGCCTGTATATTTCTTTCTTTCAGGGCCGAGTTCTTGCGAGACCGTCGACATGATCGACGATCATCGCAAAACTCGGCCCTGAGGACTGTTCTTGCAGGCTCTGGCCTTTGCTTGGGCCAGAGCTTCGTATTTCCTATTTCCCAGGGCCGGATTTCGTTCCTGCCGCCCGGGATAAGGGCGGCATTTGGGAAAACCGGCCCTGGGGAATGTAAGCGAAGCCCTGGCCTGTGCTTGGGCCAGAGCCTGTATATTTCTTTCTTTCAGGGCCGAGTTCTTGCGAGACCGTCGACATGATCGACGATCATCGCAAAACTCGGCCCTGAGGACTGTTCTTGCAGGCTCTGGCCTTTGCTTGGGCCAGAGCTTCGTATTTCCTATTTCCCAGGGCCGGATTTCGTTCCTGCCGCCCGGGATAAGGGCGGCATTTGGGAAAACCGGCCCTGGGGAATGTAAGCGAAGCTCTGGCCTGTGCTTGGGCCAGAGCCTGTATATTTCTTTCTTGCAGGGCCGAGATGAGAGGAGATTGTCGATGATGTGGACGATCTCCCTCAAAATCGGCCCTGCGAATTGTATTTACAAGCTCTGGCCTCGGGAAAGGCCAGAGCTTCGAATGGACGTTCTCTCGGGACTGGATTCCTCTCCGGCCGCCCCGAATCAGGGCGGTCTTTGAGGAAACCGGCCCCGAGGATTGTTTGCGAAGCTCTGGCATTTCCTGAGGCCAGAGCTTATGGATTTCATTCAGAGCCAAGTTCCTCTCGGATCGTGCCTAATGAGGACGACCGTCGAGGAACTTGGCTCTGAGGAGATGAATTGTGAACTCTGGCCTCGATTAAGGCCAGAGTTTTTAAGGGAATGTTTTGATGGGATGAGCCTATACTCAGTAAGCTCGTCCCATCAAAACATTCGTTTAAAAATTGAATTAAAAATTATCGTATGTATTCAAAAATTAAAAAATAAAAATGAATAATTTGATTATATAATGATAATAGAATAAATTATCATAAAATTAAATAAAAATATTCAAAAAAAATCAAATTTGTGAAAATAGATTGAAAAAATACAATTTTACTATGAAAAAGATGGAATATAAAAAATCTTTATATATAATTAACGATGAATTATAAGAGTAAAGCAGAGAAGGTTATTATTTTGAGATTTTTAGAAAGAATATGAGAGTAGTATATGTTGACGGGTTGTGTGACTTTTTTTGTAAACGTAAAAATTCATACAATATTGAACGATTTTGTATCATTTTTTTTAACATATGAAGTAAAAAATGTATGATTCTTACGGTTTTTATTCTTACGTTTTTGAATAAATCAAGATTTAAAAAATTGACTTCTTACGTAAAATTAAAACTAAGTTAAATTTATTTTTTTTTATTTTTATTTTATAATAAATGAGTATAACAACTAATTCATTGAAATCTTTAAAGTTCACTAATTCAGAATTAGAAAATATTTTAGAAAATTTTGGAGACGGTTCTTATCCAACATATATGCAGAATGTGAAAGAGTTTTCCAGATTGTTGAATGAATTTAATAGAATAAATAAATTGGTTGGAAGAGATGAATTTAATAAAGATGAATTTTTAAACTCTATCCAAATTTAATTTTTATTCCTCTTCGACAACATCTCTCTTTCCATCATTACTGCATAACCACATTTTCTCAATTTTAGTGGTTTGTTATTTTTAACATGTTCTTGCATCATTTTTATCATTTCCTCCCTTGTTATGATTCGTGGTAAATTTTGAGCTTGTGGGGTATCCATTTATGATAAAAATAAAAATTTAAATTATGCCGTTCTAAAGTTTGTGACAACATGACATTTTGACAACAGCACATGAGGAAGGTAGTTATGACTTATTTTTGAAGAACTGAAGGTGTCACCAGGTCACCAGGTAATTTAACTCATGACATTTTGACAACGCAGGAGGAAGGTAGTTATGACTTATTTTTGAAGAACTGAAGGGGTCACCAGGTCACCAGGTCACCAGGTTATTTAACTTCTCTGAAAAAATGAGACAACATGACATTTTGACAACATCATGGGTTATTCGATAATTAATTATTTTTGAAGAACTGAAGGGGTCACCAGGTCACCAGGTCACCAGGTTATTTAACTTCTCTGAAAAAATGAGACAACATGACATTTTGACAACATCATGGGTTATTCGATAATTAATTATTTTTGAAGAACTGAAGGGGTCACCAGGTCACCAGGTCACCAGGTTATTTAACTTCTCTGAAAAAATGAGACAACATGACATTTTGACAACATCATGGGTTATTCGATAATTAATTATTTTTGAAGAACTGAAGGGGTCACCAGGTCACCAGGTCACCAGGTTATTTAACTTCTCTGAAAAAATGAGACAACATGACATTTTGACAACATCATGGGTTATTCGATAATTAATTATTTTTGAAGAACTGAAGGGGTCACCAGGTCACCAGGTCACCAGGTTATTTAACTTCTCTGAAAAAATGAGACAACATGACATTTTGACAACATCACAGGAGGAAGGCAAAAATAAATTCCAGTCATACTTTATAAAGCTTCATTCACAGGTATTTCATCGTCAGTAAATGATTCCTCATTATCGTTTGGTTCAATTTGTTTATATAATCCTTTCATTTCTTCTTTCAAAACATAATACCATGTTTGTTTACCATCTATTTTTCTTTGTTTCCTTTCACATTTATCCTTAATGCTCATTTGGAAATTCTTGTCTTTCATGTCTGATGGTTTGCAGAATAGAGCATTTTTACACGTCATACCTGCACATAATTCATCATAATGTGTATTTATCCATTCATCTAAAGGATTTGTTGATAATTCAATTAAATCTTGTTTGGCTTCAGTCATCGGTATGATTCGTACATTAAATGATGAAAGGTCATATTGCATAAAATATGTTAAAAGGTTATCATAAAATTCCTTAGTGCATGAATCCATTAAATTCTTGAAGTAATCAAATTGACCCTTGAATTTACCATTAACTCTTAAAACTACGTATCTTCTGTCTCCAACTTCAATTTTGACAGGGTAGACGTTGTTAGTTACGAAAATGAAGTTTGCAACGTTCTGAGCTGTTCTTCTGGGTTGATTCTTTTCATTAATTCTAATCTCATTATCCGTAATAATTGATTTCAAAGCGTTGAAGTTTGCGAGTCTGTCTTCACCTACATTCTTGAGTTCATTAAGTACAAGAAACATTTTATTCTCAACTACTGAGTTGAAATTACCCGTTAGCTCACCTATTTCGGTAATGTTTTTACATGAATAACCAGCGAGGAGTTCAGAAATAATGTCTGTAAATCTGTTTTTACCTGTTCCCTGAAGTCCTTTCAAAATAATTGCTGTTTCATTCTTGATTCCAGGATGTTGAATCATTGATGCAATCCAGCCGAGAAGGTATTTATACACTTCATCGTTATTATCACAAATGGCTTCTTTAATGAAATCCATAAACATCTCAATTTTTGAGTAATCAGGCTTTTCAAGAATGTTGTATTTATAACCCTGAAACGTTGAGAAAACATCTGGGGAATCAGATTTAAAGCAAACACCCTTAACGGTTAATGAGGATAATTGATTTAGTAGTACATCCCATGCTGTTATGGTTTTACCTTCTTCTTTAAATAATTTAATCATTTTGAGTGACTCTTTCATGTTTGATTGAAGAACGAATGATATTTGATTCATTTTGTCGTGGATATTATAGTCCTTTTGAATGAAATATTTATTTCCACAATCTACAAAACGGATTACACGTGATAAATCCTCAATTACTTCAGAACTGTTTTTATACTGATGATTTTCAGCCTTGCGTCTAATATCTGTTATCAAAAACGAGTCATCAAGTTTTATATCAAATGTTATTTTTGGCTTACGTAATAAAGGTAAAACATATTCATCATAATATTCCTTTTGATAAAGTTTTAGAATCTTCACCAAAACAAATGGAGAAGTCATTAAATGTGCATATCTACTACGTGCTTTTTCAAAATTACTTTTTGCATTTTCAGTTAAGCTGCAGAAGTTATATACGTTATCGTATGCTTCATTAATTAAATGATTAGGTAACAAATTAATTGCTTGAAACAGTGTGAATAATGTAACTTCTTTTTCTAAATTCATGTTTCCACCATCATTATGTACTTCAAAATCACAGATGCCATCGACTATGCTCTGGGCAAGTTTATCGTCAATGTTTACATCTTTGTTTTCATTCATGATAGTCTTTATTTCTTCGTTCTTCTGTTCAACTCTTACCTTAATATTCAAATCATTTAATATATCGTTTACTGTTCTGGTTAATGTTGAATCATAACTTCCACGAATGAATGAGTATGTATTGATTGGTTCTGATGCATTCTTGCGAACTCTTGAATCAGCCATAACCACTAAAGAACGCTTTGAATCATCAATAGAAGTCATGATATCAATATCATAATCATTGCAGGAATAACATTTAATCATTCTGTTCGAGGTTGAATAGAAGAAATTAGTGTTGCAATAAATGTGAAGACCTCCTGATGCAGTTTTAACGATAACATCTTTATCCGAAAGTTTTGATAAAATGTCTTTTCTAACTGTTTCTTTAAGTTCATCATTGTATGATTTATTGATATCAACATCTATAATCGTTAAATTTGAAATTTTATTTACTAATAAAGCTGTACCAGTTTTCCTTCCTCTTCCTCCATCATGTTTGAGGTAGTTATGTAAATCAATCTTGTTTTCACCAATTCTTTCGTTGAGGGCTTTAGTTTCTGCCACAACTAATTCCTCAGCTAATGAATCAATAACTTGTTCATCAGAAATGATATAGTTGCTGTTGCTGTTGTTTGTTGCTGTCATTTATATAGGAATAAAAAAATAAAAATAATTTTAAAACTAACTTTATTTTTGGACTACATCAAATTTTCGTAAATGTTGTCAAAATGTCATGTTGTCTCATTTTTTCAGAGAAGTTAAATAACCTGGTGACCTGGTGACCTGGTGACCCCTTCAGTTCTTCAAAAATAATTAATTATTGAATAACCTGAAACCATTAACGTAAACATTAACGTAAACATATATTTCCAGGACTGTTGTCAAAATGTCATGTTGTCTCATTTTTTCAGAGAAGTTAAATAACCTGGTGACCTGGTGACCTGGTGACCCCTTCAGTTCTTCAAAAATAATTAATTATTGAATAACCTGAAACCATTAACGTAAACATTAACGTAAACATATATTTCCAGGACTGTTGTCAAAATGTCATGTTGTCTCATTTTTTCAGAGAAGTTAAATAACCTGGTGACCTGGTGACCTGGTGACCCCTTCAGTTCTTCAAAAATAATTAATTATTGAATAACCTGAAACCATTAACGTAAACATTAACGTAAACATATATTTCCAGGACTGTTGTCAAAATGTCATGTTGTCTCATTTTTTCAGAGAAGTTAAATAACCTGGTGACCTGGTGACCTGGTGACCCCTTCAGTTCTTCAAAAATAATTAATTATTGAATAACCTGAAACCATTAACGTAAACATTAACGTAAACATATATTTCCAGGACTGTTGTCAAAATGTCATGTTGTCTCATTTTTTCAGAGAAGTTAAATAACCTGGTGACCTGGTGACCTGGTGACCCCTTCAGTTCTTCAAAAATAATTAATTATTGAATAACCTGAAACCATTAACGTAAACATTAACGTAAACATATATTTCCAGGACTGTTGTCAAAATGTCATGTTGTCTCATTTTTTCAGAGAAGTTAAATAACCTGGTGACCTGGTGACCCCTTCAGTTCTTCAAAAATAATTAATTATTGAATAACCTGAAACCATTAACGTAAACATTAACGTAAACATATATTTCCAGGACTGTTGTCAAAATGTCATGTTGTCTCATTTTTTCAGAGAAGTTAAATAACCTGGTGACCTGGTGACCTGGTGACCCCTTCAGTTCTTCAAAAATAATTAATTATTGAATAACCTGAAACCATTAACGTAAACATTAACGTAAACATATATTTCCAGGACTGTTGTCAAAATGTCATGTTGTCTCATTTTTTCAGAGAAGTTAAATAACCTGGTGACCTGGTGACCCCTTCAGTTCTTCAAAAATAATTAATTATTGAATAACCTGAAACCATTAACGTAAACATTAACGTAAACATATATTTCTGCAGTTCATCCATTACTTCATTACCTAATTAATTACAGACATAAAATATATTTAGTTCATTCAATAAATGCGGTACCATGCGAATACAGTCATAAATGGTGGCATATAATCTTCACCCAAGCCTGTTGGATTTGTTGTGAAAGTATGTGAATGATTTCCTCCTGGTTCAGTTGGTCGAAAAGTCTTTTTTGCCGAATGGTTATAATCTGGAGATAAAACGTCATTGCCAGCATAATATTCTGAGTTGTATAATGGATGGTCTCTTAATGAGTGACTATGGTCACCAGAAAAGTTTGTCGTTCCTGTATGAGTGTGCGGTGGAAGGTTTGCTTCAGTAATTTTCTTCGAACCTCCTGTTTCCTTTGAAGAGTTTGCACAATACAAAAACCTGTCAACTATTTGTTCCCATGCACCAACACCAAACATTACTTGAGGACCTCTTGCATCCATAGATGTATAAATAGAACCCACTGGGTTCATTAAATCAAACATATGAGATATTATAGGATTGTCTCTTTTGAACTTAAGATATAGTGTAACTATTTCAGGTTTCTTCTGGTTTGTGTCAGAATATTTTTTATAATATAATCTTATGTTTTCAGGGTAGGTAAAATCTTGACTATAATATTTATTTCTGTCATCTGTATAATAATATACTATTCTCGTTTTTTCTATTGCATTATATCTTTTATATCTATAATAATCTAAATATAATGTTAACTTTTGTTCATCTATATGTGGTGTTCTGACATCATCTCCATAGTCATAATAATATGGTGCTGGAGCTGGGTCAGGCAATGTCATATCTGCCATTTCATAAACTCTTAAATATTTCTTTTGTTCGTCTCCATATAAGTTTAAGTAACAGTTGTTGTCTAATGGAACTTTAACTTGTGTGTCATCATTCTTTTTATAACTTACATACATTTCATTGTTATTTTTCGGAATGAGTTTCCACCGTATACCATTTTTTAAGGAGTGTACAAACTGCCATCTAAAATATTTATTTTCTTCATTGACAGAAAAGTCACCAACAATAGTTTCAATATTTTTTGTTCCTATCAAACTTTGGTATATTTCGTTAACATATGTTTTATCTACCTTCTTCATTAACTCATCGTTAACATATTCCTTATCTACCTTCTTCTCTAACTCATCGTTAACATATGTTTTATCCGCTTTAAGGTCTAAACATCCTGAAACCCATCCTGTATCAGCTTTAGTTTTTAAAATCTTTGATGTCCATTCATGATACCATTCAACCATTTCTTTAATTTCATTATCTTTTTCATCCACATATTCCTTATCTGCCTTCTTATTTAACACACTATCCACATATTCCTTATCTGCCTTCTTCTCTAACTCACTATCCACATATTCCTTATCTGCCTTCTTCATTATGTCATTTAGGAAACCTTTTATGAATTCCTCATTTAAATTAAATCTTCCAATCTTCAAAACTTTAGGAAATGCATTTAATGCGTAATATCTTTGTTCTTCTGGTGGAATTGATGTTATATCATCCGTTATACCTTTAATTTTTGAATTCATAAATAAAATTTCTTTTATATTTGATATCACTGCACCACCCTTGCAAACGAATTCGAAATGGTCATTTTTCAATACTATCTCCAAATCTCCATATTTCAACCTTTGCGTTTGTTCTGCCGTCTTTGAATTATATGCATATATGGCGTATGTAATGGTTTGAAGGACCTGGGTGCTTTGTGTCTTAAGTTGCTGTGGTTGCTGTTGTTTAATCATTTATTATGATTAAAAAATAAATATTTAATCTGTTATCTCATCACCTATTTTTTCTATTTGAAATTGCCATAATATTTCATTCATGAATTCTAAATCACAATCAAATAGGTCGGTTATTCTAAATTTAATATTTGATAAATCTTTTGAATGAAGAATAAATGAATTCCCGGATAATTGAAACGGATATGATAAAGAAAATATGTTTAAGTTGATGGATAAAATGTTTTGTATTGATGGGTAAGAGTTAGGGTCTAATGTTTGATGTGAAAATCTCATTGGGGTATTAACTTTATCACATTTGATTAAAATGAAATTGGAACCAGTGTCAGAATACAAAACATCCCCAACATCTTTTTCAAAATTTAATATCCCCAACAATGAACGAAGATGAGGAGTACAAAATTTAATTTTCAGCGGAAATTTAATAAGGTTATTTATTTCATCAAGTTCAAAAAGTTTATCAGGTTTTGATTTAAAATTTTCTTCATACCATACGATAAATGATTCATTTAAATAACTTAAAATCATGTTAATATCCCATTTCGCTATCACATTATTTATATACATATCATACGTTTTTTCATGGTCATCTTTAATAAATGATATATAATCTGAAGGGTCTAAAAGAATGGGATTAAATTTACCACTCACAGAAACGAGAGTAACATTATAAATTCCGCTAACTGTTAAATTTAATTCACAGTTATTATTCGAAATAATATTGATAATTGACATTTTTTTATTACGATTAAAAATATGGTAAAGCGTTATTTTCCAGTGATAAATAAAACTAGGATAAGATTACCTCAAGAATTCATAAATTCAACGAATAAGAAATTCATTCATGTTATAAATTTTAGTGTTTTCAGAAAATATGAGTCAATGTCATATTCATCAACAGGTTATATTTCACTTCATTCAAATTTAGTTCAATCAAACCCATATAATGACCATTTCATAAGATTTTCAGATGGTATTAAAAATGTAATTGATAGATTAAAATATGAACAGGTTGACAATATCGAATTTTTGGAATTTTGGTTTAAATATCCTGATGGAAAAAAGATTGAAGTTAAAGATAAAGCTGATACTATAACAAAAACAATTACAATGACCGATCCAGATAGTGGGGAACAAAAAGAAATAAAACAAACGATAGAAACCGGTGAAAGGTCAATTATTATTGATTATGATTCAAAGGATTATTATTCGATAATGTTAATGCTTGGATATTAAATAGCCTTAACAAAGAATTTTTCAAGTGATATTTTATATTCATCAACTATTTTATTATAAATATCATTATAAGTTAAATGTAGTTCAGTTGTTGTTCCGTTCTTTGATATCTTAATTGTGCTAATATCCTTTATAGGATTTATTTTTGCAACTGTTCCGCAGCATGAAACTTCATCATCTATGAAAAATTGAATCTTAACGTCTGAATCTTGAACATCACAAAGAATGGCGATAATGTGAATTAATGATTCATAAGGTAAAATAATTAAACCGGATTGGTCAATTAAATTTATTATTGAATCATAATTATCAGTTATTATATCACGGTAAATTTTCATTAATTCAGAATTAATGTCTATTTTATATGGCGCATTGCGACTGGAATCGTAGATTCCTGGGTTCTCGATGTTTGATGAAAGAGGCGGGGGGTATGTTGGATAAGTGGGAATTTCAACAGGTTCTTTACCGGGTTCATCTTCTTTATTTTGCCCCTCCTCCTTTTTCGGTAAGTCACGAGTTAATAAATTTGGTTGAGTTGCTGACCTTGTTAATTCAGGACTAACATTAACTTTAACATTTTGAATAATTCGTGATTTATCATCATTTACGTTATAACCAACCGTAATCTCTGCTTTTGCGTTAGTGTTCTTTTGACTAGTGAAACGTCTTCTCATTTATAATCGAATAAAAAAAGAAAAATATATTTAAAGTTTTATTTAGTTGTTACGGTAATATCCCAAGGTTCATCCTTGTTTGCTTATACTTTCTTTGTAACTGCACCAATTATGTTATTGATATTGCTTTGAGTTTCTTCCAGTCTTATTTTATCATTTACAATATCTTTAATCATTTCATTACATGCATTCTTAAAACCATCTGATTTTTCTAATTTACGTCTATCACTTTCTTTAATTAAATCAAAGTTATAACCTTGTTGAGAATAAAGTGGTTTCTTTATCAATTCCTTGAACGCTTCTGAAAGTGAAGATGAAGAAATTCTTGCCACTTGAATTGGTTTAAATTCTGCTTTCATTGCTTCTTTCTGTTCATTGAACACTGGATCGAATAAAGCAACTTTAAAGAATTTCTTAGCTGGAATTTCAGGTCTCAAATTTGCATATTGACCATCAAACTGATTAACATATCGTGGTAATCCATCCGGTCCTTCTTCAATAGCGTTTAATTCTTCATTGAAATAAGAATATGGATTATGACGGTATGAAAGAATTGGTCCATTTTCACCTTCTCCAATGTATTGTTTAACAGCTTTTCCATTTTCATCAAATTGCATAGGATAACATTCATTATATGCTTTACGTTTAGGATAATCCGTCATTGTTAATTTATACCCATTTATGACTTTAATATTTCCTTGACCATCAGTAACGAAAACTTCATTTATACCATCAGGCTTTCCATTTGGTCCTGTAATGTCTGCTTCATGTGCTTCCCAATTTGGTCCATGACGTTTGGCATATGCTTGAGCTTCTGGTAATGTTAAAACGTTTCTCATTTGTTTAACATCCTTTTGAAGACCGGCAACAATGTGGACTAATTCTTTCATTCCGTCTGGAACTTTCATAGTTCTATTATATGCACCCTTTTTGTTTGTCCCTTGTTTTAATGGAACCTGTAGAAGATTTGCTATTTCTGTCATGTTTAATTATAAATAAAAAATAAAAATTAATTATAAAAAGTTAATCAAATTTAATGGAACCTTTATTTAAATCAACTATTATTTTTCCATGTTCACCTAATTGTTGATATTGTGTGTAAAGTTCATTAATGCTCATTGGTAAATTCACTTGATAAAGCATAACGTTCAACTGTTGACGACTAAAACCACTGAAAATGAAAAGGGTAGACAGGTTTGATTTAATGTTTGTGCTTAATGCTTTAAAGTATTGAACAGCCATAAAGAATGAACACTGAATGTGTCGACATTGAGTTAATAATTGATTAAAATATGATTTCTCATTAGTTATTAGTTTTGATTTCACCGCATCATCTAGAAAAATGAGTGAATGCAAAAATTCTCTATCAAAATTTGAAATAGAAAGTGTTTCAAATAATTCATCCCGTTGTTTATCAATAATTTTATCCTCTAATCCTTGCTTCTTGATTGTATTATATAATTCTTTATACATTAAAAAGTTTTTTAAATAATCTTCTGCTTCTTCTTGTGATAAATAAATAATTGGAATTTTGATTAAATGCTTTAAAGATTCAAATGTATCATCTGAAGGTGAACCTGAACGGTTGATATAAATTAACACATGTGAATGGGGGGAAGTGTTAGCAATAATGATAATTTGTTTTAATATCGTTAATGTTTTACCTTTATTTTGTTTACCAATTGCTGCAGTGATTGAATTTAAGTAACATTCAGAATATGGAATTTTCATTAATTTTTCCTTAGATAGAGCATTTCTATTATCACTCAATGCTTCATTAATCATATCATCTACGTATGTATTATATACATCTGTTAATTCTTCATAAGGGGTGGATGAATTTAAATCCATTTAATCAAAAATAAATTTATAATTTTAAACATTTCTATTCATCAATATTTCATCATATGAACTTCTATACTGTGGTGGTGTACCTGTTGGATGATATTTCAAACCTTCATCCGGTGTCCATGTCCAATACGTAGTCCTAGTAAACCAAACCTGAGGAGGATTTGTCACTTTTGAACAGTAAGTGTCATTTTCACCCTGAATGATTGGATAAGCTTTCACTTGTACTGTAACTTGTGAGTTGAAAGTTTCTAATCCATCAAAGAATATACCCGCTCCATCACGTTGAACTGGAATAGTGCATAAGAATGAAGTTTGGTCTTTCCATGTTCTAGCTAATGGCACGCCATTATCATCATTCAGTGGTCTAGTTAATGAGTCCTCGTATTCTTCTGTGCATTCATTCACTCCATCTAAATCAGAAGCTTGAAGCATACGTGTAAAGAATATGTCGCCCACCGTGGTCATCGCTTGACCGGGGAAGTTTCTGGAATCTATAGTGACCTGAAGACCTCGAAGCATTGGATTTTCTAAAACTGTTCTTTGCATTGCATTCTTTGGAAATGTTAACACAACATCTGTAACATTATGAAGAGCGTATGAGAAATCTGAGCTAATACCTTCAGGAGTGATGCAACCTCCATTTAGTGAACGAACGTCAATATGTTGAGCTGGAATCATGAATGGATCTTCCTTACTAAATAAACGTGGTATTGCTTTAACTGATTCTTCAATTAAACCGTATCCTGGTGTAATGCATTTATCCTCTAAAACTTCCATCTTTGTGCATGAAATAATAACGTCATCAACTGTTGCGTCAGCAGATGTAGCGGCTAAGCTTGTAATTAATTTGGCAGGAAGTCCGATTTGTTGGAATTTGCGATCATATTTATAAACATGATTCATAATCTTTTCATAATTTTCATCAGTTATTTTTCATAAACGTAATTTTGTAAATCAGCAACTCTTAACGGGTCAACCTGACAAAATACTAAAGTATCCCTGAAAACATAATATTTAAGAATGATTTCACCAAATGATTTAGGATAATCATCGAACGCCTGAAATGCTAACAAATCATTTACCGGAATAATCATATCAAAAGTGACATCAACTTCTTCATTTGCGTTCTTGAAAACTTCTGAAGGGTCAATATATTTACCACATACTGAGTTATCATATTTTTGAACATTATTATATAACGAATGAACAAACTTTTTAACTTTCCTTTCTGATTTCGGTTTATATGTTGCAAATGCAAAAGATTCACGGGCGCAATCCATCTGAAGATAACCGGCATCACCTCTTTCAGTTTCTACTTCTAATTGTTTAAAGTTTTGATTTGATGATTTGTAACCAACGAATAAACGCATGCATTTAAAAGCGGCATCACATGTGAAAGCTTTATTTGAAACTAGAGTTGCTTTAACTTTGCGTTTAATATATGTGTCACCTAATTGATTCACATCATGAGCTGGATTTGTAATTCTTAAATGAGTTTGTTTATCATCAAAATATGGAGTATCAGAGTCATAGCATGAACTTTCAAGTTCTCTATAATATCTTCTACCATCATTCTTCGCGAATATTTCATTTATCTTTTCGAATGAATGAAACACATTTCCATTAATCGGTTTAGTGTTTGGCACCAAATAGTTAGTCGTCATTTATTATTAAATAAAAAATCAAAATTAAAAGATGAAAATGAATTTTTAATTTTAATGAAATAATCAACTATGGCTGCAGGTATATTTAAGAAACTGTGGGATAAAGTAAAAAGAGGAGCGCATAAAGTTTGGGAAACAATGAAGAAAGGAGCAAATTGGATATTTAAGAATAAAGAAGCAATTAGTGACATTGCTGAATCAATAACACCAAAAGCCGCCCCAATAAGAGAAATATTAAATAAAGGAGAAAAAGTTTATCAAAGACTACAACCGATACTAAGATAAAAATAATATTTATTTATTTTTCCACTATTTACCTCCTATTTTATTAAGTATTCCTTCAGCAATTCCACCAATTGCGTTACCTGCTTGTGCTCCCATCGCCGGATTACCTGCTTTAGTACCTAATACTCCACCTATGATAGTTCCTGCCGTTTTCGCTACTGGTGCCAAAAAGTTTGCAACGGGTTTAATAATCTTTTTATAAACCCAACCCGCAGCTTTCTTAATTCCATCCCATAATTTTTTAAAGAATCCTGCCGCCATTTCTGATTTAATATTAATTAAAAAATATATTTCATCACTTATATTCTAATTTTTATTTAATGATAAATGAAACCAATTTTAAAAATAAATAAAACAGAGGAGGAAGAAATAAATGAAAGTGAAAATGTTCAACAAAAAATAAACGTTGTTAAACCAATTACTGAAATAAAAATTTTTTCATCTGTTGAAGAATTTAATGACTATTATGCTAATAATAAAAAATTATTTGAAGAATTGACAACATGTAAATTGAATAAAATGTTTAAAGTTGATGGATTCAAAATTTCAAAAATAAAAGGAGTGGTTAGTTTGAAATCTATTCCTCAATCAAGAATCACCTCATTAATGAAAATAGATGATTTAACAAAAAGAATAGAAGAGATTGAAGAAAGAGTAAATCAGATAATTGATTTCATAAATCATGACTCGTTGAGCCCGGGTCCTTAAAACCCATCACTGAGTTCAAGGTTATATTCATCAAATATTTCATTATTAAATGCAACTTCTGCTAGTTTATTTATTTTTTCAATACGATCATTTGAAAGTCTATCGTTTAATTTTTTCTGAAGTTTTTCATTTTCTAGTTCTGAAACTTTATTTGGATGATATTTAAACCCGTTAAATTCTTTTTCCTCAGTTTTGATCATTAATTTACAAAGAACTTTTGTGGTTGGAATTCGTTTAAACCATTTATCATTAATATTTATTATAAATTCAATATTCGGAATTAATTCCCAAATTTTTGCATTTTCAATTAATTTATTATCAAATGCAAAAGCAATAGGTTTAATATTAAACTTACCTTTATAATATAAACTTTCTACATAATCATCGAAATAAACATCTACTTGTTTAACATTTTCAAGAATTGGTGAAAGAGCATCCATTAATTGATTGACGGTTACGAATCTTGATCCACTCATTTTCTTACGAATTAAAAAAATAAAAAAAATAAATTTAACTTAGTTTTAATTTTACGTAAGAAGTCAATTTTTTAAATCTTGATTTATTCAAAAACGTAAGAATAAAAACCGTAAGAATCATACATTTTTTACTTCATATGTTAAAAAAAATGATACAAAATCGTTCAATATTGTATGAATTCTTACGTTTACAAAAAAAGTCACACAACCCGTCAACATATACTACTTATGAGAATAAAATTTAACAGTTCATAGTTTTGTAATGATATGAGCTTACAGGTGTAATAAATATACGATAGGAATACACCTGTAAGCTCTTTTCGTAAACTTGCACTTAGAGATCAGCATCGAAACAAAAAGTGCGAGCTTTTTACGAAAAGAACTTACAGGTGTAATAAATATACGATAGGAATACACCTGTAAGCTCTTTTCGTAAACTTGCACTCCCAAATTTTCGAAAAGTCACTTTTTTAAACGTCAAATGGAGTGGGTCTTCCTATCTCATCATCAACCCACTCCCGGCCCTATTTGAGTTTATGAACAAACTCAAATAGGGCCGTTAAACATAAAATTATATTACAGTGGCCGCCTATCTCTATTAGATAGGCGGCCACATTTCAACATCCTCAGAAATGCGCTAAAATTCAAAATAATGGCAGCCACATATTTATATGTGGCTGCCATTCGATATTTACATTGTTTAAAACTTGTTTTTTCAGGTAACGACTATGAATTTTGACGTTACCTGAAAAAACAAGTTTTAAACAATGTAAATCGCAAATTTACAAATACGATCACACAAAAGTATATTATCTTTCATTCTACGAAAGACCTTCAAGGAAAGGTCTGTTTTCCTTATCTTTTGAGTGGGAGTCTCAAAACTTTTTGAAACTTCCATTCAAAAGATATGGAAAGCAGACCTTTTCTTTATTGAAATACGAAAGTTCCCCTCAATAAATTACATTACGATACATATCTTATAAAACTTTTGTTTTATAAGATATGCCGAATCTCAAAATACAGAAATTCAAACATAATACGTATATCAATCATAAATATACCTTACACTCATATTACTATTACAGTTTATTTGTTCAAACAATTTTAATAAAATTCAATCTTTTTTAAATACTACATCTATCTCATTTAAACATTCATAGAATCATCTACCTTGTCCTGCATATACACGTGCCTATAATGAAAATGAACTAATCTTATCATAAAAAAACATATAAAATCTCTCAACATAAAAACTATGCAATATTTCTATAAACACATTATATATGTATAGTATAGCTATAGGTCTATATGATCATATATATATATTAAAGCTTAATTCCAAAATTTTTATCCAAACATTATCTTATATATCTGACCAAAATATTAGATTAAGCTGAAACTCATGGTATCCGCTATGTAGACCATGTGCTTTCATGCTGTACCTGTCTTATGGTACAGATCTTTAATTTTTATACGTGTGCCAAATCGTGCCCGGTCAATCGTCGGTCACGAGTTGGACTAACTCTGTTGGTCTGCATGTGTCATTCCGGGAGACATTGCCTGTGCATGTCTCCCAGAATGAGACAATTTATTGCAATCAGAATACGATTGCAAAACTTTGACCGACAAGAGTGCATTGTGCACTCTTGTTGGTCTGCATGTGTCATTCCGGGAGACATTGCCTGTGCATGTCTCCCAGAATGAGACAATTTATTGCAATCAGAATACGATTGCAAAACTTTGACCGACAAGAGTGCATTGTGCACTCTTGTTGGTCTGCATGTGTCATTCCGGGAGACATTGCCTGTGCATGTCTCCCAGAATGGCATACTGTTCCGCATTCATAACTTGAATGCGGAACTTTGACCGACAAGAGTGCATTGTGCACTCTTGTTGGTCTGCATGTGTCATTCCGGGAGACATTGCCTGTGCATGTCTCCCAGAATGAGACAATTTATTGCAATCAGAATACGATTGCAAAACTTTGACCGACAAGAGTGCATTGTGCACTCTTGTTGGTCTGCATGTGTCATTCCGGGAGACATTGCCTGAAGATGGGAGATCGGCCGCATATTCTTTTGATAAGAAAAGGAAAGAAAAAAATAGCAAGTTCATAAAAAGTGACCAAATTTTTTGAGATTGCATTAATCATTTTTGGAAAAATTAGTGTGCTGATATGTGACTGCTTTAAAAATCAATTGATTGTATGTCAAAAAAAGTGACGTTTATTTTTGCTTTTACGTTCATCTGATAGTAAAAACAGAACAAATCCCTAGGAATCATATGAACTAGTAGAAAACCAGCAATTTTATATAGATGGCATAACAGAATTTAGATTGTTTCAATAATCTTCACCATATTCCGCAATTTAAAACCAAGCATGCATTGTTTCCCGTATCTATCACTTGAATGAATAATATCGCTTAGAAATAATGATGTTAATAACGTTAAATTGAAAAAATAAAATTTAAAAAAAAATTACGCACCTAATCCGCATGACTTTTGGATAAGAAATGAACCAACGTCCGAAAGAATTTGATAAATATAAACCGTAAAAATCCTTAAGATTATGAAGGAATATCCCCGAAATTAGCTCGTATAGCAACAATAACAGTCAATAGAATTAACTTCAATTGTTGTAATGTAATTTATACCAAGAATCACTCCCTTAATACCGATTTATGCGCATCATGAGCACTTCCTATTTTATAAATAATCAAAAGGCAATATCGTGAAGAATATCTTAATACCATCTAATACCCTTTAATTTACTAAAATAAATGACTATTTTTACATATTTTTTAAATACAAGCATTTATTCAAGATAGAATGTATATTAATATTAATAGCATAAGCTATCAAAATAAATTTTTGTTATGTTTCATTGTTCTCTCTTACAGTTATAATGATTTTCTAAAATCTAAATTATTCATAATCAAAATTTGAAAATACAATTATAAAATAGTTAATCTTCAAATTTAAACTTATTTTATCGATTTAAATTCTTTAAAATTGGTTTCATTTATGCAAGAAAAAGATTAAAAATAGAAAAACATTAAAAATTTCCAAAAAAATTATGAATTATAAAAATTATTGGTAAAAATAAAAGGATTGACATACATTTTTCTGATTTCATAAGAAATTTTGAAAATCAACACACAGAATGTTAGGTTCCACTCTCATGTTGCAACAGCATTCACGCAAAAGAACTTAGAAATCGTATAATATTTTTTTCAATTTCCTTTACTCTCTTTATAAAGTTTGCCTACAAGCAATGGTCCTTCCAATCAATTGATTTTTTGTTATACAAAAGCCAATAAATCGAATATTATATCTTCAGAAAAATTTTCAACGTTTCTATAACAAATACATAAGCATTCAACGGTCGATCATTCATCAGAAGAGATAATTAAAACAATACAAGGTGCATTGATTTTCGTTCACTTAAAAATAATTTCGTATCGGTCCAGAAATTCACAGAATTGATGATTTTTGGGAGTCCTGTTGCTTTGAAATTATTCGCTTACAGTCTATGAACTATTTTTTCACTATTAATTCAGATAGGGAAAATGAAATACACATATCATCATGATTATGTTTGATTTAGTTGTGGCATTGACTGTTAGAGCATTACAGACAATGAACTATAAACCAATACATTACTTTGAAAATAAAATTTGATTTTTTTTTTTTACATAGCAAACATTATAGCATCATACATAAACATTTATGTGCATTTCATTATTTTCGGTATTTTTTTTTAAAATAGCAAGAAATGAAACTAGAAAACTCCAATAGAAAATAACGTATGTATAGTTAACCAAGACAGCAATCGCTTAAGCATATTTACACCACTTATGGGATGTTTAATTGCAATTTTCTCAGAGACCTCATATCCTATCAATTTTTGTATAGCACAGAACGAATAGTTAACCTTAATGAGATAATACGAGACACACACATCTGTAGAATTAAATTTTAACTTCAACTTGTGGTTACTCTTTATTTTGTTATTTCAATATTTTTTGAATTAGATCAAATGGCTAAGAAATAAAAGATAATATTAATACTTAATTGGTTTTAAATATGTTCTTAAATCTGTTTGTCATGTGTAAACTTTTCAAAAAGCAATTGTTAAGATTCAAATTTTATCAAATGTGTAAAAATTGTAATGAAATTCGGTCATGAAAAATACAATAATATGCTGATATACCCCATTTGCAACATAAATATCAATTTTTTACAAATTCAATACTGAAAAAATCATCACATCTTTGAATTTTTTTAACAACATAAATGATCGATTTTATTGCACTTTCGGGCAAACCATCCCAAATAGTGATTTTGAAACATAGCCAATAAACATAGATAATTTGATTATATGACGAATAACGTGTTTATCTTTATGACAATTATATTATACATAAATATTAAACTAAAAATATCTCAAAATCAAATCTCTCAAAAATTCAATCCTTATTTAGTCCTACTTTATCTCAATTTTATCTGACTGATTTTGATCGAATTAGAGAATTCACAACATCATCCCAATATATTAATAAAATATTTTGAATTAATTCAATTTTATTATCAAGTGGACTTTACCTCAAAATCATATCACATCCAACAATCTCATTGATACCTCATTTATATGAATCATTCCAAAAATCAGACTTTTGAAATCTTAAGATTTGAGTTTATTTAATTTCTCCATTTCAATTTACATATCTAATTTTTCGTAGATATATTGTTTTCCCAATATTTATCATATTTACCAGTTTTCCTCGATCACATAAAAAATCATTCTGACATACAGGCTCAATTTTTCTTGTTCTTTGAAATTTTGATAACCCATAGAAACATAAAATCAAAAATATATAATGCAATTTCTCTTCGCGTTCTTTCTGCAAAAGACTTTATGTCTCCAACAGATGCATTTAGAAACTGGCAAAGAGAAAGTTACTGAGAATTTCATTTTTCAAAACAATTTGAATGATTTTAAATTACCAATCTCTTTAAATAACCAACCAAGAGTTGGATTAGAAGATTCTGCTTCTTTAGAGCTTCAAGTCGTCCACCAATCAATCGATATAGCTAAAAATTATCATAATGGAGATGTTTTACCTATAAAATTTACAGTCAAAAGTGCTTCGAAAGTAACAGTTACTTTCAACTTATACAAAGGATCAACTTTGATCAGATCATCTTTGAATGAAGAATTCAATTTTCAAACAACACATTCAGAAACAAGACCGATTAACTATACAATTCCAGATCTTAGAACTGGAACTTATACATTAAAGCTTCTTGCCCAAAATACAAACGGTGATTCTGCTGAAAAGGCATTACCTCCGTTTTTCGTTGAATATTCAACAGTCATCAAAACACTCTTTGTCAAACCTAAATATTCAACAGGAGATAAGATTCTTTTCAAAGGTACCTTCCAGGAAGTAAGCAGTACTCAGGCAATTTATTTCGTAGTCAAGTTTGGTGAACATGGAAAAAAGATTCACTCTGAACAATATACTCCAAATGGCCAAAGACAAGATTTCGTAATTGAAGCAATTGCAACAAATCCGGGTTCTTACAACTGCTCTGTTTACGCTATGATTGGTGACCGTGCAACTTCACCATTCTATCGCTCAATTATTATTTCAGATAGACCAAAACTTGTAGTTACACCTAAATTTAATGGAAGTGAATTCGATGCAGGATCAAATCTTTCATTTAGCTTACTTTTAACTGATGATTCCAGAGGTAATATCATTTATGCAATCAATGGAAATGAAAGTTTCATCAACTATTCAGTTAATGGAAATGAAACAATCCCATTATCAATTGATTTAGGCCAATCTTGTCCTTACAGAAAAGAACCATACTTACTCACTATCTACGCAAGAGATCAATATGGAATTCAAACTGCTGATCCAAAGTATTCATTAATTTTCCCAGTTCTTAGCAAGCCAAAGTTAGTTGACCTCCAGATACCATTAAGAGCCGATCCAGGCCAAGTTTTCAATTTAAATTTCACAGTTGACGACAAAGATAACGGAAAGAAACTTTACCTTTTTGCAAAAGGTTCTGGAACAGCAAATACCTTCCGTGAAAAGCTTGGGCCTGTAAAATCAAACGGCCAAAAAGGTCAAAAACATACCCTTGTATTCAATTATCCATCAGTATCAGACCGATATAATACATCTTTCACAGTTACAAGTAGATTAGATTTTATTGAAACTTCAACTGAAAATTCAGATTCAAATGCAATCAATTACAAAATTCTTTCATCCGAAGTTCCTAACTTAGAAGTTCAATGGCCAACAGATACAGTTTTTACTTCTGATGAAAAGATTGAATTGGATCTCACAGGAACAGATGATAATAATGGTACAATTACATATTACTACAATGGTCGTAAATATAACAGCGATCCCTCTGCTCCCAGCAGATATGAAGCAAAAGTAAAGACACATATCGCTTTATCAATACCATCATATGTCACATATAGATCAGAGAATTCTGGACTTAATAATTTAACAATTGTACTCACAGATGATTTCGGTCTTCGATCCCAACCTGCAACACTTTTGTTTCACATCAGGAATAAATTAAATATCACCAGTGTTAATGTCCAGCCATTACTTTTAAGACAAGAAAACGAAAGCAAAGCAATTACCTTCACAGTAAACTATGACAATGTCGATCAAGGCAGAAATATTACTTTGTGCATTCAAGAAGGAACAGGACAAATCTACCATTGGGGTCAAAGAACCGAAAATGGAACGGGTCTTATAGTCCAAGGAACACAGGCAATAGCGTCTCACACCAACATGAACTTCCCAATAACATTCTGGTTTGAAGATGATAATGTTCCTGATAGAAATACAAAGAATCGTGAATCCAACAAGTATGTTGTCTATGTCAATATCACAAGAACCCCAAATATGACAAGTAACTGCCCATCACCAAGGTCATTCAATAGCATTAATCCATTAACAGTTTCAATGCTTATTAATGATGATACTAATGGTCATATCAAGTTCTTCATTAATAGTGAAGATATCAATCAAGACTACTTTTACAACACAACAGATGGCGTTTCAAGAATCAACCCAACCATTACTTTCCCACCAGGAGATAAATTCAAGTATGGAAAATACAACCTCACATATTATCCTGTCGATGAATTCGGTGTCGATCCAATAGAACAGTCCAAGAAGAGGGACTGCCCAATTGAATACCGAAGTAAGCCAATACTTTCAAATTGCAGTCTGTCTAAGACACAAGCAGATAATGATGATATTGTATACGCTTCAGGAAAGATTATTGATTATGATGTTGGAAAGACACTTTACATCTTCCAGCAGATTCAGGGCCAAAGTCCAATGATTATTGGTAATTTAACAACAGTTAAAGCTGGAGAAGTCCAGAGTTTCAACTTATCATTAAGGAATATTGTAATGCTTACATCTGGCTCTAAAACAATTGATATTTTTGTTTGTGATCACAACGAAACTACTGGCCTCGATCCACTCTCATTTTCAAACTATTCTCACCTTACAATCTTCATGGCAAATGATCCAGATATAATTGTCACCTTCCCAACAGAACAAATTTATTCGCCAGATGAAACATTTAACATCATAATCAATGTAACAGCAGATCTTTCAGGAACCATAAAAATATATAACGCCTATCCATACAGTTGGTATTCCCCACAATCTACTATTAATTACAATAAGTCTGGAATTTATACAGGAACATTCATTTGTCAAACTTCACAATATTCAACAAGTCAAACAGTATATGTTCTCGCTGTTGGCCAAAACAATACAAAATCTAAGATGTATCAATTTCCTATTAAAATTAGGAAAGCGCTGAAATTAGATTATGTTAAAATGAGTTCAAGAGTACTTTCTCCAGGCGAAACTTTGACATTGAATCCAAAAATTATGTCAGGTTACTCTTCAGATATATATTACGCTACAGATATTTATGTATTTGTAAAGATCGGAGGCACACTTTATGACCCTGAAAAACGTCCAGATCATGATGCCCCTGATGACTATGCTTATTCAGTTTCTCCTCAAATACCACTTGATGCTAAATCTGCTAAAAATGTTAAAGTGGTTGTTTGGGCTCAGTATGAAAAAGATCCAAAGAACCCAGGTAAAAACTCTAAATCTAATGAATGGACATCCACAATTATAATCACAAAGACACCAGAAGTAGATTTCAACTTCCCAATGGAAACACAGTATTATGGTTATGATGATGAATTTAGAGCCAACGTTGTAATTTATGATGATTCAAAGGGAACAGTCAAAGTTACAGCTCGTCAACGTTATTCATATTATTCATACTATGGATATGATAATTATCACACATATACAATCTATACAACATCATATTCAACTTCTTCTAGTGGCAGTACTACAACAGTTGATCTTAATTTCAAGATCAATAAAACAATCAAATATTCTTCCTCATTATACAACACTCTCTATTTCACGATTACAGTTACTGATGAATATGGCAAACAAGCAACATCATACGAAAAAACTTTCTATTTGATCAACAAGCCTGTTATTAACAGCTTCACATTTACAGACAAATCTGTGGCATTGCAAAAGTCATACATTTCTGCAAAAGTCACATTTACTGACCTAGATGTATCTAAGTACTTATATTTCTATTACTCAATTAATGGAGCAGAATACAAATATGCAAATGACTATATAACATCAAATGGAAAGCAACAAATAAACACACTTCAACTTTATATTCCATCTGATGCACCATTAGGTATGAAGAGTATATCAATCATGATTAAAACTATAAGTAGTGGTAGGAATGCAAACTCAGAAGAATCATCAAACTCTATCATAATTACATTCAAGCCATCTTACACATTAGATAACCTTCCAGAAGATGCACTTTATTCAGATGATGGATTAGTTCCAATCACAGGTACATTGAAGTGTGATGGATATGCTAAACTTATTTTAACTGTTGGTACAATTGAACTTAAACGAATTATTCTCGATCCAAAAACATTGACAAATGGAAGGTTCAAAGATTCATTTAAAGTTCCAGCTGGATTAAGCTACGGAACAATCAACGTTTATTCAAAACTTGTTGATTCTAATGATAATGAAGCTACCGCGAAATATACTTTATCATTCTTGCACAAGAATAAGCCAGTAATTACAGATTTGTCCTTATACAATGACGTATTATCACCATATGGCCCATGGTCATTCTCTGTAGTATGTCAAGATCCTGATAATGGCAAGAAATTATATCTATATGGACAAATCGGAGATGAGGAACCACTTCTATTCACAGATTATGGAGTTTCATCAATTGGAAGTAGTCAAACAATCTACGCGTCCACACCATATGGTACATTTACTCAGTTATATGGCAAACAAACATTTAAGTTATGGTTGTCAGACACCAAGAATAGCACAATCAGAACAGGTCTAGGTGTTTCTGATATTTTCGCGAGAACAGTTATTTTCAGTTACGTTCCTGATTTTAGTGTAACATATCCAGACTCACATTATTACACTAGTGGTGCCACAGTTCAAGCAAGCTACACAATGAAGGATGATGGAAAAGTTACACTCAAAGTATATATTGATGAAGAAGAGATTAAGGATCTCGCTGAAGATATTGAACTTGATAATACAGAACGTACAGGAACTAAGAATATCAAGCTTCCTGATGACTTAACGTATGGAAAAGAACACAACATCATGCTAACTTATGTTGATCACTACGGCTTCCAACCATTAGGAGAATTCTTGTACTTCCATATTGTAAACCAACCGAACCTCACAAAGGCTTCATTTGTCAAGCCATTTGCTCTTCAGTCAGAAGTTATTGAATTTGAAGGCTATTTCAATGATTTTGATAAGGACAAATATCTTTATGTTTTCGTCCAGCTTGGTGACAAACTCATTTCATCTGAAACACAAAAGATCCAATCTAATGGAACTGCTAACCAAAAGTTCCAGTTCGGTTATGAGATCCCAGGAAATGAATCTATTGGAAACAAAACAGTTACAATTTGGATGTTAGCTGAATCTAACTATTATCCATCATTAGATCCACTATTGAGTTCCAACAAGGTTGAATCAGTTCTTTTCATCACATACAAACCATCTCTTTCTCTTAAACCAATTGTTAAGAATATTTACAACGATGGCGATCAGATCACCATCATTGGTTCAATTAGAGCCAACTCCAATGTCAATATGCACTTCATGATTGACTCAGTTCTTCTCAATGATACAAAGAAGATCACAGTCAGCGAATCTCCACAAGAATTCGAAGTCAAGGTTGGTATTCCAGTCAACTTCAAGCATGGCAAGCATAAAATGAATGTTTGGGCTGTCGATGTTAGTGGACAGAACACAAGCAACTTCGCTCTTGACTTCAACATCCAAAATCCACCAAAGCTCCTTAGTGTCAGCGTTGCTAAGGACAGAGTTAGAGTTGGTGGTAAACTGAAAGTTCTTGGTACAGTTCGTGATCCAGATGTTGGAAACAATATCTCATTCATAGTCAGTATTGATGAAGGAAAACAAGAACCGTCTTACACTCTTCAATCTGACTCCACAGTTCAAGACTTCTCATTTGTCTACCAGATTCCACAATCTCTTGAAGTTGGAGATCATCAGCTCACACTTTTAGCTATTGACACAGATAATCTCGTATCTTCTCCAGCAATTGTTCAGTTCACTGTTTACAAGTCATCTGTTAATGATCCAGAGAATCCTAATGATCCTGATGAAACAGGTGGAGACAACGCAGATTCTAAGAAGGCCAATACAAAGAAGAAGAATAACGGTAATGTTGGTTTGATTGTTGGTATTGTTATTGTTGGTATTATCTTATTAGTTCTTTGTGTCTTGGCAGTTATCCTCTTAATCCAAAGAAAGAAGAATTCCCATCCAGACTCAGCCAGTGATAATTCTGATATAGAAGAACGTGAAACACAAATTTCTACTAACATCAGCTTAGAAGAAACAGCAACCAAAGATAATCCATTGTTCTCATCAGAGACAATCACACAGAACAATGATCCATTCTCTGATGAATTCGAAGAAAGTCAGAAACCTTAAATTTGATTCTATTATAATAAAAATGCGCTATATATTTTAAATCATTACACCTTTTTTCCTTTTTCGACAAAGAAAAGTTGACTGAAGAAAATAGAAGCTGTCTTTAACGGTTTCAAAAGTCTTGGACCTTTTCTGTTGTATTTTTTGGAATTTATGTATCGTGGAACTGATAAACATTGGATTGTTCATTATAACAAATATGGAATCTTTTAACATTTTCCTCTTGAGTAGATACATCTATTATATTTATATTGTTTGTTTGAACTTCAGATTTTGTGACAAATGATTTATCGATAAATCTAAACAGCATAGCATAACTAAATCCTTAAGCATCCTATGTTTTAATAGAAATCATTATGTGTTCTATGAAGAAATTGTTAAATACAAAGCAATTTTTGTTAATGAGCAATTAGATTAATTTCAAAGCTATTGCGGTGATACAAACAATATATATCCTAATGTGTGTATGATATATAGCTGTTAAAAGAAATATCACTACTTTTGCTTTGCTATTTCGAAGATAGACAATTAATATTCAATTAATCAATTCAACGTTGCGAAAAGGTATGTGAGCTTCAACACCAGAACCTAATAATGGGCTTCTAACAAAATATGGTTGTCTTTCGATATCTTTTCAAAATTGAGAACTTTCTCCGATGTAAAAAAATTAAAAATTGTTAGATATAGAATGCACGTGCTTTTTATTTTTGCTTTTAGTAAACTTCACAGTTTTTTGTAAATAAAAAATAATCAGATCCGAAAGTGAATTCTAATGCTTTGGCTATTAGCTACTTTCGCTGCATCAGACGTTCTCATTGCAAAACCGAGTAAATACAATATTCAATTGATAGATCATTCCGAAATTGTTGTTATTGATTTTGATGCAAATCCTGAAGTGAATGCACGCAGAGCTAGTCTATCTGGATTTTCGGATTGCAAACACTATATGATAATCTCAAATCCGAGCGACGATTTACGAATTAATGACGAATTTATCAAAACTCAAATTTTTGAAATCAAATCACCACAGAATCTTTACTTTTACAGTGAAAATATGACTAACATTTACATTGATGTTGTTAATGTACCAGCTTCTTGTAATACATTGGAATTTCTTATTAATCCAGTCACCGGAACGACGTATCAATATAACTCCGAAGTAAAAGAATTAACTACACCTTCTTATTACTGTTTTGTTGCATTTTCAGAAGGAGAATTTGATTTGAACGTCAGAATTAACTATCCTAAGTTACTTGAATACTCAGCGTATGACATGTCATCCACCACATCCCTTACTAGTTATTCTAGTGAACAATTCGTTACGACTAACTCAATATGTTTCGTATTTACACCAGATTCAAGGCGCTCATCAGTTTCCTTTATATTTACAGTATCATCAAGGTATTCTAACCTTCCAAATCCTAAATTTTTATATGATGATACAAAAGAATCTTATTTGACCATAAATCCTGTCACAGTCGGCACCAAATTTGCTGATTACCCAGTATTAACTTATGGAGTTCACTCAGAGCTCATAACTTCCACTGTAAAGGAATTTAAAGTTGCATCTAAAAGTTACATCGTATTTACCAACTGGACAGGGCTTAGCGGAACCGTTTATTACGGACAATCTTCATTGGACATCCTTGGATACACAGGAGTTGTAGCAATTTTATTTAATTCTACAGGAACTATGGAACTCAAGTCCTCTCTTGATTCATCTGAAGCAACATTTGTTGTACATTCACTTAAAGTTACTTGTAATGCCATTGTTACATTGTCTGGCAAAAAATCTTTCAAATTAGAACTCAAAGGAGGTTCCGATTATTGCATGGTATCAGCTTTCAAGTCAGGAGTGGTCAAAATAGAAGACAGCTCCAATACTCTTAACAAAGATTATTTATATAATAATACTCGATATTCTTTAGAAGAAAGTACAGTTCCTACCTTCACAATATTTAACCAGATCTATATATTCGGAGATGCATGGGTTAAATATACAATCAAGCCTTCAAAGACAGATAATTCCGAAAGTTACGTTCTTGAAGGTTATTCACCACCATATTCTTCATATTCTATCAGTAATAGGACATATGAACGCCTTAATACAGGTAAATGGGAAACACATAAAGGACTTTCTGGATTTGAAATATTTGTCATTGTTTTCTTTGCTCTTGTTGCATTTATTGGTATTGTCATATTATTAGGCATATGTATATACAAGATAAGACAAAAGACAAGGAATTTATTGAACCAATCAATTCCTTTAGAAGATAATGTAACAGAACGACCTTTAAACACTGTAACTACTACACGTAATAGTTATGAAAATGAAGTAAAGAATCAACAAGAACTAGAACCTCCTTCTCGTCCTCCACAACAAATTTATGCTGCTCCTCCTGAACAACAGCCTTATTATGCTCCACCTGTTTATCAGGCTCAACAACCAGTTAATCCTTACCAACCACCACCTTCAGATTATGATAATCCTTATAATTAATTGTAAAATAAAAAATTAAAAATGCGATTTTTTTTTTATAATTTTGTTTTGTTTTTACTCAAAAAATGATAATCAATACCACTGAATAATATATTGATTGAAATAATTTTATTAAAAATTTCAAACAATCATAATCAAGGAATAATTCATAGCCTATCAAATAAACTATGCACCAATAAAATAAATCATGGAAATAGAAAGATTCATGTTATATCCGAAATTTTCTCTAGCATTATGGCTGAAATCAACGCTTAGCATGATAATGATAAGCATATAACTAGATGAATATAAATTTCCAGATCATGTGGAAAATGTCATCAACGTTGCATTTTTTTAGAAAGGTAGTCCCACGAAGAATCTAAACGACAGATTTCCAAATAAATAAGATAAATAGAATCAGTAGGCTCCAAATATGAATGATATGATCTTAGTTTGAAAAGTTACTAAAAGCATAAAAAGATTTGTGAATTACGTTTTAATTTCCATAATTTTTATCAATTAATTATCACGTTATGATTTACATATCAAATTTAATTTCAAATATAAGTAAATATCAATATTCATTACCGTTTTCCAGAAGTTGGGAACGTAGGGTATTTGTATTTCAAATTTAAGTATAATTGGAGTTTTTGAATAAAACCATAATATTCCCAGCTTACATGATTATAGTTTATTATGTAATATCCGGTTTATCAGGGAAATAATAGATTTGAATTCTTACTTTTGAGGATTTGATAGAAAATAGTATAATGATAATGGATCACGACAGAATTATTTTATATTCAATAAACCATTTTGCGTAAATGGTGGTTCTTATCATCTATCAAATTTCGTAAGAAGTCTCTTAAAAATCTTGGAGTTCTTCAAGAAACGATCTTGTTCAAGATACATGTCGAGATGCTTTAATAAAATTAATCATAAATCGAAGCAAAACATCACATTTGTTAATAATTTCATGTAATATATAAAATTCAAGATTATAATGTCTACTGAATGCTAACAAAAACGAACAAAATCTCATCTCTCCACTAGAATATTAATATGATGCAGTTTTTTGTTTAGATCTAATATAAAAATGAATAAAAACTTTACTTTTACACTTTTCATTCAAGTATTTTACTAATATAGATCATGCTTTATCAATGCTTAGTACTATTCTTTTTAGAATAAAGGATAATAAGAAAGATATTTGTGATTTAAAATAATTTTTTAAAATTCACCTTTAACTCATCACTCTGTGAGATGTAAAAAGCATTCGCATTACTCATTCTGCTTAATTGATCAACTCAAAATTCCAAAAAAATTTCAATAAATCAAAAATGAGAATCAAAAATTTGATTTTTCTCTTGAAAAAATCAATTTTCAAAAAAATTTGGAAAATCAAAGTATTGTATAATTAATCAAATCATCAAATGGAATCGTTTTTATTCATAAAAAACATCTAATTTTTGATTTGGAAATCATATTTATTAAAAACTCATTCTATAGTTGATGCAATGTCATGATTGCTGTTGAAAATATTATTTCCATAACAAAATTCTTATTTTAAGATAGTAAAATAATAAAGTTTTTATTTCAACAACAACAAGTAAATAGATGAATGGAAACGTACTACATTCGCATAAATGTAGTAACTATCGTCGATATTTGAGTTATGACTATTCCAATCAAAATGTATAAAATTGAAATCAAAAATATCAAACAATTATATTCGGTACTGTGCACTCATTATAGAGGTCATCGTAATTTATATGTAATTTATATCTAAAAGCCGACTTTTTTTTTCTTATTGCAATAATTTTCTCAAATTTTAGTAACTTTTTCTATGTTCAAGTTATTTGAATATGTATCATAAGCGACGTAAGAACTCAAAATTACGAGGAATTCTGTTGTTGCATTTTCGAGATGCAAAATTTCGATTTTTAATATGGGGATTTGGCAGGTGCAATCTTGATGTTATCTCCATGTAGAAGTACTGTTGCAATATAATTAAAATTAACGAAGTTGATTTTAAATTGCATAATGCTGGAGAATAACTGACAATACAACTAAGTATACTATATAAGATAGTTGCTAATTGGAGTAATAAATTAGGCTCCACCAATCATTTCTTTCATCTCTGCCATAACGAGCAGAAAAGAAGCGAACAGTAACCCTAGGAAAAAAGAAGAAGGGTGTCACTTTTCGTGGGACTACCTTTTTTTAGTAAATTAAATTTTCCCACCATATGTTGGAAATTGAGACGGAGTTGATTCTTGAAATATCTTAAACAAAATTTACAACTATTTAATTTTTCAAGCACCACTCTTAATCGAATTTTAAAATTTATCCATATTAATAGATATGTACACACAAATATTTTTTCGGAATTTAAATTTTTGAAAGCTCAAAAATTTTGTAGTTGAGTATTTTAATAACCATATAATGAGCATGATCATGATAAATTGTTTTTGAAAAAAATAATTCAGTATTGAATTATCCTCTTTTTCAGAATTTCATTTTATATTTATGTTGTTATTTTTAGTTACTCAGTGTCTCAGCTACGAATTCATCACAAATTTAGCCAGCTCATACCTTGAGTTCTCCAATGGCAAAGCCGATTTTAAGCTCGGTTATGAGCCTCTTTGTGGTTATTCTTATTATCTTATCTTATCAAATCCTGATGACAATTTGACACTAAATTTTGAAAAAGCTAAACAAGTATACAAAATTGCTCCAGCTACATACTATAGTTTTAGGAGCAGCAAGAAATATAATTTGCAATATGATCTAGTTCTTATTCCAGATGATTGCGATACTCTTGAATTCATAATTAATCCACAGAATAGAGAAGATTCTAATTACGAATTTGCAAGTTCTCAGAATAGAGAAGATTCTAATTACGAATTTGAAGTTATGAATGCGGAACAGTATGCCATTCTGGGAGACATGCACAGGCAATGTCTCCCGGAATGACACATGCAGACCAACAAGAGTGCACAATGCACTCTTGTCGGTCAAAGTTCCGCATTCAAGTTATGAATGCGGAACAGTATGCCATTCTGGGAGACATGCACAGGCAATGTCTCCCGGAATGACACATGCAGACCAACAAGAGTGAACAATTCGCTTTCTCCTTTGAAATCCAACATTCTAATCACATCTACATTAATAAATTGTTATAAAATACTAATCAAAGATCCAATACAATTCTACTATCTTATACACACATTACCAATGTTAACACCTCTTATAACTTAAATTATTTCATAAAATTTGTTTTTATATCTTATTATTTTCTCATAATGCTTCTAATACATCTCTAATTTCTTACATTCAAACACCAATATCGTCATACTATCATAAGCACTTAATTTTTTCAAATTTTTAGACTTAAATTTGAGCTACATTTTCATCATCATTTTTAGCCTTAAGCTTCTATAAGGTTATAATACATTATCGTAATATTCTAATATTTATGATTCTTACTACTCAATTCAATATAATCATATAAGTCACTCATAATCAGGAGAATAATTTAAAAATCTATAGCTCATATTTTGACAATTATATATATAGATGATGCATATTGCAATTCCGGTTTCAACACGATCAAATGTCAAACCATGATAAAATATATATCAATTTACAAAATATCGATTAACATTAGAATCCATATCTAATTCCATCAATGCACAGTTGTAAATGCTTAATTCATCTTTGAGAAACGTGAATAGCACAATTTTATAAGATTATTTGTTGAATATTTAAAATATAAGCCAAATCGAATCTGCTGTATATTACTTTAGTTTATAATTGAATGTTAAATGTGCTCAGATAAATATTTGAGTCAGATATCGCATTTTCAAATTTCAAATTTTATCTCATGAAGTTAGAATTCATTTGATCATACAACATCATATTAGTCAAACTAGAGTTCAATCGCGATTCCAAAATGGAACAATTGCTTGTTTTATCAAAATGTTAAAATATTAATCTAAAAAACTTAATATCTAACCAAAACATTCTAGAAATATCATATACAGGTATATGCAATCTAAATGCACACGAAATACTGAAAATTAAAAAGAATATTTATGAGATTATTAAATCTTATGCATTTCAATGAAGAGTCGATAATTATCATCTCTATAGGTTATATATCAACATATGAGTTTTTGGATTGACCACTACTATACTAATGTGATCAAATTAATCTGATTTCTTGAATTTTCATTTGAAGCATTCGCAGTAGTAGGAGTACCTTCATATATTAACATATTAAAAAATTTCGCCCAGATTCGCATTTTAATCATGATTTTAAGATTGCATTAGATTTCGAAATGCAGAAAAAAATCACTTTAGATTCCCTTCAAACTCTAAGCATAAGCATGTCTCTATATGAGGAAACTATTTGAGCTATTCATTTGGCGGCCCAAAAACTCATGTTGCCTGAGCGCAGAAAATACCAATTTTTGGACCCTGGGTAGGGGGTCATGCATGTTTTCTAAATGTTGGAAAAGTAGGGTATATATTATTTTTTATTCATTCGAAATTTCAAGTTATATAGAATATATCATGACTTAAACTACATATTACTCAAGTATATAACTATACAATGACAAATGATCTATTTGCATAATGGAACTCGTTACATAACTAGATAATTTCATGAAAATTAATCATAAGACCACTTAAAACATAAAAATAAAAACCATAATTAAGGAAGTCAATTTGGAAAATTGTTTTCACTTTAGGAGAATATAATTTTCCATTTGGAAAATTTAAAAAGTGAGACGCGCAGGATTCGAACTTTTTTTAAAAGTTGATTTAAATGAATTTTAGTGTGGAATATAAGGATAATATCATATTTAAAATAAGAATATACTAGTTTAGGTGGTATTAATTTTTTCAATAAATTTGAGAGTATGTACGTTTAGGGCATGAAAAGTGTCAATTCGCTCAGCGAAAGCTGAGCTAGCTTCGTTCTCGAAAGAATAAGGAAGGAGTGAAGGAGAATGATACAGAAGTTGACACATTCATATCATTTCAACAAATTTTGATCAAATTGAAATTCAATAAAATTCAATTCAATTCATATCCTTCAGTCAGTACATTGATATCCTTCTGCATCACAATGATAACTCGGGCATCAATAGTTCTACAACTAACTCAGAAAAAACAAGATTATTACTTCCTGCTTACAGCTTTTAAAAAGTTTCGATGATAAAAATCACTCTACTCTCGTTTATCGACATATGGTGATAGTAGTTAAACATATTCTTATCGATATTAATAAAAATATTTGTACGAAAATCTTATCCAATTAGAGAGTTATTCATAAAGTATATGATAATTATAATTACTTTATCTTTGTTTTATCTTTGAATAAACAATTTAATTTAAATTGCATAATATTTTTTGGTTGAAAGACAGGAAACTTAGTTGAGTTTGTATTATTTTTATCGTTTAATTCATCGTATCAGTGAGTGATCCAGATATTTAAGATATTTAGAAAAAAAATTATTACCCAGATTTGCTTTACTTTTACCACTCCCCATGTAATTTCTGGGGAAAACGATAATTCATTTTTTTTATGGATGAATAGATCGTTTTCCTAGAAAGGACCTCATATCTCTGGCTAAAAAGAGTGTCAGATCCTAAATAGATTATTGATCTAGTGTACAAATCCAATAAAAAGCCTATTTTTTTGGCTTTTTTGGTGCTCATTTTTCGAAGATCTACATGAATATGGGGAAACCATCGGATTTTTTTGGTTAACCCACATCTTCATAGTCTGGACTATCTTTCCTCGAAGGACCTCTTTACGGGTGTAAAAACTCATAAAGTTCTCAAAGATTCATTCTCGATCTCCATGCTGAAAGAATTTACATATAAAAAGAGATCTACGCATCAAACTACAGCCATAAATAACTGAACCCCTAAAGCTCAGCTCTTAGTTTATCAAAAACGTCCGAAATCCTTCTCATTGCAATCAAATTTTCTCAATAACTCATAAGAAAAATCGAATTTTGATTAAGCCGATGTTATAGGTATCACAAATACTACAAACTTGAGCAATATCGAAATTGCCAGCAAAAGTTTGAAATTGCATTGCTCATATTTGTTTTGTAAACTAAAAATCTGCTTATATTATTCATTAATTTTTATTATATTATTCATATACTTTAATAAAAACAATACTATTTCACCTTAAAAATGAATTTCATAAGTCAATATTATTTTTTTGAAAATGTATCAATTTTCGATTAAAACAACATGAGAATAAAATTTACGCAAAATTATTTAAAAAATGGTTTTAAAAATTTACAATTGATTAAGAATAAGATTGGAAGAAGTTTTGAAGTTTAATTTTAAAAAAAAAATTCGGATATTATTCATGGATCTAAGTAATCTGATATTTGAGTATCGGCACTATGCATAAAACATATATTTATAGTTTTTTGGATTTTTATGATTTTAAATATATTCAAATTTGGCAATCCAATAGATTTTTAAAAAATAGGTAAATAAAAATAGATTACATATGCAGCAGATTTAAACATAAACAAATCTTATAGTGACCCAAAAAAAAATTCATGATCCAAAAAAGAAAAAAATTAGCTAAATGGGAATCAAACCTTGGCATAACGAATCATTATGTCAGATGTTTCCACTACACTACACCGGCAGTTCGAAAAATACCCTTGGTGGTTCTATTTAATAGCTACTCCCAACGATAGGCGGTGTCCCCAGCTTTAGAGAGGTGGTAAAAGTAAGGCAAATCTGGGTAATTTGATTAACAAATTTTAATCAAAATAGCAAAAATCTATTTGATAGCTGCTATCTAAACGTATAAAATTGTCAATTTTATGAAAATAAATTGAAAATCTCATGAAATGTAAAGGAGAGTAATATTTTTCAATTTTCTTTTTTTCTTTGTCTCAAATATTTTCTGTTGGGAATTTTCTTGTTATCAAAAAATAATTTTAATATTTGTTTATTTCATTACATATAATAAAATTTTAAAAACTCTATTTCTTCTCAAGAAAATTTTTTCCTTCATATGAAGAAACATTTTGTTTTCCATTTGATGCTGAGTCTAAATCTCGATTTTTGAATTTTCTTCTTTCCAAATTTCTTTTTTCCAAATTAGAAGTTTAATTCAAATTTTCAATAGTTTATATATTTTCTCAAACCGTCTCAGATTTTCTCACTTTTTAGGGATTTTCTCTCAAAATATACAAAAATAGTAATATCAATACATGTGTCTAATATACTTTAAAACCATCGTGACAAAATTCAAAAACGAAGAGTTCTTCTCTCCAAATTTTTTTTCAAAATCAAAAAAATGAGATAAAAAAGTACGTTTGGAAAATTCATTTTTAGCATTTTAGGAATTTTCTCACTTTTCTTCCAAATTGACATCCTTAGCCATAATGCATTATCCCATATTACTCTAACATAGTGATGGCTAAAAGTATATTTTATGATCTAATTGCTACAAAAGAATCTGAAAGAATTATCGTGAAAAGTGACAAATGTCAAATACAATGAAGATATCAGCACAGCACTACATAATGTTTTTTCTACAAATAATTTTTATAATTTTACAACTTCACAAAAAATTCCTCAACTTTTTTCTTTAATATTTCATACGATTATTTTATGTATAAATTCATCAATTTTTTTCTAACCTTTTTTATAAAAATTTCTTTTTGAGGTCATATGGAGGGTAAAGAGGAAAACCTTGAAACTCAACCAGATCTGAACAAATATATATCCAATTTATTAGTTACGGGAGACAAGATAACAGAAAAGAGAACACAGAAACTTTCTTTATTCGAAGAACAAAATCAGATTTTTATAGCAAAAGTGAAGGTAGAAGGTGATGCAAGTGCATACATTCTTAAAAATTTCGAGGAATTTTCAACTAAAAAATCGATTCTTTCATTCCTTTCATTTCCATTTTATAAAGATTGCGTGTTTTTTGAAACAAACGACAAAGAACAATTCGAGATAGATTTTTCTAAGAATCCATTCGAATATGTCGACAAAGATTGGTTTAATCAGAGATTTTGCAATTTTCCAGAAAGCCATTACATAGATATTAAAGATAGAGTATATGGAAAGTATACAAATCCTCCATACGACGAAGATACCTGTGAAGTTTTATGTTTTAGCCCAGATTTGAAGCGCGCCATAATTCGAATTCTACCAAGGCTTTCAATTCCAAGCCTAAATATAACGCCAGATAAACAAATGCCTCTTGATGTCAAATTTCTCCGTAAAAACAAGATAAAATATTTAAATGCAGAAGTTCCAACTTCATTTGATTCGATGTATTCATGCAATGGAATGATATTTCAAGATAGTTACTTTGTAAATCCAACGGCAATAATGAAAGTTGATGCATCAACCCTTAAAATATACGGCCGCTTTGATTTAGAAGAAATTAAGAAGTTAGAACCCCCATTACGACCTCATTTAAGTAAATTTACAGAACCAAAGAAACCAGCACCATTTAGAGCAGGTGAACATCTTGCAAGACAAAAGAAAGAAAAAGAGAAAAAAGAAAAATTAGCAAATGATGAAGCAAACGACACAGAAAACAAAGAAGAAACAGAAAATGATGAAAAGGTTGATGCTCCAATTCCTCAAATAGCAGAAACTATGAATGAAAATTCAGAATCCGAAAATAATGAAGAAAAACCACAGAAACAATCTCATAAATCAAGGAAACGTAAAAAATCAGATAAAGTTGCTAATTCAACTTCATCGTCACAGAAATCAAAACCGAAATCTGACCATACTGAAAAGAAAACATCAGGAACAAAGATCCAACAAAAAGTATATCAAGAAATTATGAATACTATTGAAACTCCATTTAATTGTTCAGTTTTGCAACAAAAAGAAAGAGCAAAATCTGATATTGCTTTGCCATACGAGATTAGATTTAATCATGAGTATAAAACCATTACCCCTGAACTGTATTCACTTGTTGAACTCCCTACAAACGAATTTGCTGTTGTTACTAACGTAGATTCGGAAAAAGAACTCATAAATTGTCTTCTTTTTATAAATAGAACGGTTGCGGTTCCCACAGATTGTGAACTTCCTTTATCCAAAGACGATAACACAGTCCACGATAGAAGAGGACTTAGAGTTTTCCCTGGAGATGTTGTTCAAATACAATGTGGTGATTACAAAGGTTTTATGGGGACAGTAACCCATACAAAGTGTAATAGAGTGTTTGCTCTATTCTCTGCTGGTGGAAATACATCAGGAATTCATTTGTTTGCTAGTGGCCGAGAGATCGATTTAATCGAAGATGATATGGGCCCTATAGATGTGTAAATAGAATAAAATATTATATATTATCATAATGCTTGTGAACTATGCTGCTTCTTTTAATATTTTTGAACCAAATAATTTTTCATTTTTTTAAAACAATGAATATCTTTTGTATATTTTATAACTTTTGCTACATATAGTTTAAATTCATGATTTTAAACCCGTTGATCGCGTATTTAATACTCAACTAGTAATTGCAGATAATATCAAAGTTGAAACCTAAAATATTCTTAAATAAATAAGTTAGAAGGCATATCATATTGATGTAAAGGGAAATTACTGTTTCTTCATGATAAAATTGCGAAATTCAATTTTGATATTTTTCAAAAAACGAATACATGAGAGGTAAATTTGTTAAACACTGTTATGATAGGAGTAGAAAAGATAGATTACATTAGATTTTAGTAAATAAACAACAACAAAAACAATCATGTATTTCGTTTGCAGATTATTATATCATTCTTCCACATTTAATGGCAATAGGCTTCATGTTGAAGTTAATGGCTACAGGAGTGGCGCTGGGATTCAACGACACACTATTTCTGTTTTTCCTATAAGGAGGTACATGCTTAAAGGCTTGACATTGTAGGATGTCAAAAATTGATGACTCTTCTGTAAAGTTCAAGCAGCGTCGAATTAAGTCTTTTACCTCTCCAGAAATTTTTCTTGGAAAGGTAATATTATTTACGAAAGCATTTATATCTGAAAGCTGGTCACGAGGAATGAACCCATGTGAGTCTTGTGTTACACCACTGATCATATAATAAAATATCTGTCCAAGCATAAATACATCATTTGAAGATTTGTAATTTGACACTAACTCCATTTCGCGAATATCACACATTCTTATCCTATTATGCTTATCAACAAGATAGTTTGCGGGGAGTATATTCTTAAAGAAAATCCTCTTCATATGGAAAAAGTTTAAGGATTCGAGCATGCTTTGAGCATAATTAAGGAACATGTTTTCTTGTAACGGCCCATGTCTTTTGACTATATCAGCAATATTATCTTGTATAAAATCAACAAGATAATAGTAATAGATTCCATAACTCCAGTATCTGTATTTATTAATAATATTAGGATGGTATAACTTCATGCGCTCTTCAAAAACATCTTTGCTAAATACTGACTGGCTTATTCTTTTTAGAAGATACGGTTCCTTATATGTTTTCCAGGAGACTTTAAAGCAGGTGATGGTATCTGTTGCTTCCACAACTTCGATCAAACTTATTTGTTCTCTTTCCATGAGCTCACGATCAGAAGAATTCATCAATTATCAATGTTTGTGAACTATTGAATTTATTGAATTGATCAACGATGTTGCATGTTTATTAATGAATTTTGGCTATTCAATGTGTAAGTTAAAATTATTATTCCTAATTGTGCAAGATTCTTTTGAAATTAATTGAATACTTTGAAAAGTTAAAATTAATGTTAATAAGGAATACATTATCTAATGACTTTTCCAAAAAATTGAGTTCCGCTTCAAAAAAGAAGATTTTGGAATTATGTAATAAATATTAAAATAAACCAAAGTTAAACTACTCAAAAATTAATTTTTGGATTGAAAGGTATAAGATTGAAATAAGAGATTGAAAAAAGCCAGCCGCTACTAAAATGGAATTCGATTGCTTGTTATATATTTAGAAGATTTCATGAATAAAAAATCACAAACAGTTTTGAACAGCATTCAAAACAAATTGACAACATTTTTTGAATAAAAAGAAAGCATTCAATTGAAAAATTTTTCATTAGTCTGGAATTTAATAATATCAATATTTGCTTGATTTTTTTGATTTGAGATCATATTCAAAAATTTGAATTACCCACCCATTTGATTATTCTCCCAAATATTTTCTACAAATGATCATTATAATTTGTTTAATTAGTGCCACTTGAAATATTCCTTCATTTGAATTTTTTAACGTGCTTTATTCACGATGAATACATTCAAAATTGATTTCCTCTTTATTACTATAATAATAGATTCATAACTACTTATTTCTTTATTATTTTATAATTGGTCAATTCTGTTTTTTGGAAGTTATGCCATGTCAAATCATTTCATGATGCTAACATGAATGAGAATATTATACTTACTTAAAATGCAACTTTATACTTAATAAATTTCATATCTCAGATATTTGAGCAAATTGATTTGAATATTTTATGCACAGTAAGGTTATATTTTCTTTTTCCATCATCTAGAATGGTATCTACTTTCTCTTTTTAGCTCTCTTGATTTTAATTTAAATTCTCTATTTTTGATAATCTTTGTACATCACAGTACATTCAAAATTGCAAGTGAATGCTAAGAATGACTACATCTCCTTTCATTTAACTCATTTTTTAGTAAAATATTTTTTTTTTAATATAACTATATTTTATTCCAATATATACAAATATTATAAATCATCTGATGAAGTAATTTAAAAAATATTATCATCAGCAACTTGTTTCTCATCAAAATTAAATAAATTTCTTCAATTTCCAGTTACAACATTATAAGTACAAGCGATAGTTGCAGCAACAGATATAATTATAACAATCACACAAATAACTATATTATACCATCTCTTTTCTGTCACATTCTTCAAATAAAATACGCATGGCATTGTAAAAACGAAACCAGGCGTAAGTAATCCACCAACAAGGTCGAAGAAGAATACAATGTTGTTGGAGATACATGCGCATGCTGTAGCTAATAACGTGATAAGAGCTCCTGTAACATTCCATGTTAAAGTACTGACTTCCTTATTACCATACAGCATATCAAGGATAGCGTATCTTGTTGGAAAGACCATCATTGGCCCTCCAAGAATGAGGATGACGATAACTCCGAAAATTGTCACTTTTGTGAACCAATTATCCAAAGGATAATATTCCAAAGCAGCACCAGCACCTAATTTATCGAACAAGTGCAAGTAAGCGAAAATACCAAACGCGTTGTAAAGAATGAAAGAAATGAGTACAACAAGTCCTGAAAGTAGTTTTCCGCGATATGGATAAGGATCTTTAAGAATTCTGAGAGATTGGAAGATGTTGCAGTGACAATCATATGCCATTGACATAATACCGAATGTTGAAATGAATATTTTGCCTATCTTGAAGTAAACAATTTTTTCTGGAGTAAATCCTTCATCATGGATGCCTTTTATGAGCCAATATAATGAGAAAACAATGAGCCAGAGTATAAAGAATACGGCGATGCCTGACCAGCTCTCTAAGTGCTTTAAACTCTTGAAAATTGTTAATGGATAAATTAAAACTATTGCGCAGAGGAAATTCCAAAATGCGGGTACATCCCACGGCTTTCCCTTCAATGGGACGAGATGTTTAACTAAACGCCCGATCCATAAAACGTAAATAATGACAGTTCCGAATAAACAGAGTGTTATCCAAATATTCATGATCCAATTGTATTTACGACCAAATGTGATTGTGAAAAGATGTGAGTAATCACGAGCTTTTGTTTCTCTGGCGCAATCAATTAACATCCAAAGTGACCAAAGCGAAATTACGCCTAATGCAAAAGAAGTTGTGATGCATAATGCTAATCCACACTTGTAACAATATGGAATTAAAAGAGTACCAGAGCCAATCGTAGTATTTAATAATAAAATTAAAACTCCAAATAGTGTTGAACGTCCTGGTGGCTCTTCATTCTCTTCTTGACTTATTGATACTAAATCTGTTGTATATAACTGCGTATCTTCCTTTAACATCTCGAAAATGAAATCTCTTGGTCACTTTTCGAACGATGGAGAAAAATTTTATTTCGATCAGGACCCGAATATTAAGAGATATGTCAGAGATTTGGATATCAGACATTCATAAACAAGGCTTTATCTTAAGAAAATATCCGAAAATTCAAAATTGAATTTCAATTACAACGAACGGAATGATATATTTAGAAATAGTCCTAGAAAGCTATAAATATCGAAAGCCTGAAATAAGTTCATGTTTCTTTTTATATTTTGACTGCAGGTTGAAAAGGAGTCATTCCATTACTGTCTTTTTCCTTGATTTATGCAATATTTTATGTCAAACATTTAGATGAAGTTACATTCCTTTATATTACAAAGAGGAGAACATCTCATTCCGCCTACACCAAACAAAATAATATTATTAATGAAGTAGTAAATGAATTTAAACTAAGCATTTAAATTTTCAACTATTGTTCAAAAGAACAAAGATGATTGAAATATTATAATGTGTTCTGATGATTTCTATATGAAAAATTTGTGAGAGAAAGCTTTGGGACTGTGTTTAAATCAAGTAAAACATTTGTTACTCAGACAAAGACAAGAGAAGATAATATTGCAAATAGATTAATAAATAACAATATAGATTTGGAAATATAGTTATAGAGACTATATAGGTATCGTAATGAGGAATATCTTGACCATATTCAATATATGTATATTAATTTCAATATGCGAACGTGCCGATATATTTATGGAGTTTTAAATGTCATCATATCCACACATTCAATCTAATATACTCATTGCAGTGTTTTTGAGATATAAGAAACATGTTTGTTGACACATGATAAAAAAATGAGATAAAAAGTGACAAATAAAATATGTCTGAGGAAATTGATCCCTCTCATTCAGGATTCTGGGGACAAGTAGTTCCAGCTGGCGAAACAGTAAATCTTGATATGCCATCTCAGTGCACATTAACGATCACTCAAGCAGTTATCCCAGATGTAACAAAAGAAACAGAAAAGGGCCCAGTTAGACTTTTCGCCACCGTTAAAACTTTAATTCCTGATGATGAAGAAGAGGAAAAGCCAAATGCCGAAGAAACAGATTTGAAATACACCGAATCTGAACTCTTACTCGCAACATTGCAGCCATTTACATCAGAAACAGTATCTCTAAATCACTTGTTCTCTCCACTTAACATAGTTAAGCTCCAAAACAAAGGAAAACTCGATATACATTTATCCGGTGTTGTTGAATACTTGGAAAATGAGGAAGAAGAAGATGCCGAAGAAGAAAAAGGAGAAGCAAAGGAAGAGAAAGAAGAAAAAGCCGAAAATTAATTCATTTTTTTTTTCCAAACAGGAAATGTTTAAATATCATCATTACTAAGATATACCAATGTATTTTTACTAATATTTTTATTACAAATGATTTAATATTTCTGATAAAATTTTTATTATTCATTAATTTCAAAAATAACTTATTGTAACCACATGATGATGCTATTTCAAGCCATAGGTTACTTTCATTTATAAAAAATTGAATTAGATTTTATAATCTAATATTATTAAACAAATCTTTATTTTAAGATATTCATTAAATCGTTGTGCTGCTTTTCAAGGTTATCCTGATATGCTTGTATTTGATTTGAGACTTGTTGGATGTATTGCATCACATCATTTGACAGTCCTTTATTTCCGCTTGAACTGTTCTTAATTTTCTGAATACCTTCTTTCTGAACTGTATGAATTTCATCAAGGAACAAATTGATCTCATTCTGGTTATCGAGAATTGATGGAATATCATATTTCGAATTGTATCCAAATGATGAAACAATAGTTGATGTAAGATCGTTAATAATAGATATCAAAGTCTTTTGGTTTTCTAATAACTTCTTATTAGTTTCTTGAAGATCCTCAATTTCATCAACATTATCACTAGATTGAAGACTATCTTTATTGTCATCTTGGAATGTAGCACTATCTGAGTTATTGATATGAGTTTCAGTATTGTCTTCCTCTTCAAATTCTTCTTCTTCGTCAGAAACTAATTTTGATTTTGGGATTAAAGATTCGGTTTCAATTGAACTGCTTTTACTTGGTTCTGAAATAGGAGAAACAGCGAAGGCACTGGATTCTGGTAACCTTTTAGGTGTAAAATTGGAAATTGAATGTGTATCTTCAGAGATTGGGGAATATTCAAATTTGCTGCCGATGATAAGGCCAGAATCTGATGTTTCAGGAAGTTTTTGTGATTTTTCAGTTGAATTGACGAGAATCTTTCTTGATTTTACAATTGGAGTTATATTTTTTGATGTTACTGCTTCAGTCCCTTCAATAAATCTATTTCTTCCTGTGAATGTAACAGATTTAGGGACATAGTTTTGGTTATTTTGATTTTTATTGATTGGGGTGGCTGTAGCTGTTGCTGTTGACGGAATAAACGAGAAACTTGAATTTTCTGCAGAAGGTGATCCTGATTTTTTGCTTGATGATCGGCTGGAAGAACGAGATGGTGAAGATTTTTGCATGAAATGAAATTAATAAACGTGCACATTTTTTTCCTGATGAAGCTAGAATCACTTTCTACTAAACAAATTTCTGCCACAAAAACCATTGACAGAAACCATATATAATGTGTATATGCAAGGGACTGAGTTTAGAGAAAATTGTCCTGAATTATATAATTATCTATTGAATACTCCGATCTAAGTATAACGAGACATTATTTAAAAGTGATGTCTTATGATGTTTGCCACCTTTCACTATAATATTCTTCTTATTTCATAATATTTGTTTCGATAAATTGATTTCTCGTTATTGTAGGCAAACTTTGCCAAACATTTAATAAATATAAACAATATGATTGTGTTAATAACTACATTTATTTCAAACAAGTATATCAAAAAGATATAAAAATGAAATCTATAATTTTCAACAGCAGCCCTGCTTCTTTTCCTTAGGTTCCTCTCGTTTTGTATCTGACACGTGTTGAGCGCAAATTGCGCCAACATATTCAAATAATGATAAAATTCCTTGTTCTGTTGCTGCTGACGTTATAAATATGTCTAAACCATGTTCTAAAGCCCAAATTTTAGCTTCTTCTGGATCAACAATAATTGGATCCTTATCGCATTTATTTCCTGCAATTACAACAGGAATTTCTGGTGGAGTATTGTTATGAAATATGTCTAACCAATCTGAAATTGCATTAAAAGAATCCGGATCTGTAAGTGAAAATACTATAATACAGCATACAACTTCCCGAAAATACAATGGCACAATATTTCTAAACATTTCTTGACCAGCAGTATCCCATACAATATATTTTACTACTTTATTGTTAACCTGAACAGTGACAGTAGAAACACCAGCCCCAACTGTTGGAGCATTTAGTAAATCAAATTCTCCAAGTGCAATCCTTTGTACCATTGATGTTTTTCCAACCCCTGAGTTGCCAATTACAACAACACGAGGCAAATTATTCTGCATATAGAAAAAAATTATATTTTCATAATTTATTCCGTGATTATCAGAAATTTTGCTCAAATTTGAATTTCCTTCGGAAACACTATAAAAAACATTTTTTATATTTCATATCTCATAACTTTAAATATTTGTTCTATTGCCAATTTGTTAACAATTGCAAAAACCAATTTAATCAAAAAAAGTGTCATAAATAAATGATTGATGATGATCCACGTGAAACTGCTGCTATAATGAAATGGAATTGTGCACTGTACATCAAGAGGAAAAATAGAGTTCTAAAATTTAAAATATTCAAAAATTGGAAAAATTTATTGACTATTTCAAGCACAGTATCTCCTGTTGTTAACAAAAGTGCTACACTCCAAATTAACGAAAAGAAGCAAACGAATAAAAAACTGCAGGAAGAACTTAATCAACTTATTGATGAACAAAAACAACTTGAAGTAGTATCAAGCCAGCTGAAATCAGTTCTCTCTCAGAAATTACAGACTTCTCAAACTAATTCTTTCTCAAAGATTACAAAATGATGAAATCAAAACTTTATCGTTTACAATTATACGGAAACATTTCAAGATAAACTAATGTTAATATAGTTTCCGAATACCCTTTCAAATGACTGTTGTTATTATTTAATTCTAATAAAAAATACTCTTGTATGTTTTAATCAAATAATAAATCAACCACTATTTCTGCAAAACAGTCAAATAACATCAAAAATATTAAAAGTTGCTTGATTTTTCAATACCTTGTCGTATTTGGCTCAAAATAATTCTGTTTTATCTGTTATTCCATTTAAAATCTATATATTTGCTGATATATGAGGAACATCATTGCGTCTGAAATAGATATTTATTTGAAAGCTTTTGAAAACCAGAAATTTGTGAATAATTTTTCAAATTCGATTTTTTGGCATAAGTTTCTCAGTAAAATAAATACATCAAAGTTCGTAGAAGAAAATTTATTCTGCTTTTAATTGGCCATCCTTGAGACTCCTTTCATCATGATTTTAGCTCCTTTCTCGACAAGCTTCATTCCTTTCTTTTCTTCTCTCATTTCCCTTCTTTCAGCTCTCCTTTCTGCACACCTGCCCATTCTTTCCGTTAAAGGATGGCTTCGGAGATATTCACCAATGTGGGAATGTTTTGGATTTTGACTTTCAACGGTGAATTGGGCAAGAGTAACTTGTTGTTGCTGAGGATAATAACCACAATTTTGTGGCTGTTCTCTTGTGTTTAATGGCTGAAATGCCGGATGTCCTGTTGGGGCGACTTGGAGTTTCAAATGAACTTCGCCAGCATATTTTTGTTCATTGGCTGGAGTTAAAGGATACCAATTATCAACAACATCACCGATTCTTAAGCTGTTTGTATTGAGCTTGAGAAATCCGATTGGATAACAGTTAGCATTTCCATTATTATTGAGGAAATTTATTATTATTGATTGATCCATGTTTGGAAGATCAAAATGAAAATCATGATGTCCATAAAGCTCCTTCATTGGGGATGAGCTTAAGGAGACATGAACTAATGGATCATATCTGTAATAAGAATTTTCATTGGGCATGCCTTTAGTTTCGACGACGCTCAAATGAAGCTGCATCTTCTTTAAATGATTTTGACATTTTCTTTGAATTCAATATCAAATTCATAAAATCAACAATGATTGTAAAATCAATCCTGTTGAGGAACTAGATAAAATTTCAAAATTATTGATCATGTCGGATCCGGATCTTTCACCATTTCTGAGCTATCAAAATATTGAACTTTAGTAAAATTCATAATTCATGATAGAATGAATTAATTCATCAAAAAATCCGATTTATAATAACCTCATCAAAATTTTTTTACTCAAATATTGTTTGCCAACAATAATTTTATTTTTGTAATATTGTGATTTTATACATATTGCAATGATAAATATATAATCAGTAGATCCGAGGTCCATAATTGAATACGTGCTCACAATTTTTCAGAGTATTTAGGGTCATTTTTGTGAAAAAAAATTGTTGGATTTTCCCACAGAATTTTCTGACAAAGGCTATGTGTCAAACCCAATAACTATGACATCAATGTTAATTGATCTAAAAAGAAAAATCTATCAAATATCCATAAATAGACAAGAATTGATATTAATCATGCAAATATAAAAAATACATTGATCAAAATAATATTTTAATGAAATTAAAATATTAAATAAGATATTTACAATAGTGGAATTAACAAATATTCTTCTAAAACTATGATATGGAATCGAAATGTCAATATATTTAATTTATACATTATTTTTAATCAATTTTACATTTACAACATCATTTTATTGACTCATTTTGAAATGGATATTAATTTTATTAAATTTATACAATATATTTTATGTTAATGGAATTTTTACAAGGTTATATGTGAAACATGTATATTTATATCTCTCCAAAATTCTAACAATTACATTGAAAGACAGGACAAGATTCAACGATCGAATCATTCAAAAACATGTGTTAATTGCAGTGATTAAGATCAGATGACTAAAGACTCGAATTGTAAAAGTAATACCATGATAAAACAACAATTTGGGCAATTTTCTGCAAATCTTAATAACGATCTTTATTGTTTGATTGTGAACAATGAGATGTATGGTAGGCGTTTGTACTTTAGAACCAAGAGACAAAAATGGAAACAATTACGTGGATTATGAAATTACAATGAATTAGATTTTGAATCAAATAATAAGAAATGATTAAAAATAATAGTATACAAATATTTATCTAACATAACAAATTTACATAATATAAAAATTACATCGGCGGAAGAGTTAATGATCTATTCAGAGATTTATCATTTGGCTTTGGAGTTGCAGAGTGGAATTTCATGACTCCTGATGTTAAGTTACTTCGACCAGGTATAACAATGTTGGCTCTAGCGATCGGACCACTTGGAGATTTAGAAACCGGAGCTGGTTTTCGAAGAATCTTGTCAACAATTTGGAACCTCGCTTTACCTCTCTCAAGCTCAGAGTTCGTAACAAAAATAATTGGAGATGGCTTGAAATCTCCTGTTAATAACATAACTCCTGCAGCACTTCTTGATTCGCAGGTAGCTATTGAGAAAACGTGTTCCTCACAATAAGATGAGATACCTGTCTCTTGAATATTGCCTCCTAATATCATTAAATCAATTTGATTTTTCTCAATAAACTTGAAAAGAAAATCTTCTTCAGGAATCTGAGAGTTTGTATATCCGTTAAAGCCCTGGTTGCTAATTTCACAAAAAACAGGACCATGAAGTTGCATCATTCCTGCAATTGAGTTATATTTCAGTAAAGTTGATGTTTGAGTGCATAAAACTCGATTGTCAAAGAGAGCTGCTATTGGGAGAAATGCAAATGTATTTGTAATTGTTTCGAATAAAGAGATATCTTGATAAGTATTATTAATTTCAAAATATAAACTGTTCATTGTCTGGATTGGGAACAGTTCGGTATCTCCACGCAATATTGAGATATGAGATGGATAACTGCAGAACAGAGCGTAAATTAAAGTAATTGTTTCTAAAGAAAATTCGCCAAAATTAATGATATTCCCTAAGAAAAGATATCTTTGTTCTGGAGGCAATCCATGCTGAGCGAGGATATGTATGAGATTGATGAAGTTTCCGTGTAAATCTCCAACAATAATAACGCCAGGAGAAAGAATAAGAACTGGAGGTTGTTGTTTAATCAATTGGAGAGAGACTTGAAAAAGATTAGCTAAATCTGATGGAGTAAATTGAGGAATAGGGACTGATTCGCCAATAACGCCATTTCCGGATTTCCAAGCATCAATTAGAGGAGTGCACTTTGAAAGAATGTATTTATAAATTTCAACTTGCTTTACTGGATGTACTGCTCGAATTGTAGCTCTCATTGTTACCCAAAAAAGTGACAAATAAAATAAAGCGATAAAAAAATCGACGCAAAGAATTGTGGATTATGGATAAACTAGAATATGGATTAAAAAAATTTCGGTCATCGGTGGCTTGAATATTTTTTATTCCGTATTTTTCTCAAAATTTAATGATATTGAGGTAACCATACGGGAATATTATTAAACTATTCAAAATTAATAAGGCATATTCGAAGGACGGAAATATTCGTAATATAATATTGAAAAAGAACAACTCATATATGTAAGAATCAAATAATTATAATTTGACTTTTGGACGTTCTTTTCATTTTATATAATGAATAAATCACATTATATTGATATGAGTATTATACTATCTATAATTTTACAGTATTAGAATACATATAACGCTTTATTACGAAATATAATAAATTCAAAATTAAAACAAAACTGTATTGAAGAAGTAAAGAATATCAAACAAATTATTTCACATTAGGAGCCTTTTTTTCTTGTTCCCTTTCCAGATTAATAATTTTCTCGTTATCGTCTCTCAAATGGATATCATTGATTATTGTTTGTATTATTGACCAATTTTCTTCAAACCATTTGATCAGAACTCTATTATCTCTTGATGCATCGCGATCTAAAGTAAGATTTTTGCAAAACTTACAGCAAATCTGAGCGATACTCTTTAATTCGCTATGTGTAACACCTGATGAAAATTTCGATACGAGAATTTGGTAAACTTGAGAATTTTTCGGATCAAAACCTTTCAATCGATTGGCAACTCTCTTTGCTTCTGCGCCTTCACCTCTTTTGATTTTTGGTGGTTCCGTTGGTGCATCAGGTGGTGGTGGAGCTTGTGAATTTTCTGAATTAGCCGGAGGATTTTCAGTTTTGTTAAGTGGTATTGTAATATTATCGATTGCAATTGATTCTACAGGCAAAGGTATGACTGAAACTGGTTTTTCTGTTTCTTTTTGAGGAGGAATAGGTGTTTCGTCTAAATCCATTTGAGATTAAAAAAAAATTATGATCTGGAAAAAATATCTCCCCCTCAGATTAAAATTTTCCCTAATGCAACGGTAAAATTGTCATTTTACAGAGATCGTTGGACTTCTTATATCATAATATCAGTTAATTCATCATTTTTAACAGATTAAATTTTTTTGGAAATAAATGGTCGCTGAAATTCTCTCAATTATTGAGAGAACGAAATAAAGACTCAAAATAAATAATGAACAATACTAATATTATAGAAAAATTATCAGGTTTACTTAGTTTTGAAAATTTTATTTACTATAAAATAAAATCACTAAAGATAGTAGCATAAATAATTTTATTTATCGATCACAATGAAAATTAAAAGAGGATATAGAATCATTACGATAATTGTAAGGACATTCTCAATTCACAAATTACAAACATTCAATTTGTCGATAATCGATTCCGTTTTAATCACCTAACTGATATAAAAAAGAAATTGGATATAAATATTTTAATCAAAAACTGACATTTTGTGTTTTTTTCAGTATGTCAACTCTTCCTGAATCAAAATTAAAGAAATTCAAACAGAGGTTTGAAGAACTTGATATAAACGGGACAGGTTCACTTACACGCGAAACTGTTGCGCAAATTTTAGAAGAAGAAGGCAACGAACTCGAAAGATTAATGGTGATTATTCTTTTTGAGAAGTATGATTCTAACAAAGACCAGCTGATTCAACTCGATGAATACCTAAATTTCTGTACTGAGATGTACCAATTATCGGACAAAGAGATTCTTCGAAAAATTTTTGATTTCTGCGACAAAGACCATAATGAAAAACTTGACCTCAATGAAGTTGTAATGCTTGGCAGACAAATGGGTAAAAATGTTACTGAATCAGACGCTTCTGCAACTATTCGGGCCTTAGATGCGAATCACGATAATACTATTGATTTTGAAGAATTTTGTGCAATTATCAATTAATACCTATGCATTTTTATTCAAAATATCCATTACATATCCCATCAACCCGAAAGTTTATTTTTAATTAATATTTCCATTTGATTTAGTGATCAATAATCCATGATCATACTATCCAATATCGGATTCAATTTCTAATTTATGAATCCTAATCTTCCAATTTCTTACTTTAGCTGAAAATTTCGAAAAAACATTTGTTTTGTTTTTTAATTTTCTGCTATATTGTTTAATTTCATATAAATATTGTTTGTATATAATCTTAATTGCATAGAGAGTCACAATATTATACTTAATTTTTAAGACCAAAATTTAAAAATCAGGTTGAAGCACCGGGATTCAGCGGTTAAACTACCCTTAACAGTTGATTCTATATTTGAGAGATATTTAGAATATAATGCATTATTACATACGGACATAAATTAAATGAGTATTAATCGACCAAGACTACTAAAAATTAGCTGCACTCCTAATATGTTATTTAATTTAAATCCAGGTTCCTACGTAATTGATAAAATTTAGAATCATGAATAAGAAATCAATGACAATAGGATATGATTTCATTGCATTCTAAATTTTCAATGCTATACGATTCTATATTTTCAAGGTTGGCAATGGATAAATGTAAATGATAAATCTAAAATCAAACCGTAGATTTTCTCTCAATTTTGGTAAGAACTTCAATACAATTTTCTGCCAAAATTTTTTAACTACTGATGTCATCTCATTTCTTCAATTTCCACAAGGATCAATATGAGTTCTGCGTCATCATTGTCACACATGAAGCTCCCCCGGGGTACGGGGTCGGAATCTAAGCGGGTGAGTGATAAGCTGAGGGGGTTTATCCCTGAAAAAACAGAAGCATGGAATTTTTTAGTAATGCGTTTTAGCTCGGGTATTACCCAGAGCGAACTTAGAAGTATTGCAAATGTAGTATGTTTAAAGTGTAACCTAAAACTTGAACGAGATGCCTCACGCGATCGTCGTATCCTGATCAAATGGTTCCATGATAATTGGAATTGCATTCACGATACTGTTTCTAAAATACAACTTCTTGATGAAAACGAAAAGCCAATTAATTTGGCCCGAGAGGTCTACGAGTTCAATGGTTAGGTTAGGCTGGGTGGTATTGATTACCACCTCCTATCCCATAATAGAATAAAGTATATATACTTAAATGAAAAAATAATATTTTTTTAATTTCTTTCCTCAAACAATTAACTATTCTAAAACATGACAATTATTTAGTTCTGTTATTATTGTTATCCTTTGTATGACTTTTGACTTTGGAAGAATCGATCAAATAGAGGTAGGGCAACGATAGGTCAAAAAGGCTTCTCTGATAGATTTCCTTGCCTTTTGGATATGCTATAATATATAGCCTAGCATGATAGGATATGATGTCAAAAGTTAGAACATAACTTAGGATCTTGAGAAAAATGAAAAACAAAAATTACATAAAAAAAGAAAAATTTTATCTAATTTGTTTTTTTGGACCGAATAAGTAATTTTATTGAATTTCAATACGACACATAGATTTTATTATTAGTAATAAATATAATGGTTTACTATTAACAAGGAACCTAAACTAATGAAAATTTGATTTCAAATATTGTATATGATTATCATAGATTACCAAAATATATTGCTATTTATGAGGATATAATATTGATTATTAGTAAATCGTATAAATTTAATAAATATACCATGAATATTGAATGAATTTCTTGATTCATAGGGGTAAAACGCGCTTTTATATGATTTAGACAGAGAATTTATGAGATGTAAATAACACAATAAAGGTTTATATTGAATATTTTCTAAAAATAAATCGAAATTATAAAAAACAATACATTTATTCATTGAAACTACTTGGACAAATATGAAACAAGCATTCAGGCTATTCTTTTGAGACTTCAACGCATCTGATAATTTTTGTATAACTTCACCTCTTATGCTTAGAGTGGAGGTATTGAGATCGTATAAGTATAGATGAGCTCACATTCAGATATGATGTGTGAACTTCTGTTTTCACTGCAATTTTGAATCAGAATAAACTCAAAACAAGAATAAAATGATATACTCACTCTCTAAATGTGTTCGAGATTTAAAGTTGTATGAATAAAACGATTCATCTTTCGAAGCCTCCCATTTAATGAGAGACTTCGAAAGATGAATGTATTCATGTAGATGAAATACTATATATGACCATGTGTGATACTAAAGATATCAAAATGTTCATTTTTAAGTGCAATAGAAGGGTTATCTCTCGTAAAATCTCAATTTAAGGAAGATTTAGAAAGAACTCCTTTCCTAAGTAGATAGTGTGTGGTTTCTGTCTTTTGGTTGATCAGGAACTATGAAATTAAGTCGGACAGAAAGAAGTTCTTTCCAAAACAGACTCCAAATGAGTTGTTCGAAAAGAACTTCCTTCTGTATATGGATAATTGTAGTTACCGCACTGGAGTATGTGATTGTGATGATGGAGTTCTCGATAAATCTAAAATCGGATTAAGATTAATTGAAAACTCAAGTAATTCTTTGAAATCTTGTGTTGTTGGCACTATAATAACCAAAGAATGAGAATATTATGTTGAATGATGAGTACGTGTGCTCGGCATTCGCCGAGCGAATTGAGTTTAACGTACTATGAAAAGTGACAAATTTGGGCTTTTTTTCCTAGGTTATGATCTCTTCCTTTCTGCTCAATACGACAGAAATGAAAGAATGAATTTGTACTCCCTAATTGATTACTACAATCTGTATCTATCTTTAACATAGAATTAGCTGCATTGTGATTTATACTCCAGAATTATTCAATTTAAGATCAACCTCGTAAATTTTAATCATATTGCACCAATACTCCTACGTTGAGATAAGAACATGATTATACATACCAAAGCCCCATATTAAAAATCAAAATTTAGCACCTCCATTATGCAACCACATTATTCGTCGCAAATAAGTATATTTACGCATATTATGATGCATATTCACACAACTCGTATACATGAAAAGTTATTAAAATCAGACAAAATTATTGCAATAAGGAAAAAAAACAACTTTATTATATATGTTAGTATGAATTACAAATATTTCTACAAAGAATGCTCAATACTTCATATAATCTTCGAATATTTCTTATTACAAGTTAATACATTTTGACTCGAACATGATAAACAAAAGCCGACACGCTGATTACTACATTTATGAAAATATAGTACGTTTCCATTCATCTGTTTACTTTTTTTGTTGGAATAAAATCATTTTTTTTTTTCTTTCATGAAATAAGAATTTTGCTGCGAAAGCAATATCTCTAACAATAATTAATACATTACGTCAACTCTGGAATGAGTATTTATCAAATATGATATCAAAATCAAAAATTAGTTGTTTTTTATGAGTAAAACGATGTAAATTGATTATTTGACTAATTATCAAATACTTTGATTTTCCAAATTTTTTTCGAAATTGATTTTTTCATGTGAAAATTAAAATTGTTTAATTTCATTTTTGAAATTTTGAATTTTTTTTTGGAATTTTGAGTTGATCAATTCAGCAGAATTGATAATGCTATTGCTTTAGGGCATACCACAAGGTGATGAATAAAAGGTGAACATTAACAAATTATTTTAAATCACAAATATCATCCTCATCAACTTTAATTCTAAAAAGAACTGTACTGAATTATGAAAATGCATGATTTACATTATTAAAATCTTTGAATGAAAATAGTACAAGATAAGTTTTTATTCATTTTTAATTAGATTTAAACGAAAAACTACTCCATATTAAAATTTAAGTCGAGAAATCGTATTTTGTTCTTATTTGTTAGCATTTTGTAGACATTCTAATCTTGAATTAATTTGTTACATGATATTATTAACAAATTTAACTGAAAAAATATGTTAATATGGAATAAACCATGATTATATAAGCTATCAATGCTATATATACATATGTAAAAGATTCATATTAACTCAATTAACAAAAATGATAGATTTTCATAAAGGTTCAATCTAGGTTCGTCCGAAAATTTTGATTTTTATATAGAAGACATAGTTTCATATACATAATTAAATTTTCAAACAAATTTGATCATACCATTTATTAAGCAGGATAGTATATTAATTACTATCAGTATAAAAATATAAAAATGATTATATTTAATTATTGCATAATTTAGTCAAAGAGTTATAAGCCTCAAGTGATCGTTATCACCTTCAATGCACATATACTTTATTGATTCATAGATATTTAATCTATGTTTGACATGTTGTTGTCGTCATTCGTTTTGTTCCCATTCTTCCTAAGTTAGAATTAGAGAATACACCATCCACATCATCTAATTTGGTCCTCAGCGATAGATTGGTTCATTTTGGAGGAGTCCCATCAGACAGTTTTCGAGCACCAAATATCAAATTTTAATGTATACAAATCTTTAGTGATTTATCTCTTTTATGATGAGTAAAAGGTTTCTGCTCATCAACATTTGATTTCCGACATATATGATTTCTAATTGCAATTATTTACTTTCTTTTTATAATCTAACTCTGTGACTCATACCATAAATTAATTATTGGAAAGTGTCAATATGTTTGGCACAACGCATGGCGGAAGATACCAAACCATGCAGGGAATATGATACGTTTAAGATCTCCGAACTTTTTTTCCAAAAATTTTCTATCGTTGCCCTACCTCTGATCAAATTTGAAATTTCAAAAGATATAAAACTTTAGTATTGTGCAATTTTCATCCTTTTCCAATTCGTGATCTGCTCAATCGGATCTTATTTTATCTCCTAAGAAATTTGTCAGATCAACACAAAATTACATTGAGATTTATTTCATGACTGAAGAGCAGGAGCTTTCTCATATAGGCGCATTATTTATCTGTAAGTGCTGTGGAAAGCTTGGTATAATTCCTGACTTCTTAAAAAAAGAAAATCAATCAGAAAATCTTACGATTTCAACAAGTCCTTCGAAATTACGTATCAAACTAATACAAAAGTCTGTGAGTATCGATACATCAATTAATTTGCAAGATTTGGATCAATATCAGAATTTTTTACAACTAGTCCAAGAAACAGACTGTGAAGAGACGCATTCATTACCTCTTTGTCCACATTGCTTACATAGAAAGCTCGTTCAGATTAATTCAATGATTCATCAAATAAAATTGCAAACTCAAGTTTTAAGAGAATTTACTAAAGAAGAATTCGACTCTCTTAAAGAAACAGCTCAAAAACAGATACAAATTTACAAAACTAATACAATTGCAATGAAAAAATATATTGATCTCCCAAATAAACAGATGATTTCATTACCAATAAAGAAATCAGATCTCGAACTAGACAAAAACGTATTAAAACCATACGAAGACATTAAAATCGATTCAAAATACTCATTATTTAATCATTTGTTTGATATTGACCTGAAAGAACAAATGGGGCACATCAATGGACTTCGATTATCAATATTCCATCAAGAGTTCATACCGTTAAGCGAGTTAAACTCTGCTTTGATGGTTATTTGTTTTTTAATACAAAACTTTTCAAGAATTCTCAACAGGAACCAAGTAAATATACAGTTCGGAGCAACAACATACGTTGAATTACCTCTAAAACCAAACTCACCACCTGAAATTATCCCGTTTTCACTCCAAGGATACGATAATAAAAGTATTCGACTGTTTAATGTCGCAATTCATGTCCTCATGGTCATGACATATGGTCTTTACTACAAAGATGAAGCATTTGATCCGTATTTTCATCCTCCTTGCGAAATTAACCTCCAAAAGCATACAATTGACGGATTCAACTATGATGTCAATCCTCATTCTTTTTCTGACTGGAATCTACCAATGAAACTTTTACTTCATGCTCTGAAATTCATACAATCACAATTGATTTTATATAATCAATTGAATTTATAAATTGTTTGTTATAAATCATGTTTTTATATGTGTTTATTATATAATGCTTTTTATATTCGCTATTTTTATGGATGATACTTTTTTTTACTATAGAATGATCATATTGCTGCAAAGTTTTCCATTGGAGTGTAAGTGCTGAAAAATCATATTTTTGAGATAAGTCTCCTGGAATGGCATATTGTTCCGCATTTAGATCTTGAAATGGATCTTTTTCTAGACAATTGAGTCAAAATTTCTCTTCACTCCCTATTTATCATTCAAGAAGACATTACATGCTTAAGTCCCCATGATTTTATTACCGAACCTTGAGCCATACCAGTATATGATGTCATTTATGGCAACTTGCGCAGACAAAGTCCACATGAAAGTTTAAATGTATGTCTCTAATGAGGATAATATACCCGACAGGTAGTGGAATATTCCACTTTGTCTGACACTTTAGAATTAAACAATTTCTGATTTCACAAATTATACCTCATGTGAGGCACTTTACAGAGCATTATTTATCCGTATAAATACTGTAATAAGCTTGATATGATTCCGGATTTCTTAAGAAAAATAAACCAATCAGCAAATCTTGCGATTTCTATAAAATTTTCTAATAATCAATTGAATTTGTTTGAAAAGAAGCAATATTTGAGAATTTGCAATTTAATATGCACTTACTTCCATATAGCTTTAATCGCAATTTATTGTAATATATGTAAAGATCCATCGATTAAAGCTATACACGACAACACAATTTGATAATATGAATTGTATTTTCATTATGTTCACATTTTAACTTGGTATTTCAATATTTTAGTGATGCAAAGATATGCTTAGTATTTGACAAGATGATAGTTTATATGCATTTCCAACAATATCAAAGGTTGATGCATGTTCTAATATATCACCTTTAAAATTGTTTTCTGCTTTCTTTTTACTCTCATATACAAAAGAACACCCATGATCTGCATAATGAGATAAAAATAAATCAAATGGCTCATTTGGTGAAACACTTGAAATTAAATTACTTGCTGTATGTTCGATTGTGTTCTTATCGAAGAAGCAATCAATAATAGTTGGTTTGAATATAAATATAAAATATCCTTTATTTCCTATGATTGAACAATATGAAAATTCATTTAAATCATTAGCAATTACATCACTTCCAACTTCAATATATAAAAAATTGCATTTTGTAAAATTTAATTCACCATAAACTGACATTCCATGACCATCTGGGCCTGATATGTTTGATACTGTTGTAAAATTCATAATACCTGTACCTGCTGGATAACCAATATAAAATGCAGGATTATTTTCAATTTCATATTGATAAGATGTATTTAAATTACTTACTTTGATATCTCCTCGCCAATAATTAAATGCAGCCTCATCTCCTTTGCATTGTGATACTGAACATTCAAATGCATAACTTTTGTTGTTACTATCATCTGGTAAACTAATTTCATATGCACATCCATACAAATGAATATTATCTGAAGTATTCTTCATTAATATTGAAAATGAACAACAAATACGAACTAAGATACAATCTGAATTTTCAATAAGGAATGATCCACCATGATCTGTGGAACTATTGTTGTGAAAAGAACATGCTTCAAGTAAAACTTTACTGTCAGAATTAAGATAAATTGCTCTACTTTGATAATGGAAAGAAAATACTGCTTGATTAATGTAATAATTGCCATTTCCTGATATTGTTCCGTTTGTAGTTTTGTTAATAAACTCATTTGTGTTGTAATAATCAGAAAAACTTCTTTCAAGAAGCAATATCTTTGTTTCGCCTTTTGGTACCTTTCTAAATCTATTCCAAATTGCAATTTACACCATAATTTCATTCAGAAAAATCATAATGATGTTTTTTATTTTAATGGTCTTGAAAAAACCTTAAATAATCGACTCTTCATAAAATCAAAGACGGGAAAATAAGATTTATAATGCATATATTAATATTATCATTTTCATAAAAAGCACGTTATTCGTTTGTTTTTTGAACCGAAATTATCAATATTATGAACTTTATCACTAGTGGATTTGGGTTCAAAAAGATTTTAAAATCGAAATTATATAAAACACCGATCAACAATTGAATCAAAAATAATCATAGTCTAAGAAATTATTTGATTTTTTTAAAAAAAAAGTTCAAGAAAAATTACTTCGAAATCTTTGGTGCTGAAAGCACGCGAATTCTGTCTGATGTTAATGGGTAGTCGATCTGGAAGTCATCGGAGAGACCGTTTTCCTTGCGACTGTACTTGATAGCATCGACAATAGCAAATGCAATAGAGTTTGCAAGCAAAAGGGGTGGTTCACCAATAGCTTTAGATGAGTAAACACCGAGTGGGTTCTGTGAGTGTGGCAACAAACCGACGTGGAACTTGATTGGAACATCATTCCATCCTGGAATCTTGTAGTAGCCTGGTCCGTTTGTCTGTACGTGGCCTGGACGAACCCATTTGTTCTTCTCATCGCCAGTGATGAACTCTTCCATTGTTAACCAGCCGTAGCCTTGCAAGAAACCACCTTCGATCTGACCCATGTCGATAGCTGGGTTAAGTGGATCTCCTGCATCGAAAACAATGTCTGATCTGATGACTTGGTGGTCGCCTGTCAATGTGTCGATTTCAACTTCACTTGCAGAAGCACCGTAAACGTAGTACTGGAATGGCATTCCTTGTTTCTTGACGAAATCGAATCCGACATTTGGCATACCGTAGTATCCATGAGCAGTCAAATCAATTTTGTCGAACCATGCAGCGCGGCATGCATCAGCCCATGATCTGCCTGGTGTTCTGTACTTAGCCAAACGCATGTTCAACTGTGCGCAAGCATGTAAAATAGCATGGCCGTTCAAATCAGCGCCAGATGAAGCAGCTGTTGCTGATGTGTTTGCAACTTTGTCTGTTGATGTTTCTTCGATGTGGATCAAGTCAATTGGAACATTAAGTGCTGAAGCTGCGACTTGGCACATCTTTGTATGAAGGCCTTGACCCATTTCGACACCACCGTGTGACAAAAGGATTGTGCCATCTTTGTAGATGTGGATCAAACAGCCAGATTGGTTCAATGTTCCGAATGTGAATGCGATACCGAACTTCAAAGGAGCCATGGCCAAACCACGCTTCTTGTACTTGTGTGTAGCATTGAATTCTTCAATGCGCTTACGTTCCTTGTTGATGTCGAATCTGTTCTTGATGTATTGCCATGATGGAACAACGTTGCAGTTATCCAAAACAGTTCCGAAATGAGTGACATCGCCTTCACGATACAAGTTCATGTAGCGGATGTCATTGACTGGCTTCTTCAAGTAGTTTGCGACGTGTTCAAGAACTGTTTCCATAACTAAGACACCTTGTGGAGCACCGAAACCACGGAAAGCAGTGTGTGACATGTTGTTTGTCTTGCACATCCATGTATCTGCACAGAGATTTGGAATCTTGTATGATGAATCAGCATGAAGTAATGCTCTGTCTGTGATGGCCAAACTCAAGTCAAGTGACCAGCCGCAGTCAGCGTACATATCTGTCTTGTATGAGATGATTCTGCCATCGCGGTTGAAGCCAACTTTGTATGTTGCGTAGAATGGATGGCGACCGCCCATGATTGCCATGTCATCGTTTCTGTCGAGAACCATTCTGACAGGGCGTTTCAATTTCTGTGCTGCAACGGCAACAGCGTTTGAAATCATGATTGATCTTGTTTCCTTAGATCCAAATCCACCTCCCAATCTCTTTACGTGGACTTCAACTTGGTTGGCTGGAATGTTGCAGACACGAGCGATTTCTGCTTGTGTGAATGTTGGATTCTGTGTGGAAGCGTAGATGTTGAGATGTCCGTTTTCTCCTGGAACAGCTTGGCATGCGTGTGTTTCCAAGTAGAAATGAGACTGAACGCCCATTGATGTATTTCCTTCGATGACGTAATCAGCTTCTTTGAATCCTTTCTCGATATCACCATCAGCAACTTGGTGATGGATTGGATAGTATGACTTAGCTTTGATTGCATCTTGTATTGATACAATTGCTGGAAGTTTTTTGTATTCAATCTTAGCGAGTTTTGATGCTCTGTAAGCTGTAACTTGGTCTTTAGCAATGACCATGGCTATTGGTTGTCCTTCGAAGACAACTTCGTCTTCTGCAAGAACGCGTTCATCTTTCATGACATCGCCAACCCAGTTGACACCTTTGATGTCTTTGTATGTGACAACATCAACAACTCCTGGATATTCCAAGCACTTGGAATAATCTGCTTTGACAATCTTTCCGTGTGGAATTGTGCTCAAAACGAAATAAGCGTGCAAACCATGTGGAAATGTTGGTAAATCATCGGTGTAAACAGCTTCACCTGTTGTCTGTTGTGCACTTGAACGCATGTGAAGTGGTGAATGGACGTAGTTTGGCTGTTTCTTCAGTTTGACGTCTTCTTTCATCTGACCATCAATGATCATGTTTGCGCGTGTAACAGAGAACTCAGCACCTGGACGTTCGATGATGCCACAGGCTGATTCATCGTGTGGACGGCCGCGCTCTTTCTCTGTCTGGTGGAAGAAGCGGAAGAGGAATGAGCGAGCAAGTTCACGGCGGAATTCAACATGTCCACCTGGTGCATTCTCAGTAAGTGGTAAATCTTCTTCATTAACTATGCGCATTGCCTCTTGGATGTTTGGTAATGTGAATTCCTTGCCAATAAGGAACTTCTCTGCCTTCTTTGCGCGTTGTGGGAAGGCGGCCATACCTGAATATCCAAGGGAAATGTATTCGATCTTATTATCTGGAGAAATACGGACTTTGAATGCGGAAGAAACGATGCAGATATCATCTTCACGACGATGAGCTTGTTTGAAAACAAAGAAGTGCTCGTTTTCCTTCATCAAAGGAACATCGATCTGAGTAATGACATCTTGTGGAGATAATTTGATCTTCCTGTATCCGGTGAAGAAATCTGTCATCGGTTCAAGTCTGAACTTGCCTGTATCTGCGTTCTTGATATGTAAGATTGCATCAGCAGCAAGTAAGAAATTGGACATGTCTGTAACAGCGCCGGCATGGACAATGTTGCCAACAACGCATGCTGTATTACGAATCTGTGTAGAAGAGAAAACTGCAAGGCGATCAGCAAGTTCGCGAAGGATACGGCCTTCGTGTGGCTTGACAACTGATAACTGGTGCTTGCAGAACATCTCGATGTCTTGGAGAGATGTATTTGCTCCGAAAGTAAGATTTCCGTCTTTGATCGAAATGTTGTAGAGTTCTGGAATACGATGCGTAGAGATATATACTGGACGTGTGGGACCGGCCCATTTGATGTCGATAAGGACTTCTGAGCCACCAACAATTATTTCGGCTTTTGGATTTTCTTTCTTGATCTCCAAAACCTGCTCAACAGTTGTTGGGATGTAGAAGTCGTAGTTCTTGTAGTGCAAACGAACTGGGTGTTCGCATGATCCTTGGAATTCGATAGGAACTTCAGGAACAACGTTAGTAGCCTTTGATTTCTGATATGTATCCTTTACAGAAGAATCGTTTGGTTTGTTATCTGTGGAAAATTCTCTCATTGCTTCTTGGATTCCACGATAGCCGGTGCATCTGCACAAGTTTCCATCGAAATGCTCATCAATCTGATGGGTCGTTGGCTTTGGATTTTCAAGGAGAAGAGAATATCCGTTCATGATGAAGCCTGGAGTGCAGTAGCCGCACTGTGTACCATGATGCTCGACAAAAGCTTGCTGGATTGGGTTAATTCCTTTTTCTACAGTGCCTAAGCCTTCGATTGTTGTAATAGTTTGGTGATGTACCTGGGCAACTGGCATAAGGCAAGAGTTAACCGATCTATGGCGAATTGTTTTCGAAATTGGGTCGAATGAGGAGACAAGTACGGTGCAGGCACCACAACCACCTTCACCACAGCCGATCTTTGTACCTTTAAGATTGGTTTCGTCCAATCTTAACCAAGAGGCCAAAGACATTGTTGGATCGAATGTTCCTTCTTCGAGGACCATCTTCTTTCCATTCAGGACAAACTCAATGCAGTTAGCAAAGTTCGAACCTGTAAATGTGCGTTGACTAGTTGAAGAAAGCATTAAAAGTTATATTGTATAATAAGATAGAAAATTGAATACCAAAACGACGACGTGTCTCAATTTAAACAATTGCTTCACAAATTGAGAGCCCATCGTTTTTCAATTTTTTGATAGGCACATTTATAGCAACCATTAGCTCTATACCAATAACAAAAATTAATTTAAGGTGAAGTTAAATAAACTTCTCAATTCTGAGAAATCGAAAATATTATAAGATATTGTTATTGTAAAAATGGGTGAAATTATACATTAATTTCATAAAATCAAGATTCATTCAATTTCAACTGAAATATAAAACTCAAAACAATACAAATATTAATTGTTCATCGATATACATCAATATATGAACTATCATTAAAAATAATTTGATAGAAAACGATCTGAAACAAAATTCAGAAATCTGAATTATCATTATTTCTCAATCAATGTTACTTGATTTTCTTTTTCAATACTATTGAATTTTGGATGTTGAATTGAACTTTTGGATCCTAACGATCAATTAGGCAATAAACATGAACATTATGATTCAAAACTTTTTTCCCTCATAGATAAATGAAATTCCGTTTTTATGAATAAAAAGGATGAAATTTGGCAAAATACTTTATATTCTTGAAGTTATAACAAGCGAGTTATTGATATTTATCTATAGTTAGATGTTCGAAAAATAAGGTTCGAAATCTGAAAACAATATTGCGACAAAAATCTTTTTCAGACTAACTGAACTGCTTAGTTAGGTTTTTCTATGGATGAAGGAGCGGAAGGGAGTGTATGAAACATAATGTTTGGGTAAATATTTCACATAAAAATCAAAATGATACATAATTAAATTTCAATTCAGTTATCTTAATTTCTAAGTACATGTTCAAATTTTAATTGAGAGTATCTCTGATAAATTGAGTATTTTTGTTATTTTGAAATTTTATTGGACTTCACAGTTTGCTCAAAACAGATTATTATAGTACAATATGTGTGGGTTTGATAAATTACAGCCGGTATGTGTTATTTTGAGTTTTGATACCATTCAAAAGAGAAATTGCGCAAGCAGGATCAATCGATGATGGCTTCTCACAAAGACTAAATCTGCAATTGCAACCATTCAGCACCATCTAGAAAATCGAAAGAAAAAAGAAAAATAATCAGGTAAAAATGATTAACAATGGCTCAACTTTCATTAATACCCTCCAACCAATATTATATGCGACTATGAGACTTATTTTGTAGGATATGAATTTTGGTTGACTTCGCAAACAAAAATAATTGACCAAGCGATTATTTTTTCTTCAATTTTTGATAGTTGATTTTGGATATAAAAGCAAAAATATTAAATCAACAATCGAAATATTCAATATGTTGATTGAAATTCAATTATCTTTCAGAAACTTTCGCCATTTTAAATCTGAGTTCAAATATTTTTCACTATACAAGAAATGCATATCTTTTTAACGAAAGGTTTTGCTTTTCACTACTGAATTGTTTGAGAAATCCTAAATTTTGAATAATTGTAAACCCCACAGTTTTTACATTAAACCATGAATTTGGAATAAAATATTACAAATGATTAGCCCTGCGAAATTAATAATTTTTTTCTAAAAAAGTGCTTACTAACTTTTGTTGTATGGAGAAAAATGGCTTTCCTATCTGGACTACGCTTGATCACTGGCCTCTATACTATCATTTTTATCACTACATATCAATAAGGCAAGAAACCAATTACCTTTTACGCAATGTTGTCGATATTATATTTTCACTTCAAATTTTGTTAAAGCTTTCTTTGATTCCAGTTATCCTTTCAACACAAAATAGCAGTCGCTTTTGCGTAGTCATCGGAAAACTTCTCAATCAAATCATGACTCTCGAATTTATCAATAGTACTTATCTGACTTTAGTTGTTTTCTCATACGTTCTTTTATTTACATTATATATCATATATTACTTCTATAACCTCGGCAAATTGTTCATACATCACTCGTCAATTTTATTAAATTTCAATTTACAAGAAATCGCTCCATTATCACTGTTTTACGCAGCTCAGTGTCTTAAGCGACAGATTGAAGACGTAATCAATGGGAAAAGCAATTATCTTTTACTAGTTTTATCAAGTTTATCATTTTTAGTCTTAATTTATTACACATACGTTGGCTGTGCCTTTAGAATTGCCAAGTACGGCAGGAGATGCATTTCTTACGCTTTTTGGTGCAGTTTTGACGCATTTTGGATAATAATTGTTCCAAATATCCTTCAACTCATTTGGATTACGCATGATTACTTTTCTTATGGTATCTACATATCATTGGGATTATCCCTAGCGTTTTCCACTGCTTGTTTACTTTGGCTTGGCACTTTTCCTTACATTGAAAAAAAATCAAATGTTTTTGCTATAAATATCTTCGGAATTACATGTTTTATATTAATATTAGAGATATTATTTGTCGCCAAAGTGATTAGTATACGTGTAACTATTATTTTGATCATTGTTTCTGTTGTTTCATGGAAATTATTTTTAGGAAATCAAATTTTCAACTTTTTTTGCTATATGATTGAAAAAATTTCCAAATTCGATCCAGATGATCTGTTTGATCTTGATAACAATGTCCAATTACCTCAAATTAAGACTTTTTATTTGATAATTTTATGTCGATATCTTATTCTCAAAAATTACAAAGATATTCATACATTATTAGTTGCTGCCGTTGATAGTGAACGGGATCTTAAACTAACTCTTGAATGTTCAAGGATGTTGATGGTAAGAACAATAATTCCTTTGCAATTACGAAAAAAAATCAACGAAATTGACAAGAAAAGGTTGATTTTTTATTGGAGACCATTGTTATGCCAAATCCAATATTACATAGACAAATTAATTGTCACTAAAATGGATGTTGACTGGTCTATTTCCATTTTGGAACATTTGAAATCGAAAGTCAAAGTAAGTTTATATAGTTTTGTGAATTCTCTTTGCGAAAACAACTTAAATAAAAGGAGATTCACTTGTGCATTGAACCATTCTATATTATGCCAGAATTTAATGGACTTAGCTGAGTATTCTCTTGAAGGAAGTCCTTTGGCTTTGGATTTGAATGAATGTTATTCTGATTTTTTGTCAAAAATCGGCGGAGATTTCGAAAGAATCGAAAAACTCAAGAAAAAAGCGGATGAAGTCAAAATATCTTTTATCAAAATGGAAAATGAAAACCACTTGTTCCTTTCCAACAAAAAATATATGCCGAATAATTTGAATGAAAACGTGACACATGAACAACTTTTGAATTATCAAAATTTAATTGATCAAATTCCATTTTATACCATTAATTTAATGATATTTTTATGTTTTGTTTTAGGTTTTTTCTTGTTGTTTCCTATTGTTTCAATAAGATATTATACTATATCAACTGTTTTCGATCCAGACATTTATTTCGATCATTATCATTCGCCAATACATTTCAAGAACTTCCTTTTGTTAAGAAATATTGATATTTACACAAAAGTTTATTTGTCAAAAAATATGTCACTTTTTGATGATTTGTCACCAACATCTATATCGAATATTAAGCTTTATTTGAATAGTTTGGTTTGCCCTAATGACAGAAAACTTATATTTGATGGTGCGGGAGAAAACGTGTCAAATTTTCCTGACACTTTTTATAATTTCATGGCTGATCAAGAAATATTTTTTTCTGATGATTTAAATGGTTACAAACATATTTTAAACGGTCACAAACAACTTGTTAGTATTGATAGTTTATTCAAAAACTTAACAGGGAGGTATTTATTATGTACGAAGCAAATGAGTTTAAAAGGTTCTCAAAGACAAATTTTTGTTTGTGTTGGAGTGTCACTTTTAGTTTTTATTTGTTTGATATATTTTATTTTAGTGAGATACAAAAGGAACTTAAACAAAATAGTCGAGGTATTCGCGAATATCGAGATGAGTACTTTGGAAGAATTCAGATCAAAATTATTTGTCACTTTACATCAAACCGCAACCGCCATAAACGATTACGACTCAGAATTTATGACAGTTGTTGATAATGATGGTGCCTTGGATTTGGAAGAGATAGAAGCAGATGAGAACCAAACGAATTTGAATAATAACGATGATACTGATTTAATCGAAGAATATTTGACGGCACCCATTTTCTTTAAGGTGTATGACCCTGCAATTCCAAGAACTTTTTTAGTTTTTATTTTTTGTTTGTTTATAATAAGATATTCTATTGTTCCTATAACTACAGAATCATACAAGCAATCTAGAAAGATGTATATTACTAATAAAGTCATGGAGCAGATAGAACTTGAGTTAATTTCAAATTTATTATTAGAAATTGATTCATCATTTGCGAATTTATCAGGAATTGTTGAAATTTATCCGAAAAAAGTGAATTTTACTGGAGATATTGATAAGAATTTGCAATTTATACTTTCGAAATGGAATGTTTTCATTGATGATTATAAGAGTTATAATAGATCAGAAAAACTGAATGTTATTTCTTCTGTTTTAGACATGTTGACGCCGATTTACAATGAATATCATGATTTTAATACAACTTTTAATGATTCCAATGCGAAATATGCTGAAATATTCCATTGGTTGATAACTTTCTTGTTGTTTTTCATTTATTTGATTATTTGTTATAGATTTTTAACAATGCAATACTATATTTCAAGGAATTTAAGACATTTAGTTTTGATTATTCATTCGAAATATACTGCGACAGTTTCTATTATGATGAATGTTTTGAATTTTCATACGATTGACAACAAAAATTTCGACATGGAAAAAATGTCAGAAATAATTGCATCTCAATTACGAGATTGTGTTTTATTCTTTGATAATCAATTGCATATAACAGGTATGAATCAACAAGCAACAGCAAATCTTGGCTTTGTTTTGGAAAGAGACAAAACATTGAGATTAGAAAAAATAATTAATCCTTCGAAAAACAAAGATTTTTATTCATTCATGTTAATGATGAAAAACGCTTATGGTGTTCGAGCAAAGAGATATTTTGATTTTATTATTACTACAAAAGATGAAACTGATTTATTTTTCAGCGGAATGTTAATTCCTTTGTTTGGAAATATTAGATTAAGTTTTGCTTTAACTATGAGGAACCAAACAGATATAATGGACATGAAGAAAGAACTTGAACAGTTAAATAAGAATGTACATTCTTTGTTGAAGAGATTAGTTCCTGATGAAATTACAGGAATTTTAATGGAAGACAAAAAATTTTCGAATTTTGTTTCGAAGGGAAGTTCTGTTTTGAGTTTGTGTTTGAAGTCATCAAATGAAAGCATGAATAACAACAAATTAGTGCTCGATGACGCTGATATAACACAGGTTTGTTTAAGTCTTATTGACAGAGTAATGATGAATTACAAAAATATCACAAGAATAAGACCATTAAATGGAAATTTCATATTCATTTCTGGTCTATTTAAAGAAGAAAATGCAAATGAAAGTATTGTGAAAATGATACAATTTGCAAATGAAGTTGCTTATTCTATTAATTCGTACACAGAGTGTGAATCATTAGTCACTTGTGTAATGAGTTATGGAGGCCCTGTTTACGGCTGCATGACTGGAATTTCGAAGACTGTTTTTGATGTTTTTGGAATGCCTTTAGTTGAATGTTTCGACATGATGGATTTGGCACCTCCAGGAAAGATTTTGTTTGTTGATGACGCGTACGAAATGATTGATGATAAGTCAAAGTTGAGTCCATTCAAAGCGAATAGATTAGTAGAAAAGAAATTGTTCGTGCTGAATTCATATATCGGAATGGATTTTGTTCAAGATCAATAATATTTATATATGTTTTTTTTTGTTTTTATATATATATATTTGTTTGTTAATCTTTTTATATATTAAAGTTTAAATGTTTGCAAAATGTTATTCACTTTTGGGGTAGGGATTTTGGGGGGCTCCCCTCGGTCGCTCCCCAAAAAATCCCTACCCCAAAAATTGCTGAATATCATTTTAGCATAGTATTGACTGAGAAATAAAATTTAAATGTTTATAATCTCTCATATTTTTGAGATTGAATAAAAAAATAAAATCCATAAAATAAAAGTGCTTTATGGGGCTTCAACTCAAGGTAAAACACGCCATCGAATCTTGAACGCAGAAGGAGAAATGCACCATCTATCCATGATGATCCGACTTATAACTATTTGTCTGCCCAACTCGAAATTAATATTGTATGATAATAATTCGAAGGAAGAATTTCTCAATTCTACGCAATGAATACCAATTCATTATTGATAACACAACAAAATGTTGTTATCCCCATATTTAAAATAAAGAATTTTATGTTTAAAATCACTTAAAATGAATTTTTTTTCATTCTCAGAAAATTGAGAGAGTATAACATTTTAAATTTTTTTAACCGTCAATACTATTTAAAAATTAGTGAATTATAATATTTTTATTTGGAAGAAACAACTGTATCAGAATAACAATTGTTTTAATTAGTTATTTTGAAATATAAAAAATAAAAGTTCAAAGATTTCTATCTCTATAAATGGAGCACATACAACTGTATGATATAACCTTCAATTCTTTTAATGCTTGTTTCAATGATGATTCATAGCCGCTGTTGAAAATTTGAATAAATGACAGATGAGAATATGAATTAACTCCGATTTCATTGTTTGAAAATTGTTGCAAAATAAAAATAATAACCAAATTAATTGAAAACTTGAATAGAAGTTTATATATAAGTGAATTCCCCTTTTGCTAGTTAAATGCAACATTTGAAATTAAATTCAAAAATATAAAGAAATTGGGATTATGAATGTAACACATATTGCAAGCATATCTAAAAGACTATGTAAAAATCAATCAAATTAATGAAAATTCAGTTTCAGATGATTTTCAAAAAAAATTGTAATTATATTAACATTAAATATGTAGATTTATTTTGATACATAATGTTGGATCTATTCATATGATATAGACAGCAAAATATAAATACAACGCAAATCCAATTTATAATTACTTGATGTAAATAATGGATGATAAGCATATTTTGATTTATATAACTTCGGTGATTAAATATTTGACCATGAAATGCGATTTGGATATTAGATTATTTTTTCAATTAAAATTGTGTAATGGAATCTACTTGAAATCGATTGGAATATATTCAACTGGAATATTTATAATGAATTTATATTAATCTGTAAAGTTTATTAAAGCAGATAAAAAAAGAATTTAATTAGGTCATAATAAAAAGTTATTTTTCTTGCAATTTTGACTATTGCTGTCTCTATCAAATACTATAAAAGAGCACCTTGCAATTAGCCAGCAATTACGTTCAATTTAATTCTGTCATGAGATTTTTAACTTTTTAAATTGATATTTGGTTCTTCATGGGACGAAATGCAAATCAAAAGTACTCCTATATTTCATTAAAATTTGACCGTGGTCAAACGGAGAAATCCAACCGGCAATTCAAGGACCGAAATTTCGTATTGGAGATATTAGGAGTTATATCCATGTTTAAAAAATATCGATGTTTAACAATATGTCAGCTTGGAAGGACTAAAAAGGAAGTGAAAATTTGAAACAAAAAAAAATTTGTGTACTATAGAAAAATGTTAAAAAAATGATTTGTTTAGAAACGTAAATAAATTAAATAAGATTTGAAATGATATTTGTTATGAAATCATTGGGGTTTTTTGAACGTTATCAGAAATATTTTTCAGAGTATAAACTTAAGAAATAAGTTTGTGAGTCATTAACTTCAGATGTTGTAGAAACAGTCTACATTTGATATCCATTTAATTTAAAAACTGTAAAAAAGACGCTGAAATTGTTTTAAACCATATCAATCTTGAAATTAATTTGAACCAAAAACGATACTTCATAGCCTGTTGTTCGTAGTAGAAATCATTTCTTGAATATCAAATATATGCCGATGATTCTTAAAATTTTTTATAATTTTTAGAGATCGACTTACTGCAGTCTAAAATTAATTTTCGTAACTCATAACATTTTCGGATTTAATTATTTTTTGAAAGTATACTTTCAATTCATATATACTTGGTTTATTTGTAGTTTTTGCTTTTCATAAGTCATGTAATATCTAGGGTTCATATTATATCAGTAAACAACTTTTCAAAAATAAACAAAAAAATTGAGAGTAGTATTTTGAAATTAAAATTACTGACAAAAAAATATTTTCCAAATGCAAGAGCAAATCGATCCGCAAATTTTCAAGGACATTATTGAGACAAGACATATGAACAAGCATAAAAGGTGCACAGCCCAGAGCTTCAGAGACCACAATCGCATCGTAATGAGGATGGAGCAAATCGGAGTCAAAATGGATGTTGTATCTGCCTACCTCGAACGAATGTACAAATGCAGGTTAACAACATCCTTCCTTCTCCTCATTGCTTTACCGTTGATTGAGAGACTGAAAATTGAGAGGTTATCGATTTTGTAATTTAATCATCGTCGTTATCGATTTTGTAATTTAATCGTTATCGTCTTTTTCTAAACGTGCATTTTTACATTAAAAGCAATGCAACTCCAAAATTAATTGGTATTTAGACTTTAATTAGGTGCAGACAAACGAAATGCAGTCCAAATATTTTGGTGATATATGAATTACATAAATTTAGGGAAATTGAAATTATATCTTTTTAAATTTTTAGGAAAACAGATTTATAGAATTGTTTAAGTCATCAAAATAATGCAGACTTAGGTCAAATTTTCCAAATTTAATCATTTGCAAGACTTTCAAGCGACTTCAAAATGTCGAAATATAAGTCCAAAAATAAAATTACGATTACAGTCTATCCTCAATTATTATCACGCTAATTATTGAGTGACCCATGCGTTCGTATGTATGTAATACCTTTTAAAAAGGAGATGAGAGAGATAAACTACATTTACAATTTAAATCTGATGTATTTACTTGTTACATTTACAAATGTAAATGTTTCTCGTAATGTTTACATTTTGTAAGTATAACGAATAAAAATGACGCACTTTTTTTACAAAGTCAAATTATGCGATACAACTTTACTTGTTACATTTACAAATGTAAATGTTTCTCGTAATGTTTACATTTTGTAAGTATAACGAATAAAAATGACGCACTTTTTTTACAAAGTCAAATTATTGTTCGATTTTTGCAGCTTGTAAACGATTAATTGTATAAAGCAATTGATATTAGCACGACATAACTGAATAATTCTAATATTGAAATCAAAAGCCCTTAAAATATCATGATATTTTAATTTCATAACAAATCTAGGAGACTATTTGATGAAAACATATCCGATGTGGGTTTTGTTGTATTATATAACTTGTTATTGACTTCTTAGCTTTCCAAATTTTTTTCGATAATGAGAAAACGAATGAAAAATCAACATTTGGTCCATTTAAAATTTGATTTGTTTACATTTTTTTTTACTTTTTGAATTTCAATTTATATTTTCCTCAAGAAATACTTTAGATTTTAAGAAACTAAATCATATAATCTACTAAGAAAATATATTAAATCCTATAATACTCAAAGTTTTGTGATAAATCCGATCTTTTTTATTTTACTTTTATTATGTTTTTGCAAACTTAAGGTCCTCACTAGGTAAAACATAATACTCTTTGAAGTTAAGTATTTTCACAAAGAGAGGACCAACAATATCAAAAGATTGAATAAAGATTTGTATTATTTTATTTATTTTTAAGAACATGTTTAAGAACCCTCATTATCTCCACGAATATTGCATATTTTTCTATTCTAAGACCACCAAAATTACGTTTTAATATAGAAAATAACATATTTATGTGATGCTAAAGTCGAAGTCCTTAAAAAATTAGTGTTAAACATCCATTTATTACAAAATTGAAGAAATATGTGTAAAATATAACACATAATTTAGTTATTTGACTCAATTATTAGTTATGCAATATCAGTTGTGTTTATATCTGCGTTATATCACGAGATGCATTGAATTGTCATAATTAGATCACCGTAAATCTTATCAATTTTTGATACACTTCCGGTGAAAAATTTAGCCTTGACAATAGGATGAAATATATTGTAAAAAAATAAATTTTAGATTTTGAAGTTTATCATTTCGAATAATGAAATATAAACAATACAAATTTTCTGTCGTTTCGAGATTCATAAATGATCGGAATCTTCCAGCTCCGACTGAAATAGAACTTTCGGAAGCTAATTTTCAAGACGAATCTTCTTTATTAAGATTTATTTTGGATATCCCTAAGGATTTAAGCTTTTCCATTGACTCATATTCAATGAATCTTTTGATACATTTCATTATCGAGCAATCTACACAAAATGAAACAATATTAAAATTCACAATTCAAAATATCACTTCTTCGAATATCTTTCAAATAGATTTGATACTACTGGAAAATTTATTCGAATATTTATCGCATTATATTAACCAGATTTTTTTCATTTTTTCATTAAAATTAATTCATTTTAAAGCTTTAGATAACATACAATACCTTTATTTATCAACATTTTCCGATCAATATGATGAGATATTACGTTTCATAAGCAGCAGTGACAATTCTCTCTATATCATCGATACATTTATTGCTTTGATTAAAAACAATATTCTTGACGTTGAATTCTTCCAAAACGCAGTTTTACTCAAGAAAGAAATTTTTTCTAGTATTATTGAGTACGAAAATCAATATTCAACTTATGCAATTGCAAATTTCTTTACAAAATTATTAAAATATTACCCAGGATATGCAACTGCTCTTCCATGTTCGGATATACTAATATCAAATTATTTCAACTTTTTTAATGACGTGAATTCAATTATAAATAACGAAGATTTTGTTTATCTTCTCAAATTTATAGTTTTATTTTATAAAGCAGTCGATATAACATCTGAGATGGCTTTAGAATTCATAAAAACACTTGAAATTCTGCGAAGTCTTTCTCCTCACTATTCATTTACAGAGTATGTAGTTCAGGGGTATTATTGTGTACTTCCTCTTATACCCATGCAAATTTATCTACCGATTTTTTAAATTCACATGAATTTTTAATTAATTATGCAATTGAGAATTCAAATCTTCACAAATATTTGAAATTATATTCCAGATGTTTCCGCAGATTTGATAGCGATGAAATATTCAAAAATGTTTTTCATATCTTAAACCTTGTAGAAGTTACAACAGAATATTTATCAGAAAATCAGGATCTTTCTGAGAAACAGATCTTTATTTGCAACGATATCCTAACGAGGGTTAATTTAATTTTTATTTTTTATTTCAAGTTTGAGTAAACTTTCAAGATAATCTATATAAGCCTTTTGATGTTCTTCATCTAGATTCTTGTTTAATATGTGATGAATTTGATTTTTTTTTGAAAATTCAAGATAAAATTCTTTTTTATCTTGATCAACAACATGAACAATTCGAGTACAGCGTAACATTTCATCAATATTTTCTGTTTTCTTCGTTTCTAGATATTTTTCAAAAATTTCTTGCGGAATCTCATTTTGATATACCCATTTATTTTTTTCCGGATGCTGATCTTTGTACTTAACGAAATATTGCTTGACTATTCGCTCAGAAACAACATATTCGATCTCTTTTCTCTTTCTCATTGAATATTTGTGACACTTTTGAATTCAATCAAATCAAAAATATTTGAAATTGCTAGTATTTTTTTCTTTCTCATGAATATTTGAAATGACTCAAAAGGAAAACTCGTTCGATTCAATTCAATTTTGAATCAGAATTTTTTAAGGACCAATAAATCAAATTATGTTAAGAAAATCTTTTTTAACTCAGAGTATCAAAAGTACGTTAAACCTTCAATTTTATCTCATGTCGGAAAGCGAACCGACAATAGTGGAAGAGAATCAAACTATATCAGTATCCATCCAAGCAGTTAGTATACATATCATGTGTACGGAGGCACTGCGTTCCACCGTACCCATTATATGTGAATTTGACACTTTACGAAACCGTTAACGTATATTTTACAACACAAACGACAACACTAACTTAACCTTAAATATTTACAAAGCTGCCAACCACTTCACCTCACTAACGTTTTCACAAACGACTTCACTAATGTAAAAAATAAACGTTCTCACTTACAAAAGTATTGCAACTCCTCCCATTGCTGTGCTTCACATAACAGCTCATAATCTTCTGACTCACTTTCTTCTTCATATAGGTTAAAATCACTGTCAAAATAAATGTTAGTAAGTTTTGACAAAGCTAATGAAACACGTTTACCGTTTGTATCGTATGCTTGTATAAACTTTCCATTCTTCATTCCTTCATAAACACTCAAACTAACTTTACCCTTTCTCCCTCGTATCTGATAGAATGTATTTTCACGAGGAACGAAGAACAAATTCTTGAACTCATGACCGTTGTAGTTTGTTATCTCAATAGTTTTCGTCATTTATATAAAATAAAATAAAAAATAAACTTCAAAATTAATGATATCACCACCCTCACACGTATGAAAACATAGCACAAAAATAAATTTAGGTGAAGTGGTGAGATCTCACCTCTTTTTTCACCCTGTTGAATTCATTGCTTTATAACTCTCTTCCTTTCTCCAACTCTTCTAGCTTCTTCTTAAGTTCAGCAATGTTGTCCTCATGAAGTTTAATCTTTCTCAAAATTCCTTCTTTATCTAATGGTTGCTTTATCTTTCTAAACTGAACTCTACCATCCTTCATAGTATGAATGTAAAAACCTTCTGGAATAGTTCCTGATTTAATGTATTCTACCAAAAACTTTTGTTTCATTGCTTCAGTGACTTTATTTGTCATTTCAATCAAATAAAAATTTTAATATTAAATAAAAATAACGTTATTTTTTCAGTAAGGAAACGCAGGAGTTTTACGATTTATTTGAGGAGTAGGTTCTGGTTTAAATGTTGGAGTCGGTTTAGGAGTTGACTTTTGAACAGGAGTTTGTACTTCCATAGGTTCAGGAGTCATTGAAGGTTTTGCGAAGGTGTTGGAGTTTGTTTAACTTCAGCTACTTCAGTATTATTTACAACATTTGCTTTATTTCTTTTCAACATCATAACTGCTCCTGCTGTAGCTAGCAAACCTAGTGGGAGACCATATTTTATATAAGGACTTGACCAAATGCTATTTTTGACAGGAGCTGGTGGAACACCTAACCTTGGTGAGACTGCTCTTTGCCATTGTGCAGCTCGTAAGAAATATTCAATAGGTGCTCCATAATCGTTTGGTAAAGTTTGTTTCATAGATGGTGAAGGTTCACGAGAGCTTGATGAAGAACTCATTTATAAGCTTTAAAAATAAACGTTCATCCTTTATTCCTCACCGTCGTCCGTAGCTAAGTTATAGTCATCTAATCTTATTATGGGATGCCATTAGCACGCACCTGAATGGCAAAGCAACAATCCCTCATAAATCCAATAAGTGGCTTTGGTACATTTTCAGTTGCTAGTTCAATAGGTCCTTTAACAGACAATTTGTATGTTATTGGAGCAGTAGATGTTTGACCTTGCTGGAAGCAAAAGTCCACTTCTGTTGGAAAACCACATAAGAAATGTGTGTTGTCATAGCTATCCCATTTATGTTCCACACTACCATCATCCACCAATGACCTCATAACATCTTCATTAAATCCTATCATATCATTGTTTGTATTGCAGCGTTCGCAACCATTTCATAAAATACAGGTCCATATGATTTTTCAGGTTCTGCAGGCATATTTCCATAAGCTCCCATGGAAAGCTGAAGATATTTAAACTTAGGGTTCTCAAAATTAACATAATAGTTGTCTTTCTTTCTAAATAGTGCCCAAATACTTTTAACATTAATAGGCGTATAAGCTGCTGTAAATGTTGCACTTGAACTATCTGTATTCTTTGAGAATGAACCGTCCATAGGAATCCAATCCATAACTTTAACAGGAAAACATAAAGCCTCGTTTGTATAATGTTCTACAAGTTCTGTATAAATGTTAGGGTCTAAAGAGAATGACTTTGGATGAATGAAACATTCATTAAAATCCATCTTTGTTCGAAATAGTTGCTGGGTTACAGTTGTAATAGTAACTGTTCCACTAGCTTCTACTGCCTTCGTTATCATAGTGAATGGTTCATTCCATGGAACAAATTTATTTGTCGGTGGATTTGAATCTGAAGCAAATGCAACTTTAAGAGTTGGATTGAAAGCAATGATATCATTTACAGATATAGATGTGCATTGTAAGGCGTCGCTACTGAACTTTACTTTAAGCTGAATGTTTCCTGCAAAAGCTGGAATAAATCGAATAGCTTCTAATGGAAGGAATCTTCTAACAGGAATTCTTAAACGAAGCTTAAAATCAAATGATTTTCCTGCTGTAATTGGACCACTAACAATTTGTCCTGTTCTGCATGTTCCCGAATGACTCCATACATCTTCATGTCGAGTCTTTGAGAAAACATCTACTTTCTTTATTTGTTCGGTAGTTTGTGAGTTTGAAGTTATATATGCTTCTTCTCTTGCGTTGTCTTGAGAATATACGATACGACCATTTGCAAGGATTTGATATCCAGCAACTGCATAGAAAGCGTCATCGAAACCAATCCAAAATCCTGGTGGGTTTGTTTTATTGGAACCTGAACCAATTTCTTTATCTACAATAAATTGACCTTCCATTTTATACGTAATGAATGTATTGTAAAGGTCCAACATATTTTCACCAGGAGGTGAGAGATTGAATGTTACCCATGTGTTATCTTTAGCAGTTCCAGGTTGTGATGGAATCTTTGCGTCAGAATATTTTCTATTAGTGTCACCAATTTGAACTGCATTGTCTATGATATCGAAATATGAGCGAATCTGATGAATATGCTCTGCTGGAGTAAATTCGTTTAGCTGTTCGTTCTGCATGTATTTACTTCAGATAAAAATATCTATTTACTTCATTATTCTCACTCTTCTTCTTGGCATTCGTGGTGGAAGTTGTTTCTTGACATTTTCAATGAACTGTACATTCTCTTTTGTCTCAACTTCTTTCACTGGCGGGTCAGGATTCTTTGACTCGGTTTGTTTTTCAATGAAATTCACGAACTTTGCAATAAGCTCTTGGTTCGTTATTGAAAGTACATCTGGCTTCTTTTCTTCTGTTCTTTTGGTGGCTCAGTTTGAACAGAAGGTTTTATATGGGCTTCGTGGACTTCACCCTTGCCATACACCTTAATGTTGTCGCTTTCTGCATTCGCTAATGGAACCTTTCTTTTTCTTACGTATATTTTACCATCTTTACTCTGACTTACGTAATAGAAAGGATGTTGTATTCCTCTTGCGTCATTTAATATAATAGACTCTCGCTCTGATTTTGACAAGCTCATTTTACATCGGTTAAAGTTTTAATTTTGTTTTTTATCTGCAGTCAAATGACTCAGACAAGCCCTACGGACAAGACCCAAGGGGTCATAGATGTTGAAGCATTGAAGAAAGAAATTCGTGAGCAAATTTTATCCGAACTGAAGGAACAAAAACAAGAACAAAAGCCAGAGAGACCAAAGAGAAAACTTAGTGAAAAACAACTTGCTGCATTAGCTGCTGGAAGACAAAAGAACCCACGTTTGCTGGCGAAGAAAGCTAGAGAAGAAGCTGAAGCAAAAGCTAAAGAAGCTGAAGCAAAGAAAGAGTAAATGGTTTATTTTTATCCGAATTAAATGTATAGACAAATACCTTTATCTGTTGCGTTCAGTAGTGAAAACCCTGACGTCAAAATAAAGGGGAACAGAGTAACGTTTAAGTTTCCAACAGACTGGATTGTGAACATAAATGAAGAGAAGTACATTGGCATAACATATGTATATAACACGTGCTTTCAGAAAGGTTGACTTTATACTTCAAGTCGAGATAGAAAATGACGAACAGTCTTTAAGCGCCCAAAACATTCACATATACAAATACTTTAAAGACGATACAACGTTAGAAGACTGTATATTACATTTAAGAAATTTTCAAAAAAGTTTAACATTGAAGTACAAACTTTACAGCCTTTACGTGAGTTTCTTGCACAACTGAAAGAAGAAGGAATTGTAGAAAGATTAATAGCTTTCATTACGAGTTTGAAAATGAAGATGGAACACATGACTGTCAATTCATTGTATTCTCACCATTCAATGAAGTAGCTAAAAAGAAAGAAAATCCATTACGTATAAGATTTCAAATCTCTGAACCAAGTGATGATTTCAAGAATGTTTTCAATTATGATGCAATGCTTCCGAGGAAAAATGATTTTTCCGAAATTAGATTTCCAGGCATTTGGGATAGAAAGCAAGCTATATTATATTCAAACTTAAGTAAGGGAGTTGAAAATGAGTTCATTGGTCATACAAGAACTTCACCACTTCCTAACCCTAAATACTATAAATTAACTGGCTTCAATCGTGAGTTTTGGATAGACATGTTCTCCACTCATGACCATAACTGCCCAGTGTTCTTACCTCCAGACCATAAGGACTGTCTCTGCATTGAAGCACAACTCTTAAACTCTACCATCGCAGTATTGTAAATGACCACATGGGCTTCGCCCTTGCCGCTAGCGGCTTATTTTTATCACGAATGACCTCATTGCTGACAAAAATAAATGACCTCAGAACTTCAACTTACGAATAAAGCTTGTTTTAGTCGTTATTGAGAAGTTAAACTTCTCTTCAAAGCAAGGTTGACATGACTTACATAAGTCAAATCCCATCTCTTGACCGTCATAAAGTGCTTTATATAACTTCATTAAACTGAACTCAGAGTCTTTGTCATATGTTCCTTGAGGAACCATTAAACCTTTATCTTCATCATAGAAACACTGAACAGAGTCAGGAAACATTTCATTAGCGGTTAAAGCAATAACATCTTGCTTCACGCCTTTCATTCTGCAGTGAAATGCAACTTCATTTAAATCATTCGTGAGTAAGTCTATGTAAGTCTTCTTTCCACAAAATATTGACTTGTATGCTAAACTTTGTTTTCCAGGTGTGATTTCTGCAAAGTCGCTATGAAATTGACCAAGGTTTTTACCAATGAGAACTCTTCCATAACGTTTCTCAAACTCTTCAGCTAAACGAGGGATATCTTCATTGTAGAGATGCATACTGTCCGTATCGCTATAAAAGATGTCCATTCCTAAGTCCTCAGCAGTACAGAATACTTCACACATTATTCTCTTCGACATAGACAGAATGTTAACACCAAGTGGACAGAAGTTAAAGTGTCTGCAAATGCTTTTCGTTAGCTTGAAAATAGTTTTATCTGAACCATCCAAACCTTCGAACTTCACTATATGGTTGTAGTTTCTGATGGCATATCTTATAGCATCTTTGTCATTTACTATGGTTATTTTTGACTCAATAGGAGATAGAATAGTTTTGCCATAAATACTGTTCAGAATGAGCTTTATATTTTCTTGCAAAGGATTTCCTTCTTTCTTATACTTTAACCTTAACTCAAACAACTTCTTTACTTCATCTCTTATTCTAATATCTCTGTTTCCATCGTAATAGTATCCTTGCAACACTTCACATTTGACACCTTGATATTTTATGAGGTCTTGTAATGTTATATGGTCAACATACATTAAACAGCAAGTGTTTGAACTTCTGGGAACGTTAAGTTCTGGATTTAGTTCAGGGTCACAAACTATTAAAGGAAAGTGTCTATGTATTCCAATCTCTGTTATCTTAATGAGAACAAAGAAGCCAGACATAAACTTTTCACCAATGGGTTCCTTTTGGTCGTCATCGAATAAATGTCTCATGAGATACTCTGTGCTTAACATTTCTTTCTTCATAACCTTTGGAATACCTTCTAAAGTATAAAGTCTTGCTATAGCGATGGATATAATGAAACAGCGTCGAAATCAACAATGAGTTTCTTTTCGCTCTTTTGTTTCATGTTATCTGACAGCATACATCTTCCACCTTGAATACAGCGTGAAATAAATTCTCTTGGTTTATTTGAGAGGTCATATAAATTTCCATTCGGGAAGTACACTCTGTTCTCAAATAATTTGTTAGCAATTGAACAAATACTAACGTAGTCATAAACGTTTAAATCAAATTCTTTCAATATGTCATTGCGGAACTTAACAAAACCTTCTCTTAAAATTCTTACATCTTGTTTGCAATAAAATGTGCTATACTTTTCTAAGTCGAAGTGGTTTTCATCTATTCTGCAACCTTTGATGGAATCTATGTTTTTCATGAATGTATCAATATCTTTTACAAACTTACATGCTTCAGAAATGACACCAGTTCTGTTGTCATTTGCTAACAAAACACTGCTGTAGTAGTTGTATGGAAATACTTCTTTCGGTCCTGTTTGTAAGTTAAACATAGCAGGAAATAGTTTAAGCTTCTTATTTATAACACTGTAAGAGTCTTTTATAATAATTGCCCTTCCTTTATATAAGCCAGTTATTTGCATTGTTCGTGAACCTTTAATGATGGGAGTTCCTTTCACTTCTGTCATGTGTCTTAAGATGAAGTTTATATCATAACTGAGGTTATGGAAATATATTAAACTCTTGTCAGGAAGTCGTTCCAAAAATTCTGTTGCACAGTTCTGACCCCAAATGCTTTCACTCACTGAACCATCTTCACTGTCATAACAGATGTTAAAAGCTTTATGAAAGCCGTCTGTGCTACACTCAAAGTCAGCAAAGAAAACGTGCTCAGGAATGAACTTGCACTTATTTTTATTTACTTCTTTTGACTCGGCTTTCTTCTTCAGTTGTACACAATACTTTGGAGCATATGTCAAATCTTTAAATGGTGCAAGGTTCTGTTTATATAAGTCAGTCGTATATGTGAAAAGTTCTCCATAAGAAATAGGTTCGAAATATTTGCACTCCCACAATGTTTTCATAACATCCCATAACGGTGTTGTTCTATCATAACGAACTACATATTTATCTTCTCTCTTTGTATAAATCTTCATTTGTTTCTCAATGTTCATTCCACCACACTCCTTCAAGATTTCTTTGTAATTTCTGACGAAATATGTTGTCATTGGTAATCTTTCATTTAGCATGTAGTGGTCTTCAACAAGAAGTAAGTCAATAGTTCGAACAGTTTCACATTCTTTTGGTATGTATCTCTTTATTTCATTATGTCTTGAGTCATTGAAATAACCAATGGTAACATTAAATGCTATACCTGTTGCGTCAGAAATTTCTTGTACTTTACTTTGAGGAAAGTCTCTAACACGAATGACTTCTCTCATGTGGTCAATAGTCTCTCCATCTACTCCAGCCTGAATGCAAGCATAAACGAAACAATTGTCTTCTGTCATAAGTGCTGCAGTTCTTTTGTTCAATTCATTGAAGATTTGGTAGCGCTCAAGATTTATAGGTAATGTGCAAAGATACTTCCAGAACTGACCGCTTCTCTTCTTATAAAACTTCTTTTCACCATTATCTTTCCAAAAGCTTTCTATAAGTGCTGGGTTTCCTGTTTGCTTAAGAGCTTCCAAAATGGCTTTCTGGTCATTTGTCAGTGTGCTTTCATCTCTATATGGTCTCTTTTTTGGGTTGCCTTTCTTTACATCTGACATCGTTAAGCCTTCATATTCTGTTAAATCATACATCTTTATTTCGGTAAGATTCTTTATGTTTGTCAAGAAGAAGTCATAGTGCATTTCAACAATACCTGCAGCATTTGCTTCTATCTCTGATATAAAGTTCTCCTTCAAGAGCTGATGTAGTAATGTTCCAATATTATTGAGGTTTAACGTAGAACATTCATACTTTCCACCAAGTTTATAACATACCATCCATCTCTGTTGTGAGTTTATTTTAATTTTCTCTAAGAGTCTCATGAAAACCTTACCGAAATGTTTGTGTAAGTAGTCTCTGTTTGGTTCATCTAAAGCTTCGATGTTAAAGTCAATGAGTCTATTGCCTGACTTCACATTTCTCTTCCTATTCTCTTCATCTTTCTTTAACCATCTCTCACCTTCTTTTGGTTTGTCGTCAATGGAACGAATGACATCGTTAGCTTTGCGAACTTGTTCTATAGCGCTCTTAAACATCTCTCTTCTCTGTTGTTTCAGTGTGTCGTCTCTTCTTCTTGTTTCACCAACGTTTGCATTTGTTATGTCAAACATTTCTCTTCTTACTTCATGAGGTACTGAACGTCTATGATATAAGTCAATAGCAACGTCATTTAAAGGAAATGCTCTTGCATGGACTTCGTCCTCGCCGCGTTGCGGCTTTATGAACTCATGAATTCTATCATAACTTATTGCACCATTATAGTCTTTAATGAAGTCAGCGAGTGCTTTTTTGTTTGTTGCGTAATGCTTTGCAACATCTATATTAGCTTCTGTAAGAAGTTGTTTTATTTCCGAGTGTTCTAACTTAGACAACTTCCGATACATCTTTAGTAGGAAATAAAAAAAATATTTTTTGAAAAAATTAGATTAGATTTTTTAAAGTTATTTTTCAAAATAATTTAATATTTTTATTTTAATGAAACACATGCAAGATTGCAAGTTCTTTTCATACAATGCTCTCGCTACTGCCATCAAGAATGAGTTCAATAATGCTTCAAATGTTAATGTTATCTTTAACAAGAAGTTTGTGAAAGAATCTAAGTTTGGTCAGTATGTCAGACCATTAGCTATCGTCATTGACAGCAAACGTTATACTTCACAAGAGTTAGCAGTAGTTTTGAAACAAAAGAGTTTCTTCGTGAATGTCAAAGATACTCATTATACTGTTATAAAGAACTCTAATATTGACTTCTTCAGTATTGCTTTAAATCTTTCCGAACAGAAAGAATATAAGAACGGTGAAACATCTGTGAAATATTATCCTTCATCTCTGAAGACAATAACGAACAAAGATGTTATACAGAAATTCTTACCAAAGGTTGAAGAAGCTTCTATTGACATTGACGAAGGAAGTGAAATGGTTGAAGAAATAGACCCTGAAGCTATTTAAGCAAAAATATATTTTTGAATAACTGATGGTGTCACCACGTCACCATGTGTCACCAGGTTAATTAACTTCTTTTAAAAATGATGACAACATGACATTTTGACAACAGGTACGAAAGAGCGAACAGCATGATGCTTCGTTAATGTTATCGTTAATGCTTACAGTGTCGAACATAATTGACGTAGGATTCATGACTTCTTCGTAAATGAGTGTAAATATAGCACAAAAATATAATTGAGGTGAAGAGGTGAGATCTCACCCGTTTTTCACCTCTTTTTTCACCTCATTCTCTCTTCGTTAATGTTGTCGTGACTTCATTCTTCCTCTTTGAAGTTATCGAAATATTCTGTTATTTTTTCCTTCAGTAATGTTAAGTCTTCTTTGAATGTAAGTATTGTGCAACCTTTGATGTCATAGTGTGTTTGAGGAAGAGTATTTTTGACAATTTCCTTTATTTGCTCATTCGGTGTCATTGAAATCGGTAAGTTTTCACGATAGAACCAGTTTCTGTCAGATTTATATATTTTAGCTAAGTCATAAAAGCTCTTGTTGTTTCTTCTGACTAAATGCAACATAACCATATCTTTATCTTCTTCTTTCTCCAACTCTTCAGTATATATCATATACCTATAACTCTTTTCCTTTCCTTTTGGTACTGAACGCGGTATTCTTTTCTGTATGCTTTTGTCTTTGGATTCAATGACTTCATCTTTTGCTTGAAGTTTCTTTTCCATCTCTCCACGTTCTGCTTTATATAGTTCATCTAACATCATGAAAATATAACAAGCATAACGAGGTGAAGCCCAAATTGCTACAGCATTTACTAAAAGTCTATGAACATAATAACCTTTCAAACCAGGAGCCAAATTCTTGCGATTTTCATACGGAATCTCTTCCCCCGGTTTTCCGAGGGAAGCAATCATATGAGGAAATTCTTCTAAAAGTTCTTTTGTCTGTTGGTTTTCAAACCAATGATATGCTTGCTTTGTAGAACGAAGAGCATTCATTATACTTTGCATTTGGTACATGTCATCTTTGACTGAACGAATGAGACGTAACTGTTTGTTATATTGTATGTACTCGTATTCTTCATTTATAGCTTCATGGACTATAACTGTTGTTGTGTTCTCTGATGTTGACATTACTGTCTTTACATACAAAATAAAAAAAATAAATAAAAATAAAATTAGCGTTATTTTTTCTGAGATAAACACTATTTCTTCACAACATTAAATTTTATCCTGTATGAAATGACTTTAAAAAGATTATTGACTGACTTCGAATACTATCTCATTGACGCACTGACAGACCCTCAAAACTGTGTTGAAAGTTCTTTAAGCTTTAAGATTGAAGGTACGACGCATTTTGTCTTCACTTACGTATTGAAAGAATATGACCGTTATCATAACGAAGTGAATCAAACACTAATAAAATTTGTAGATAAAAAATTGGTTAACAATGATGAAGAATACAGACAAGTTATTGAAAAAATAACGCAAGATTAGATGCAATAGAAAAGAAGTTTAATGAATGTCTTACAAACACGTATGAATATCTTATGCGGTGGGAAGCCAGATGGAAATAAATTTACGTCAAATATGCAATTTATAAAATCTTATGTCGACAGGCTACGTAGCACAGTGGTCTAAGGTGGTGTTATGGAGGGGTCAGGGTCTGTGGTTCGAACCGCAACAGCGCCGTATTTTCTTATTTTCTTTGTTTGTCTTGTTTGTCGTGAATAAAAAGTGTCATAAAAGTGCTCTATCTTCCACGGGAATAAATAAAAAATTTACTTTATTTCTTCTTTATTTCTTTGTTCCCGTGGAATGGAAGAAGGGTTTTGCTGTTTTTTCTCAGCCGAAATCAATGATTTTTTCATTTTTGGAATCCTTAGCGAATGAGGAATCTTTTCTCTCGTGGAAGCTTTGACCAAAAATATATTTTAGGGTAGATGGTTAGATCTAACCCGATATCTAACCTCATTTCTACCCCAGTTATTTTATAAACGTTTTACATGGTAAACGTTATGAATTCGTGAGATTCTAAACAATTTCGTAGCTTCTATTTCTTCTTTTAGTACATCGAATGTTTTAACAATGCCGAAAGTTTCTTTATACTTCTTCTTGACATCAGATAGAAGGAAATCGTCAGCAGTTGGATAGTTTTTGCTCAGAAATGACAGCATGTCCATTTTATTTTCTACCGGCTTCTCTGCTTCCCTCTTTAAATCTGCATAGTCGTTTCTCATTCTTTCTATCTCTTTTACTGAATAGTTATATTTCCTAATTGCTGCTTTACATTTAGAACATTGCGGATTCATTTTTGCGTTATACATTGAAACATTACCAGCTAGAACAACTAAGGCGTCAATGGTTTTCTTTAACTCAAAAGCTGCTGGTTTTATCTGTTCATTCCATACTTTACCTCTTCTATCTTTATCTCTTATCTGCCATACACATTTTGCAACTAATGAAACAAAGTTATCGTATGTCTTAAATTCTTCGGATTTGTAAAGGTCAGAAATATTTTTATAAACCATGTCGCAATCTTTGTCCATAACTTTATGGTTGCAATGAAAACCAAGGAATTCATAATTTACTTTACGTATGAATTTCTTAATTTCTACTGAGTCAGTTGCTTTGACTTCAATTTCGTCGAATTCAGGAATAGGTAGTTTTTGCTGCTGAATTTCAGGTAGTTTAGGCAAATGGTCGATGAGGTCCTCCATTTCATAAAGATACTGTTCATTTGTTTCATCTTTCGCACTACAGTCTAAATTACTTGTTAAAAGTTCTTGCTTTATCTTCTGGATTTCTGTTTCAAAAGTATATGAAGAAGGAATAAAGCTTTTCATCTCTACCAACATTGACGTAGGATTCATGACTAGCGAGTTTGGTGCTGTAGTTGTGGACAGAGTCCCGCCGTTCGTGGCTTGAATTGTTGTTGTGCCGATTGTTGAAATCATATCTTTTATACAAAATAAAAAAATAAATAAAAATAAAACTAACTTTATTTTTTCTATCTTAAGGAAATTCATGAAAATTCACGAGAAAGCTAAAGCAATCTGAGCCGCTAAGCGGCGAGGTTAGAAATGAGGTTAGAAATCGGGTTAGATCTAACCATCTACCCTAAACATTATTTTTGGTGAATTCAATAAAAATAAATGGTTCATTTACTCACAATATTTTTGTACAAAACGACCCCAAACTTTTAACTTCTTTTCTGCAGTTTCTAATGCTATCTTAGCGAGTTCATATTCTCTAAATTCTCTCTTTAAATCTTCTTGTTCCCATTGGTCTAGTTCGTATGGAGAATCTCTATAACCATAACATATCTCACGTTCATGTTCTAATTGTTTTTCATGCATTTTTCTAACTTCTTCTTCAAACAAATGTTTTGCATTTTCTACTGTATCTTCGAGTTCTTCTTCATCTAACTTCTCATGAACTTTCTTGTCTATGGAGTCCATAATATCTTTGACATAAAATGCATACTTTACAGAGCACCATTCAGCAACAAAATGAACGAGGTCAGGATGTATGTAAATACCTTTGAATTCATTTAGAACACCATTAGTAAGCTCATAAAATGCTTGTTTTGAGGTTGAGCCACTTTTGGCTCGACCGTATTCTTTCAACCAAAACTCAAGAATTTCCTGCATTTTAGCACTATTGAGAAATCGGTTTAAATGGTTTAACTTTCCTGCTTCTCTTGCCATCTTTGTTGCATTAATGTAACCATCCTTGTCTCTACGTAAGACTTCAATACCATTATAAGTGCCTTTTGTGAATGTTTTGCCATTAGATTTGTTCGTGAATGTTTTTGCTTCGACTGACATTTCTGTTCTTACATACCAAATAAAAAATAAATAAAAAATAAAACTAACTTTATTTTTCTATCTTAAGGAAATTCATGAATTTTCATGAGAAAGCTAAAGCAATCTGAGCCGCTAAGCGGCGAGGGTGAAAAAAGAGGTGAAAAAACAGGTGAGATCTCACCTCTTCACCTAAAAATTATTTTGTCTGATTTACATCTAATGAAAAAGTTTAGAAGAATTTTCTTATTCTTTCTGGCTTATTTTTTTCTTTCCAGTACTCCCGCTCTAATGGTCCCAGATGTGTTGACTTTGACTCTCTTAAGTTCTTAGATGGTATAACATCTTCAACGCCTCCTTCATATCTTACTTTATAAGTGTCATCGTTTATGTTATAGCCAAGTATTTCAATAACCACTCCTCGCTTTGCTTCGTCAATGGTTTCAGCAAGTTTGCCATTACTACTTTCAACTAATTTATGTCGAGGGTAAAATGCTATGGAGTCGTCAGCAGCTTTTATAAGATATCCATTACCTTGTGTAGAGTCTACGATATAATAGTTTCTACTTAACCTTAAACGTTTCTTTGTCAACGGTTTGTCGTCAAGAACTACACGAACTTTTGTACCAGGAATGAGGGTAAATTGTGTTGAATTTCTGATATTTTGTGTTTGGATTCGTTTCTTTTGTATATACTTTTCTTCTTGTTGTTGTGTCATTGAATTTGGTGTATGTCCTGTTGTAGAATGTGTTGAGGAATTATATACTTCGAGAAAATGTTTCATTGTTTCTTCGGTAAAGTCTCGCTCTTGGTTTAAATCTCTGAGCGTTCTTATGAAGCGGTTTATGATGCCGAGTATGTTATGGTTATGGTCTTCAGTAGTGTAGTGAATTATGTTATGCTTAATGAGAAAATCTGTGATTTCATTGCTGAGGTATACACTGTCTTGGTCTGATGTTAAAGTACTTGGGCTATGTTCTGCTACAAACTTTTGTAAAACTCTTAACACTTCACGAGTTCCTTTATTCCTCATTGGATATGCATATGCTTTACGAGTGTTAACATTAATGAAGATGAGGAATGGTTTATGTCCTCCTTTTCTGCTTTGAATGAGAGTGTCAAATTGGTATGCGTCAGGAGCGTTGGAGTAAATTGGTAAAAAGTAGTCGTAAGGGTTTATTTTTGTTTGATGTACAACATTTTTGTCAAAGAACCTTTTCACTTCAGCTCTGTTAGTAAATCCCCAACTCTTTGCAGCTTCATTGAACTTCTTAAATGACCTCCATGGATGTTGTTCGAATACTTCTTTCAAGCTCATTTATGTAAAGTTAAAGATTTTATTCTAGGCTCAAGCGCGTTCATTGAACGCGGTACCATGCGAATACAGTCACAAATGGTGGCATATAATCTGCACCCGAGCCTGTTGGATTTGTTGTGAAAGTGTGTGAATGATTTCCTGCGGTTCCACAGAAAATACCTGCGCTTGAATCTACTGGGTCACTTGAAATATCATATCTATGCATTCCCTGTCTATCCGAACCTGCTGCAAGATTTGTATAACCTCTTTTTGTTATTGAATGTGAATGACTACCTGTTGTGTTTGTAGTTCCTGTATGAGTGTGCGGTGGAAGGTTTGCTTCTTTAATTTTCTTCGAACCTCCTGTTTGCTTTGAATATCTAGCACAGTATAAGAATTTATCTACAATCTGCTTCCACGTACCAAAACCTAAAACTGTTTCTGGATTTGTTGAGTTCATTGACGTATAAATAGAACCAACAGGATATAATATTTGAAGTATTTCAGTCTTTAATGTTTGAAGCTCTGTTTTGTCTGCTTTCTTATCTAACATTGCTGGTAGTTCATATGCTTCAAAGTTTCTGGCATGACCTTCGATATTCCTGCAACTGTTATCTAAATTGTTAAGAGTATCTTTTACGCTTGTACTCGGATTCTCTAAAGGTGCACTTGAACCCAAATCATAGTTCAATATTATGTCGTCTGCTCTAACAGTAGTGAAGGATTTATGTGTATGTTCTTTATCTGCTTTTTTATCTAACATTGCTGGTAGTTCATGTGTTTCAAAGTTTCTGACATGACCTTCAATGTTCATACATTTACTATTTAAGGAGTTTAGTGTATCTTTTACGCTTGTACTTGGATTCTCTAAAGGTGCACTTGAACCAAGGGTATAGTTCAATATTATGTCGTCTGCTCTAACAGTAGTGAAGGATTCGTTTGTATGGTTCTTGTCGGCTTTACTGTCTAATGTAGCTTGAAGTTCATTTATATCGGAGATATTGTGTTTATGAGATTTCAAAACTTTGTTCGTTGCGTCAAGTTCATCTTTGTCAGCTTTACTTTTAATAGCATCTTCAAAAGTTATTTTTGACTTAACTCTCAAAGTAAATCTTGGTTCAACTAATACACCTTTAACAGAGAAAGTAGAGGCATAAATTTCATCGTTATAACTAAATGCTTCTAGCGCTTTACCCGTGTCATACTGTACAGTACAGCTTATGTCATAACCTTTAGTTAGTAAACATATCAGGGGTACGGAGGCACTGCGCGCCTCCTTACCCCTGATATGTGAATTTGACACTTTACAAAACCGTTAACGTATATTTTACAACACAAACGACAACACTAACTTAACCTTAAATATTTACAAAGCCGCCAATCACTTCACCTCACTAATGTAAAAAATAAACGTTCTCACTTACAAAAGTATTGCAACTCCTCCCATTGCTGTGCTTCACACAACAGTTCATATTCTTCTGACTCACTTTCTTCTTCATATAGGTCAAAATCACTGTCAAAATAAATGTTAGTAAGTTTTGACAAAGCTAATGAAACACGTTTACCGTTTGTATCGTATGCTTGTATAAACTTTCCATTATGCTTGTAGTCATAAACGCTCAAACTAACTTTACCCTTTCTCCCTCGTATCTGATAGAATGTATTTTCACGAGGAACGAAGAACAAATTCTTGAACTCATGACCGTTGTAGTTTGTTATCTCAATAGTTTTCGTCATTTATATAAAAATAAAATAAAAAATAAACTTAAAAATTAATGATATCACCACCCTCACACGTATGAAAACATAGCACAAAAATAAATTTAGGTGAAGTGGTGAGATCTCACCTGTTTTTTCACCTGTTTTTTCACCCTGTTGAATTCATTGCTTTATAACTCTCTTCCTTGGTTTCTTTTTAGTTGCTTTCTTCACGTCTGTCTCCAACTTGACTGTCTTTCTTCTTCGCCGTAATGATACCAGTTACTTCCACCAGTCAATGGGTCAAATGGTCTTTCGTAAGGGTTTCCATACATTCCATAGGGACCATACGGAAGAACTACTGGTGGAGAAGAAACATTTTCTTTAGTTCCATCGACTCTATTTAAATGCATTGTTTCACCTTTCATCTGGTCATTAAAGTCTTTTGCGTGTTTTGCAAACTCATCGTCCTTTCCTAAAGCATTTTCTGACTCAGTCGCAACCAAATTGGATGCTTTATTTATGAGCCCTATTTTATTTAATCTTAACTTCTTTGCAACCCAGCCTCCAATCTTCCCTTTATTTGCATCTAATGTCTTCGAAACCCTTCCTCCACTCATTTTATTTACTGCGGCGTCATAAGCTCCAAGTGCTTTTGCTCCAAATGCTAATGCTTTTGTTCCATTGCGCCTAAAGCTGCCCAAGCTACCATTTAACCCATATTAAAATCATCTCTCTTAAATATTATCTCATAAAAGTTCTCGTTACTGGAGAAAGTCAATGAAACATAAACGTTCTCACGGGCTTCGCCCTCACCGCTTTTGCGGTCTATCTAACTTATTTCTTATATCATCTATACGCTTCAAAATGTCTGAACAATTGCTAACATCTTCTACAACGGTTATTTCATCATGATAACCTTCAAAAACAAACTCATTTAATAATGCTATTAAAATCATCTCAAATAATGAGTCCATCCTTTCCGTCTTTAGGTAGCACAACATCTTTCATTGAAGAAAGGTTCGATAAGTTTATGTTAAACTTACTGACAAAGTTTGTTATAACTATAATGCTTGCGGGCGAATACATATAGTTTGAAAGACATAATATAGATTCTTCAGCAAATTCACTTATACTGGATTTTATAACAATGTTCTCCACGAGCCAAATACCAACCAATTGACAATCTTGTAAGCAATCCTGCTGAACCTTCTACTGTAAACGTCGATGGTAACATTCCACGAAGGTCATCTATTTGACACTCGTTGAGTCACTGTATTTAAATATTTTCTTAAAGCAATCGTCATTATCTAACCATGCAATAGGCTTTTGAAGTTTTCATTCGAATATACATCTGCTTCATTTAAATGTAAAACCTGACTTCTTTGCAGAGATGACTTTAAAATCTATTGAGTTTGTTTCAAAATTAATATGCTATGGTAACTTCTGAAGGTAATGGATGTCCTTCCGCAGTAAGTTTGTTCTCTCACTACCGTTTTAAGCTTTGTGTAAAAACTTTCATGTCATCTCCTGTATCTAAGTTCACATACACAGCAACAGGGAAACTATCTTGCTTCTTTGTTTCATCATTATATCTCAAACATTAAAAGTTCTTCAATAATATTGTTCTTCCTGCTGGAATACTTCGAACCTGTCTGATTTCAATAGCTTTTTCTCACTCCTACATACTCTACCCAGTGTCTTGGATATTCATAAGTAATACTGACTTTTTTGAATTTTGGTAGGTTTCATCATAACGTGTTCATAGATATCTTTATACTCTTGTCCAGTTAGACTCTGTGTATGTTCTGAATATTTCTGACTTGCATTTTTAATGGAGATAAAATTGAAGCATTTAATACATGACGTTAGATGAAGACATGAATGAAACTACAGACAAACTTAACTCTTCTCTTAATTCTTCTCTTTCAGTAAGGACTATGAGTTCTGTTCAAATGGTGTGTATTTCTATTTGTGGAAAGATGGGTTCAGGTAAGACATTTAACCTCATTCGTCATATATCATAACAGAACGTTTAGGAATGACTCATATTATGACAAATCATTTTATCAGCAACTTCAGACTCTATGGACTCAACAGCGAAAACATTTATGTCAAAAGTTCAAGCCTTGTCGTTTAAAGTTCCAGACAGTGGAACTGCATTGAATCCAAACGTTACATTCGAGTAAGAGGAAATATTATGCCATCGTTGAATTTATACAGTCAGGAATGCAAAAGACTTCTGAGGAGATGGAAAGAATTATTGACAAACACCACTTACGTCATACTCAGGAGTTTACGATATGAAACGACTACAAACTACATTCTATCAAACCTTTCAAAATACCCCTTCAAAAAATATCCTTCAAACACTTTGTTTGGACGACTTCGCGGAAAAGGTTTAGTTTCAAACCAGACTCACCATTAGCTAACATCATTACTAAAGTCAGACATTACCATTAACTGTAGCAATACTATGCAAACATGGAGGTTTTTAGCTTTAAACATAAAACGTCTCATAACTGACTTCGTTATCTTTCAAGGTTCCTCACGTTATGAATTGAACTCATTTGGAAACAGTCAGGTATAACATTACC